>NC_056746.1:23337641-23465141 GCF_019279795.1 Protopterus annectens
AATGTCATGCCAAATAATGGTGCACTGGGGATTAGAAGTAATGTAATGTCATGTCTACGGTGCACTGCTACAGCGGTTAATGTTGTCGCCTCACAGCAAGAGGTTCTCCAGTTTGATTCTCGGCTGGGGTGTCTTTTGTGTGGAGTTTGCATGTCCTCCCTGTGTTTGCATGGTTTCATCTGGGTACTCTGGTTTCCTCCCACATTCCAAAGACATGCTTCTGGAGCATTTCTCCCCAGGCATCCTATGAAAATAGGCTCTGTCAAAGTCGGACATTCCCAATCAACAAATGTAAAATAAATTAAATAAATAAATAAATGCCATGTAATGGTGCACTGGGGATTAAGCTTAATGTATTGCCATGCCATGACTTATGTACAGGAGATTTGGCTTAATGTAATGTAATGTCATTCCAAGTAATGGTGCATTAGGGATTTGGTTTAGCATAATGTAATGTAATGTCATGCCATGTAATGGTGCAATGGGGATTAGTCTTAGTGCAATATTAGTGTAATATTAGTCTTAGTGTAATACCCCCTGCATTTTTCCTTGCAGGATTTTAAATCTTTATTTGTACTTAGGTAATCTTGGGTCTCTGCTGACTCATTCCCTTTAACAGTGTTGTCTGCTCTGAATTGAGTTCTTTGACTCAGCCCACTGTGTTTGCGCTCGCTATGCTCGGGCTCACTTCGCTCCCCACCCTAACTCCTTATTCTCACCCACCCCTGACATTGTTTCCTTTATAGTTAACCAGTTGCTCCACCCTACACTGGGTCACTCCCCCTATTTCCCTTTATACCAATACAGTCGTCTACACTTTTTTCAATACCCTCCTCCCCATTACCTTTCACCCAATTAATGCCTCTCCCTGCACTCTCCCTGTACTTACTTTCCATACTGTACTACCTTACTTTAATTAAACATAGGCTCAACCCACAACTATCTCCTACCTCTCAACCTCTTAAAGTAAGAAATCTGGAGAAAGCCATAAAAAAGTGGTACAAATAGGAACAATTTTGAAATATTGCTCTTAAAAACTTAGAAAGTCAACAGAATGACAGGTTTTGCATTAGCATGAATTTTCTGAAGGTTATGAAGTCTGAAATTCAAATGTCTGTCATTATTTTCTAAATTCAGTCTTTAATGATTTGCCACTAATTTGCCAGAAAGCCACAATTTTATGAAAAACGGATAAAAAGTATAAGCCAAAAATCTGTACATGCTGCGAAAATATGTACAGTAGAGAGATAGGCTGTACTTTAACCTTTCAACCCTTGTTTAACTCAGACTACTTTGCTACCCTACCTATCCAACCTCCTCCCTATACTACATCCTCCTAACCTACATTACTCCGCCCACCACCTCCTACCCCTCCTACCTCATCTACTGTCTGTGCACCTCTCACTTACTCCACTACTGTATCCTCTACACCTCCAAATACTATTATACACTTCATCTACTCTGCTCTTATATTACTTCCTCCCACCTCACATAATTCCGTTTTACTTACTCCTATTATCCTGTCTCTCTTTCTCTAATCAATACTCTACCTATCCTACCCATAGCTACTTATGACACCATTACTACCATTCACCTTATTAGTCCTACAAACAACATCATACTCACACACATAAGAATGCACAGCCCTTTAAATGTATCTCATCTCCAAAACTATTTTATTTCTGCTCTCTCTATACCTCTGTCTCTTTCTACAACTAACATCTCATCACACAACCCACATACCTTACAAACCTACTTCTACAAAACCATACTTAATACAATCTCTTCCCAGCTATTCCTCAGTAGACCCAACTTTGTATGCCACAAACTTAATCTTACAAATCAAACTTAAAAATCCTCTCCTAACAAAACCACCCCAACAAAAACTCAATTCTAAACAATCTCCTCAATATTAAAAAGAAACCGGCAACCAGTAAATCTCCCCACCTACCACAACCTAAGTCAATGCGGTGATATATATCCAAACCCTGGTCCCCCTCCAACCTGTTATAACCCCCAACTTCCTTAAAGACCCTAAACTTCACCACCATCCATTTCCAAAGCATTAGAAATAAAATACCACACCTACATGCCTGGTAGACAATAACAAACCAGACTTCACTGCCATTACTGAGACATGGTTAAAACCTTAGATCAAAGCTGCCAAATTCCTACCCCCTAATTACAAATGCATCAGAATAGACAGACCACATAAAAAAGTGGGAGGTATCACCTTGATGTACCCAAATACCTTCACTGTAGTTCAATACACAAAACCTGTCCCACAATTCTTAACAGCAGAGATACTAGTATCATTTCTAAAAATGAATAAAAGCAAAAACCTTTGTATCATAGTTATATACATTCCCCCAGGCAACAACATTTCTATACTTGAAGACTTTCTTGCTTGGTCATCTAATAACATTACAAATTAAACCATCATCCTAGGAGATGTTAACATTAACTGGATTGATATTTCTAATCAGGACCCTTCCACCAGCATAAACCTATATAACTATACTCAACTAATAACCAAAATAACCATGCCCAACAATAAAACAAGCAGTGGCTCAGTTCTGGATTGGATACTCGTCTCCGATCCTAACAAAATCTCCTCCTCTGGCACACTACCTAACAGTATTAGTGACCACTTTCCAGCCATTATAACTCTTAAGACCACCTCAGTCCTAAGCACACACCATCAAACCAGAGATTTACCTCACTTCTCTGCCAACACCTTTAATGAAATTTTACAAAGGATCAACAGGACTCCACTCAGATATCTCCCTCTCCTTGAGGCTGTTTAATTCTTCAGTTCAACATTTCTTAGAATTTTAAATAGTTTAGCCCCACCTCGCCTAAAAAGAATACCTTTGGCTTACCAAACACACAAAGCAAATTATGTCTGCTAGGGATAAAGCTTGGAAAACCTAGCAAAAAAATAAAAATGCTAATGGCCTCATTCAATATAAACAATTACATAACCAGGCAAAAGGACTAGTGATTTAAAATAAAAAGAACACTTCCTAAGTCTTCAAGACCAACACAAACTAAACCCAAAGAAAATTTGGAGCACAATCAATTCCCTACTCCATCCAGGTAAAAATAATGATCCTTGCCCTAATCCAGATAAAACTCCCACTGAGATAGCCTCGCTCTTCAATTCATATTTTATCAACACCATAGCTAAACTCACCACTCCCTTCCCCCCATAGACCCCTGCCCACCTGAACCTCCCACTCCTCTACTACTCCTCTGTTCTCATTCTCACCTGTACCAACTTCCACTATAAAGAAACTACTTCATAAACTCAAAACTCGTACTAATACACCAGACAATTTACATGCTGAATTTCTACAACTATATGCAAACTCAATTGCCTATCCTATTAGCATACTCCTCAATAGATCTATTCAGGAGTCCAGTATACCAAACATATGGAAGAAAGCATTTGTTCTTCCACTCCATAAAGGGGGCAACAACTCTGATTTCTCTAATTTCTGACCCATTGCTGTCCTCTCTCCCATCTCTAAAATATTAGAAAAATGTATTCACACTCAGCTTCTAAACTATTTTGTCCAAGATCAGATACTTTTCCCCATACAGCACGGCTTTAGGCCAGGTCATTGTACCTGTACTGCTCTCATATCCTTTATGGACACAGTAAACAGGGCTTGTGATGCCAGTTACATAGTCTCTTCACTGTTCCTAGATTTCTCTAAGGCCTTCGACACTGTTTCACATCCCCTTTTGCTCACAAAACTCACCAACTTAGGTCTCTCACTCCATACCTTAAACTGGTTCTCAGACTATCTCACCAATAGACAGCAATCCACCAAATGGCAACACTCCTTCTCAGCTTTTTTCAACACAACCACAGGTGTACCTCAAGGATCTATACTAGGTCCCCTCCTTTTCAGTATATTCATTAACAGCTTCCACACCATCCTTACCCATTACAATCATCTGTACTGCCAAATCTATGTCTGAGTTACAACATCTTACCTAAAAATGCTTTTACTTCAACACGAAACTTGGATGTCAAACAACCATCTCGCTCTAAATCCTAATCAAACCAAACTTCTAATATCCCCCCCCCCAAAAAAACCTACCCCCCTGAGCAAGAATGATTTTTCTGTCCAATCCCGTAATCATACTCTCATTGAAGTCACTCCAAGTACCAAACTACTAGGAGTTATTACTGATGAAAATCTAACATTCGACCTCCATGTCCATAGCAACATCAAAAAACAAATAAAAGATGAGGTACCCTCTACAGACACAAATACTACCTTAATATTACTAAAAAGCTCTAGCATCACCCTTCCTGCTACCATCTCTACTATACAGTGCCCCAATCCTCACCAATATCCAGTCCTCCCTGAAAACCAAACTGGATTCATGTTACAACAAGATTGCCAAATTTGTAACAAATTCAAAAAACTCAGCACACCACTGCTTATCTCTACAACAGCTAAACTGGCTCAATCTCCCACACTACCTCACTTATTCACAATTAACCACTGCACATAAACTCATATACAAGCCTTCAACTTGCCCCTCCCTCTCCTCCTTATTGACTTCATACCACCCTAACAAGCTCCTCCCTCTCCTCCTTATTGGCTAACATACCACCCTAACAGGCCACTAAGCTCCAAAAACACAATGATGCTGAAAGTTGAAAAACCTACCCTTGCAGCTGGTCAAATGCTGTACTCTTTTAGCATCTCAAAACTATGGACTGCCCTCCCACCGTCTGTCAGAACAGCCAGTAACCCTGATGTGTTTAAGAAGCCTCTCAGATCACATCTCTCTTATCTCTGGTAATGTATTGTGCCAAAATAGTACCTCCTAACACCTGATACACTACTATATCCCTCTACAATATCACTACTTAAGAGCTCTCTATGACTTGCTGAATTCAACTGCTTATGCCTACACAACTCCAGCAAGTAACAATAAAAACTGCTACCCTACCTGACTAACTCCATCTTCATTAATCAAATTGTACACCGTGTTGATGTGTAATGTTTGTAAATAACTTGTACCATTATGTTTAATATTTACTGACATGCATTGAGACTGTATATACAGTGTATATTGTGCTTTTTCTAGTATGTACTATTAATGTTATGCAGAGCTTTTCTCCCCGGGTCTCTACTGAAAATGGGCTCACCTAGGCCCATATACTTTCCCAATTAACAAATGCAATAAATAAACAATAAATATACTGGCATGCCATAGAATGGTGCACTAGGGATAAGGGTTAGTGTAATATAAAGTCATTGCATGTAATGGTGCATTGGGGATTAGGCTTTGTGTAATGTAATGTCATGCCATGTAATGGTGCACTAGGGATAAGGGTTAGTGTAATAGAAAGTCATTGCATATAATGGTGCATTGGGGATTAGGCTTTGTGTAATGTAATGGCATTCCGTGTAGTGGTGCATTGGGGATTAGGCTTTGTGTAATGTAATGTCATGCCATGTAGTGGTGCATTGGGGATTAGGCTTTGTGTAATGTAATGTCATGCCATGTAGTGGTGCATTGGGGATTAGGCTTTGTGTAATGTGTTGTCATGCCATGTAGTGGTGCATTGGGGATTAGGCTTTGTGTAATGTAATGTCATGCCATGTAGTGGTGCATTCGGGCATGACAATGCTCTCAAAACACACAGGGTCTCATGGGCATAAACCCAATGATTGTTCTTAACTCCATCCTAATTTCACAGATATGAGAAAATGTGCTCCTCCTCTCTGCTAGATATAGCAAGGCATTGCACTATGCCTCCTGTCCAAAAGGGGGGATAAGGTGGTGGGAAAACTGCATAATGTCCTAGCTTCTGCACAGGATGATGGCCATTATACCATGCTCTCGCTACTCCCTTCTGGTGTCCTTTGACACTTTAAGATGGGTAGAGCTGAAGGGGCAAACCAGACAGGCTTATTAGGCTTATTGTCTCTATCTGCCATTAAGAAAATGTAATGTCATGTCATACAATTCAATGGTGCAGTGGGGATTAGGCTTAGTGTAATGTAATGTCATGCCATGTAATGGTGCATTGGGGATTAGGTTTAGTGTAATGTAATGTCATGTCATGTAGTGGTGCATTGGGGATTAGGTTTAGTGTAATGTAATGTCATGTCATGTAGTGGTGCATTGGTATTAGGTTTAATGTTATTTATATAGTAGTGAGCAGCATTTCATTTTACCAGTATAAACAAGCACAGTAGACTGGAAATCAATGAAGCAACATAATTTGTATTCAGTTGTTATTTTTTTTCCTTTTTCCTAGAACCAAATTTGAAGTACCTTTATTTGCTAGGTTTTTAAGCACAGTTCAATATTTATTTTATTTTATTTTGTTTATTTTTTTTGTCTTTGTTTACCAATATAACCCGATTGTGTTAGCAACCTTATTTCAGCAGAGGCCCAGGGATAAAAGCTCCAGTTAGATTACAGAAGACATTAAACGATATATACAAAGATATTCCTGAAATATTATACTGCTATTACAGAAAATAAAACATAGATACCTGATAAATTATAAGGTATTACATAAGTCTCGAACAAAACAATAAGTACAGTTTAAAAATTGGAATATTTGATTTCCAGATACTTTCATAAGTTACTGACTGAATGTGTTTTGTTCTACAGCCATGTTCACTAAAAGACATCCTGGTCTGCTCCAGTAGGGTTTAACAGAAGTGAGCAAAAAAATGAACAGACTGAAAGCTAGAGAAATGCAACAAGATTCTGCTCCAGTGTATGAATGCAGAAGAAGTTGAAGGAAACAGAAAGGAAGCCATGGACAAAGAGTACCTTTCCATTATGGCCCATTCAGACTAAGTCTGAACAGAGTTCTTTCCTGCTGCACTGTATGAAGTACAGAAAAAAATTATGACCTCCTCGAAGTAATACCTTCAGACTAGAACATGCTCCATGTATGAAACATAAAAGATTTCTGCTTCTGAGGGGTTGCTACATTAAAACAAGTAATAAAATGCATCTGTTGGAACTGATGAATTAAAATGACTCTTCGTTATTATACTTTTTATGGAACTCAAATTTATATTGTGCTGGAAGTACACACCTACTAACCTAAAAGTTATGCTTGGTGCAATGAATGTCATAAACTGTCAAAAACCTATTCAATGCTATATATTTTTTTCTCAGCAAGAAACACATAATGAATAGACTAGCTTAAGAAACAGATTAAGATTCCTTGAATCACAATGTAAATCACAGCTGATATTTGAAGGTTATTTGAAATATGATTAGCAAAGATAAACATCTGAAGCTTCCCTTCCTCTGGAGCACCTGCACTGTTTTGTTGCCAAAGGACTGTCAATGTAGTAGCCGTGAGTATTCAAGGACATGGATGCTAGCAGGCAGAACCTTTGTAATTATATCACATACTTGCAAAGGTGCAGTGTGTCCTGACTGAGCATATCACTGTATCACGATCCAAGGTAAATTGTATACATTTTTGTTTGTATAAATATATATATATATATATATATATATATATATATATATATATATATATATATATTCTGCAGTTTGTTCTAAAATAAAATCGTAGAGCATCACTGATAGTAAGTTAACAGGTAATATTTTCTTCAATCAAGCTAATGATGTAGAAAAAGAAACATTTTACATTATCATCTGTATAAATTGTTTCTATAAAATTATACTAGTTACCATGGGTTTATAGCACATCAGAGGTTAAAGCATGGTTGCTCAATTGTTAGAGTTTGAAATTACACCTCCAAAGGTCAGCGGTTCAGTGCTGATCTCAGGTCAGTGTCTGCATGTAATTTGTACATTCTCTTTGCATCTGTGGGTTTTATCTAATACTATAGTTTCTTCTCAAAAAGGTGACTGGCTAACCTCTCTATATTTACTTCATTTGCCATTGCTATTGTGACCATATTCACAGCCTAAGTTTTCTAAATATCATTTCATTTATCCAATTAACAAAGGAATACATTGAAACAAAAAGAAGTGCAATGTTTAGTTGCCACACCTGTTACCTGTTGGCTTCAAGAACCCTACATTGACATTTTCTACTTTTTCTGTGCTTATCATGATTTTTTTAGGAAAGGCAGCGACTGACGTATTTTGAAAACTTTGGGTATTGTGTTCTGGTGTTCTCAAGTTGTCATGGTGTTGCATTCACTCAAAGGTGTAATATACAATAATTTGGAATATCTGGTTGATATACAGTGTACCTTGTAGTGGGAATAGAATGAGAGCCTTTGTCTACTTTGTCATTGTCACATTCCTGTACAAGCAAATTGGTCTGGCACATACTCTCTCTGTTAGTGCTCATGTGATATGAAATGACAACATGACAGAACTCCCACTGATTACAACAGCTATCACGTTAGCCACAGGAGTTACTTCCTTTTTTAACAAACGATATGCAAATTGAAAGTAAGTGACATTTTTCAGATACAATATGTGGAAGAATTAGTACATTTAGTACAAGTACAGTGCAGAGAAAAAAAAAAGAATTTATAACAGTAGGAGTTATGACAGCCAGGAGAACATAAGCCATCTGTTGAGTGAAAACAAAGTTAGGAATATGTGCAACTTCACATGTATAAGCAGTCACTACAATGTGACGTTTCATGTTGCATAAAACAGAAATCTTTTATCTGAAACTGTGTTTCAGTTTCATAGAGGGCACCAGAACATCCCGTTATCCTCCAAAACTTTGTACGGAAATATTATTGTGTTACATTAATTCTGTGAGGATTTTAGAGTATTTATAAGGAACTTATCTATGGATCGGTTTATTTAGAAAAGACGTATAAATCTAGTTTAAAGGTTGTAGTCATTCATGACTCGCAGGTATTGAGGATGGCACTCTCGTCTTGGCAAGAGTAACCGTTGTAACACATGTAGGCTTCTACTTGGAGTGGATGAAAACCAATGCACAAAGGACCAAAATCTCTGAACTGCATTCGCTAAAATCATCTTGCTGAAAAACACTTTTTAAATGTTTTGCGGGGGGGGGGAGCCACCCACACACCCCAAACGTTTATATACCAACTCCATGGTCTCACCAACTGGAAGAAGGGGAAAATTCCCCCAGAAAGGATATTAATTTTCTGCAACTCACATACAGCGATTTCCTGTGGAAGAACTCTGATCACCAGCAAGTTGAAACTTGGGCAGTCAAAACTCGAAAATTCAAGCTTCATGCACCAGTAGGATAACCCTCATATAGTTATAAGTTAGTTACAACGATAATCTGGCAGCTGTGTTTTTAGTGAGTTACCATTACATGGGTTAGTTTAGAAAAAGGTTCTTGAATGCATGTCACGGCTAATGTCTCTTCACACATACACACATCTTAACTATCCTTTAAATCATATGTACACTACAAATGTAAATGACGCTAAATATAAGATTTCAGGTAAAGCTAAGGCAGCTGAGTTTATTCTCCATTGGAATTTTAGCATTTGGATTCTTAAGACATAATCCAGATCCACTGCCAAAGGAAAGACTCTCACTTTATAATACTGTGTATTTTCAGTTGTCTCTGCTATTAAAAATGCTGTTTGCAATGTCACCTGCATAATATTTTCCTACCGCTGCATTAGAAACTGCTTCCAGATACTGGCAGCTCACCAAATGATGGATGACATTTTTTTTATTCAAGCAAGTGGATAATTAGCATTTTCAGAAGTTCTGTACATCTGTTCAGAAACCAGAGACAGATTTAAAATGTTGTTATGAGTTGTTACATATAGGAGCCTTACCAAAAGCACAGAAACAGAGGGCCTTATTCCAAAAGAGTGGCTGTCAGTCTAAGAGACTTACTTTGTTGTAATCCAGTTTCAAAAGGCTCACTCTTGGTGCAAGTGAGTTACTCCGACATAAGGTCTGGAGTTAAGTGGCTAACTTTGGTGTGAGGCCTATCTATAAAGATTTTGACAGTTCCCCACTCAGGCATACTAGAAAAGATTAATACACCTGGAATAAATCCCTGTCACCTGCTAGATTGCCAGTTGGCTCACAGATGGGACTCAGGTAATCAAAGCAGGGGAAGTTACCTCCACAAAACAGAAATCACCAGTGGAGTCCCCCAAGGTTCTGTATTTGGACCTCTCCTGTTTGGCATCTACGTTTCTGAAGTAAAAGCCAACACCAAAGGGCTCTGGCTGACTATGTTTGCAGATTACTACAAGCTAAGAGCATTTATTGAATCCTCAAATGACTTAGCCATCCTGCAGGAAGGTTTGTGTCAAATAAATAACTGGTACCAAAATCATGTACTGAAACTAAATGCCAAAAAAATCATGACTGTATCCTTTGGGAAGTCATCCACAACAGGGAACCATTACTTTGACAATATGCTCCTGACAGTTGATCCAGTTGTTCAGGATTTGGGAACTTATATGGACAGTGACCTGACATTTGACCAATATGTGTGTATTGTTTTAAGAAAGTCCTACTATATTGCCCTGCTTATAAACAAAGGATTTGTGTCTAGACTGGGGGATGTAATTGTTCCCCTTTACTCAGCCCTTATTATGGCAGTCATTGAATACAATGTTCGCCTTTGGCACATATCTGTCCAGACACATGCAACAGCTGGAATGTCCACTAAGATATGTTACTAAAAGGGATAAAAGGCCTAAACAATATGGATCAACTCAAAGCCCTGTCACCAAACTCAGTATCCTACAGACTGCCAAGAGTTAACCTGTGTCTAGCATACAAGGCATCCTCCAACTCATTACTGATGGGTTTACTGTACATCAGCCAAGTCAAGTGGCAGCAGAAATACTCAGTCTAAAAATCTAAATCTCTTCTGCAACATCAACAGAATGTTTTGGATGGGCAGGTATATCTTGCAGAGGATACTGCTGTTGTAGAATAGACTCCTCATCTACATAAAACAAAGTTCATCCCTGCCCATTTTCAAGTGCAGTTCTATGGATGAGAAACAGAAAAGTTATCCCAGGACTCCTCCTTGTACTACTAATGGACAGAGGCAGCCCCTGAATGCTTTATCCCATGTATTGGTGCCCTGAAATTATCTATGGTATGATCCTCCCTCATTAGACCAATAATTGAGTATAATGCCCCATTTGGGATGTACCTCTCCAAACATCTGCACCAACTGGAAGGCCACTGAAATACCTCACAAAGAGAATCCATGGCCTCCAACACCTGTCCTATGCAGACAGGCTGAAATCACTATCACTCTACTCGGTATCACACAGATTGCTCTTGGGAGATCTGTGTCTCACCTACAATGCAATCTCAGACCCTGCCCTACTAGAGATGCTCCATATCCTTAAGTCTAACTCCTCACACACACCCCGCTCAAAAGGCCTGAACGTAATATGTGGCATTAACAAAACCTGCTGGAGAGACAGGTTTGTCTCCTAGAGGCTGCCCCATCTCTGGAATAGACTTCCCACACATGTCAAACAGAGCACCTTGCTGACCCTCTTCAAGTGCAACCTTGATGAGTAGATGTGAAACCACAAATTTGTCCCAGGGTTTCCACTAGTGTCCCTCACTGACAGGGGTGATAGGTGCTGACTGAGGTTTCTTTGTTTGGGGATAAACTCTTGGCTAGGCTTGTAAGGGCCCCTGTGCCATTAGCCTAGTAACCTCCTATGATCCCAGTTATTCTCATTAGGGGTAATATATAATTATCAACCATGGGATGGGTAAGGACAATCTATAACCAAATGAGATACATTATATCAAGCACAAAAAGGGGTTGTGGATAGATGGATGGATGGATGGATGGATGGATGGATGGATGGATGGATGGATGGGTAAGGTCAATCTATAACCAAATGGGTAGGTTATTTCAATCACAAAAAGGGAAATTGGGTAGGCTTAAAATGGCCCACATGGGCAGCTAGCCTAGTACTAACAAATGAACCTATAAAGCAGGCTTACAAAGGACCAGATTCCAAAAGACTTGCTCTTGACTTACCATAATATAATACACCAAGTGAGTCACTTACACCAAGAGTAAGTCTTTTTGAATCTGGTCACCAGTGCAAGCCTGTTTAATAAATGGGTCTTACGCAAGAGTAAGTCGCTTACACTGACAGCAAATCTTTTGGAATCAGGCTCAGTGTCTGATCCAGACCATGATTGCAGTTCACATGCAGTGAGTAACAGAACGCATGTTAAATGTGCTGTTTATATTATGCCAGGTCTTTGGAGCCCTACAGTACCAGGATCCTACAGGATGAAGGTTGATAGAACTCCAAAACACCCTCATTTGTCTTACAGGAAACTCTAGATTGAAGTATATGCTTACTCAACCAGATTCACATAGTTTAAAGACAACCTGGACTATTGTTTTGCATATGCATCTGAGACTACATACTAATGAACGGTGCTAGCTTAATGAGAAAACAAGTGCTGTGTACCTGACAATTTTCACATAGTGCATGGTCATAACTGTAAACTCTGTGGGAGTTTCATTATGGCAGTTGGTTTTGTACTTGTAATATACTACACTTTATGGATAAGGTTTGTGTATATTATTGCATCTTTTTGCACCTGAAGTAATTAAAAATTGTGAACCACTTTATTTATTTATTTATTTATTTACTGGAATAATATGATTGTTCCGTGGAAGACATTTTTTCAACAAAGGTCCACATATGCAAGTACAGTTTTAACAAGAATGTTGTGGGATATTCAGGAAAGCATTTCATAGGTATGTACAAATTCACAAACTGGAGGCCATATGGCACAGCGTAAGAGTAGAGATTGAAAAAATGAGAGGTAGGAAGGCATAGACTGTGTGTTTCAGGCAGGGGTGGGGACACTTACTTCATGGAAGCAGTGAGAGCTAAAGGTCTTTAGGAAGTTTGGGCTGATTTCTACAGGGGGGACATGGACTTGCAGAGTAAGTTTTGTGTTTAATAATAGAGTCCAGTACTTCTTTTTGTGATTGCAAGTGCCTATGGGGTTTGTACTGTTGCATTAAGTTAGCTATGGATTGACATTTATTCCACTGGCATAGCAGGGAGTGGGCTGCTTTTAAATGTGAGCATGTGATGAGACTGGGAAGTTCTAATCACTGCAGTTTGTATAAGGCTGCACAGTGATGCATTCTTGAGGGTAGAGCACAGGTAAATCTGCCTGTTTTGTTATATGCAAACATTTATTAGGAGGGATTAGTAGTTTTAATATTAATAAACACAGATAATATTATTATGTACATTGTTGCTACATAGGAGGAAATGTAGACTGTTATACTGCATGTTTAGTTGAAGTGTTTGGAGATTAGTAAATATGGGGGAGGCATCAGTTAGAGTAGGTGAGAGATAATTAGCAGCACTGGCTCTAGGACTGGAGTCCATTAGAAAGTTTTTGACCCCATATGTTTCCAAGTTTCTGATGGGTCTTTTTGTTTGTGTGTTAGATATATATGTCAAATCTGAATTGATTATCCATTGTGATCCTTAACAGTTTTGCATGTGGATAGTATCTCTTTTCTGGTGTCATTCAAAGGGGGTACAATATTTGGCGTGGAAGGATATGGTTAACAGACCACAAAACTTCACCAGGGATGGTCTGCACTGGTCTCCTCTAGCCTTTCTAAGATTGGTTAAAACATTGTCAAGTCCATAGTGCCTTTTTTATGCATTGCCAATCTGATAAAGCATCCATCATAGCTAAACCAACCTACTATAATATAAAGGTGTTACTTCTCAGTGCCGGGAGTCTAAACAAAAAACTCCACTCCCTGCAAGCATTGCTCACCCTAGGGAATGTGGACATCTGTGCAGTTATTGAGACATGGTTTAAAGCCAAGGAGGGCATTCAGACAGTGTAGAGCTATAATCCCTTTCACATATTCAGACCAGCTACTGTACAGAAAGGGATAAAAGGTACAGGTGCCTCATTTGGACCCCAGCCATAAACAAACTATACAATAGAAGGAGGAAGCTACTAAATGATAAAGCAAAATCCCAAAAAGGGAAGGCATCAGTGATCAGTATTAGCAAAAAACTACGGGCACTCATAAAATTGTCTAAGGCCAGCTTCGAGAGAAAAATTGCACAGGACACTAAGGATAATCACAAGGCTTTCTTTAGTTATGTTTGGAACCTGGGTGGTAATTCCCAGATATGCTCAGAATTAGTCCAAAATGACAAAAAATACGCCGAACCCACAGACATTGCCAACATCCTAGCTGACAGGTTCAGCGCAAACTTCTCCCTCCCCACCAAAAGGGCAAATATCTATCCCAGCAGAGTGCTGCCCCTGACATCTCAGATGCTCAGGTAAGAGCCGCCTCTCCAAAACAAAAACACAGCATCAATGGGACCAGATGGTGTCCCGGCTGCTCCTACATGAACTCAAAGAAGAGCTAAACCCAAACATAAAACTACTGTTCAATCTCAGCCTTACTACAGGATATGTGCCCAAAGAGTGGCGTACAGCAACAGTGGTCCCTCTCCATAAAGGTAGTGCCTCAACGGATCCTGGAAACTATCGCCCCATAAGCCTGACTAGCTTGGTCTGCAAAGCTATGGAAAGGATCATCATGGACCTCATAAATAAAGATATTGGGGACATACAAACACTGGATCCTACCCAGTTCGGCTTTGTTAAAGGCAGATCCTGCCTCTTAAACCTGGTTGATTTCTTTGAAACTGTCACCAAGGCCATTGACGAGGGGAAGGTGGTCCACACAGCCTACCTGGACCTCGCAAAGCCTTCGATACAATACCCCACTCGGCATTATAGATAAGCTCACCAGCTTAAATATAAACCCCTATGTCACTAGATGGATTGCAAACTGGCTCAAGGACAGAACCCACATGGTTAGAATTGCTGGAGCCATGTCAGACTCCAAACCAGTTACAAGTGGTGTCCCACAAGGCTCAGTCCTGGGACCTCTCTTGTTCGGTATATATTTCTCGGAGGTACAGGCCAACACGGAAGGACTGTGGCTGACCAAGTTCGCAGATGACTGCAAACTGGGTGCCATAATCGACTCTCCAGCTGACACAAGCATCCTCCAAAAGGGCCTCATAGAAACAGACAACTGGTGCCAGTGCCATGGCCTCAAGCTAAATGCCAAAAAGTGTATAGTCATCCCCTTTGGCAAAAACAAAGTGCCAACAAATTACCACATAGGTGGAAATCCATTAAGTACAGAAGAAGTAATTAGGGACCTGGGGACCCAAGTTGATAGCAATCTCTCATTTGACAACCACGTGGCCAAAGTGGTTAGAAAAACATTTTATATAGCCCACCTAATCATGAAGGGATTCACATCTAGATCAGGGGAGGTCATCGTGCCTCTTTACTCATCCCTCATCAGGCCCATAATTGAGTACAATGCCCCTTTTGGGATGTACCTTACCAGACACCTGCAGCAACTGGAAAGACCCCAAAAGTACCTCACCAAGAGGATCAAAGGGCTCAAACAGATGCCATATGCTGCCCGGTTAAAGAAACTCCAGCTCTACTCAGTGGCATACCACCTGTTCAGAGGCGATCTGTGCCTGACGTATAAAGCCATGTCCAACCCGGAATTAATGGACATGCTGCACCTCAGAAAATCCAAATCCCATCGAGCTACGCTCGAGACTTGAACCTCAGCACTGAAATAAATAGGACATGCTGGAGGGACAGATTCATAACCCAGAGGCTCCCTTCACTCTGGAATAAAATCCCAGTCCAGGTTAGGCAGAGTCCCTCATTGACTCTCTTCAAGAGGAATCTTGATGAGTGGATGGGAGATCGTAGGTTTACCCCGGGTATCACTTCTGTGTCACTGTTAGATAGAGGCACAGTATACTAACCTCGAAAAAGGGCATAGCAAAATAAATTTAAAATGGGTGGCGAAAGCCAAACACATTCTGGCTAGGCTTATAAATGCCCTAGGGCAGATAGCCTAGTATGAACCTATGAACCTATGAACCTATAAAATAAACACCCCTCAAGGCTGGTTAAGCATTATGATGCAACTGAGCTCCTCCAAGTACAATTCACCATAAGCAAAGTTCATACCCATCTATGACCCAAAAAACCCATACCACATCCTTAACTGAACCCAAGTTACTCTCCATTCAAATCAATACAGTACTCATGGGTGACATCAACTACCCCACTATAAACTGGAAATCATACATGACCTCAGACTTGCAGGTTTAAACATTCTTAGACTTTGTTAGCATGAATAATCTGGAATAGATAGTCTGTACACCAGCTAGGGGAACCAATATCTTTGACCTTGTACGCAGCAACAGGGAGGACCATTGCACCCCTCCCTCCTGAGTCTAATGTCCTAACTGATCAGGTTGTATTTTAAAGCTGTGTCCTTTGAAATAAAAGTAAAACCTGGGACACCAAGTTACCCTGAAACCTTTAGAAATTATTCCAAAGCAATCTTCCTACTTTTTAAATGACACCTTGTCAAAATTTCGAGTCCACACTTCCACAAACCCAGGGTACATTGCAGCCTATGCAAAGTCATTTACAAAAACCCTTTATGAGCATGTATACAGCTGCACAGAGGCATCATTATCCACCTGAAATAAGCACAGGATGAACTCAAACAACATTGTACTCTGGTGGAATCCCAACACCAGTAAGTTTCATAACAAAAGGAAGAAAATCATGGCCAAAATTAGTAAACACAATACCCAACAAGGTAAGAACTCCATCATCAAAGTAAACAAACAACACAGGGAACTAAGTAAGACTTCAAAAAACCAAAATACAAGATAAAGGTATCCTTCCAGACTACACACAGCCACAAGGTATTCTACACCTATGTCCAAAACCTCAAAGACAGCACACAACAATGTGCCAGACTAACTGTAAATGGAACCACCTATACTGAGCCAAAGGATGTGTAGACAATGTACTGGCCAATAAATTCAGTTACAATTTTATCCTGCTTTCTCATCCAGACCATTTCAAGAAATACACTCAATCATAGATCCCCCATCTATCAGTAGGGAATAAGTCTTTAATGCACTCTTAAAGGCAAAATATACTGCATTTATGGGACCTAATAATATCGCGGGATGCTTCCTTAATAGCATGAAACATGACCTACTGGGCTCACTAGAAGCACTACAACAGACTTCATGCCAATCTAGTAGAGGACTGCAACTGTTATCCCTCTGCACAAGTGCGGGCCATCTACAAACATGGAAAACTACTGACCCATAAGCCTGACTAGTCTCATATTTAAGGCCATGGAAAGAATAATTATGGATGTAATAAATAATAACATAGGAAACCTTCAGACAATAGATCCAACCCAGTTTGGTTTTGTTAAGGGCAGATCATGCCTACTCATCCTGATGGACTGCTATAAGACGGTCACAAAAGTAATGGATGAGGAAAAAACAGTGCATACTGTCTACCTCAACCTGGCCAACAAATTTAACACAATACACCTACTCAGGCATTGTAGCGAAGATCACAAAATCAGCTATGAAACACTACATCACCCAATGGACAATCAGCTGGCTCAAAAATAGGACACAAGAAGTCAGGGTGGCTGAGTTGATCTCCACAAAAAATGCCAGTCACTGGTGGACACCCGAGGGTTTAACACTGGGGTCAAAGGCCTCTGGCTGACCAAGTTTACAGATCACTGCAAACTACTAATAGAATCCCCAGAAATATAACATATTCCAGGAAAGCCTGACACAGATTATAGATTTGTAGGTTCATAGGTGTTTACTAGGCTAACTATCAAAAGGACCTTTTTAAATCTAGCCATGCATCGCAAATGTCTGATGAGTTCTGATACCCTTGATAAGTGTAAGCATAGGCCTGGGAGATGAACCATTTACAAGTTACCTGTTTGCATCAGAGACATAGGTGCCAAACCAGGGATGAATTTCTGGTTTCCCATCCAATTGTCCAAGTTGCACATGAATTGGATTAGGGAGGACCTCTGCTTCACACGGATGGGGAGCCTGTTCCATAAACGGGGTAGTCTCTGGGATACATACCTATCTCTCTAGCAGGTCCTATTTATATCACAGGCAATGTTTAAGTCTTTAGAATGGGTAATCCTGGTACTGTTTATTTTGTGGATATGCAGGAGGTCCATCAGAGTGGGGTCTGACAATGCCCTGTATGCCAGGCATAGATCTCCCCTCAAAAACCTGTAGAAGACAGAATACAGGGAAAGGGCCTTGAGGTGGTCTGCATAGAACATATTACTTATGCCCTGTATTCTTTTAGTGAGGAACCTCTGTGGACATTCCAGTTGTTGGATATGCCTGGTTAGGTACATACCAAAGGGGGCATTGTATTTAATGATAGGTCTGATGAATGCCGAATACAGTGGAACAATGACTTCCTTGGACTTAGATTCAATACCTTACAATATAGAATTATTTCCTTACCACTGCAGACACGTGATAATTGAAGGCTAGATTACTATCTATGTGTTCCCCTAAGTCCCTGACTACTGGGTCAGCTCTAAGGGGTGTGTTGTCAATATGATAGTTAACAGGGATGGATGACTTCCCAAAGGATACTATTATGCATTTCTTGGCATTTAGTTTTAGTCCATGACTCTCACACCAGTTGTTTGTCTGTGTCAGCCCCTCCTGGAGAACATTTGTGTCAGTGTGAGATTCAATGACAGCTCCTAATTTGCAATCATCTGCAAATTTTGTCAGCCAGACACCACTAACATTAGCCCTGACTTCTGAGAAATAAACGCCCAAAAGGAGTGGTCTAAGGACTGATCCCTGAGGGACTCTACTTGTGACTGGCCTCTTTCTAAAGGTGGACTCTCCAATTCTAACTTTCTGGGTCCTGTCTGTGAGCCAGTTGGCTATCCACCGCATGACATACGGGTTTGTACCTAACCTCTTTAGTTTGTCAACAATGCTCGAGTGGGGTATTGTATCAAATGCCTTGGCCAGGTCAAGGTAGACAGTGTGAATGATTTTGCCCTCATCCATTGCTTTGGTGACCTTCTCAAAAAAGTCCAACAGGTTGAGTAGGCATGATCTGCCCCTTACGAAACCAAACTGAGTTGGGTCCAGTGTCTGGAGGTTTACTATATCTCTGTTGATCATCTCCATGATAATTCTTTCCATGGGTTTATATAAAAGGCTAGTGAGACTTATGGGTCTGTAGTTTCCAGGGTCTGTAGATGGCCCACCTTTCTGTAGAGGGATGACTGTTGCCTTTCTCCATTCATGAGGCATGAAGCCTGTTTAGAGGCTACAGTTAAATAGTAATTCCAGAGGCCCAGATAGGTCTTGTTTCATGCTATTTAGAAGGCATCCTGGGATATTGTCTGGGCCCATTGATGCAGTGTTCTTAGTCTTAGAGAGAGCATTAAGGACCTGTTCCCTAGTGATAGTAGGAGGAGTTGTATTTGATATTTCCTGAGGGAAGGTTGAGGGGAAGACAGGAGTAAAGATGGAGCTGAATTTATCAGCCAGGAGGTTTGCTATATCTTTTGGCTCAGTATAGCTTGCTCCATTTACAATGAGCTGTGTACACAATTGTGTATTGCCTTTGAGGTTGCGGACATAGCGAAAGAATGCTTTGTGGTTGTCCTTGGCCTGGGTGGCCAAACTTACCTCACATTTGGCTTTGGTAGACTTTATTTGTCCTCTGAGTTGTTTGTTTAGTTTAATGAGAGTGCTTCTATCCAGCTGGGTGCTGCACCTTTTAATTTTTTCCATGATTTTCTTCCTCCTGTTATACATCTGATTGATTCTGTGATTCCACCAGGCTGGCTTGTTTTTTTAGTTAGTTCTGTACTTCTTCCTGGTGGGTACAGCTGTCTCTATACTGCTATTAACATCCTTGTACAGGGTTTCTGTGAACAGTTCTGCATACGCAGAAGTGCTCTCAGGGTCTATAGGGGCTTGACATCTTGCCAGGTTCTCATTTAATAGCAGGAGGTTATCCTTAGAATAGTTCCTGAATATTCCCAGTTTAGCTGTGGGTCCAGGTTTTATTTTTACTTCAAAGGAGACCATTCGTGGTCTGACCTTACCAGGGAAGGCATTACAGTAGGAGGTGTGCAGGACTCTCCTATATTAGTGAGGACCATATTCAGTATGGTTGCACCCATGGCTGGTGTACTGACTATCTGGCCCAGGGAGTTTGTGTTTACAAAATCCAGGAATCTCTGTGCATGTACGTTTGATGTCATATAGGATTCCCAGTTAATAGTGGGGTAATTAAAGTCACCCATGAATATGGTATTGGGTTGGATGGTTAGTGTTTCTAATAAGTTTAAATACATGGTATGGGTTTCCTGGGTCATAGAGGGAGACCTATAGCTTGCAAGGAAGTGGTATTGGATTTTAACTATGGCGATTTGAACATGGAGCAGCTCAAGTGCCTTGTTCTGTTTGACCAGCCTTGACGTATATTTACTTTTGATGTAAACAGAGACACCTTCATCTTTAGTCCCTGCCTGTGAAGTAGCTGGTCTAAATGTGTGGAAGGCATTATAATCCTGCATTGTTGGTGTGCTGTCCGCGGCTTTACCCACGTCTCTGAGACTGCACAGACATCAGCATTCTCTAGTGTGAAGAGAGCTTCTATGCAGTGTAGTTTTTTGTTTATACTCCTAGCACTGAGCAGTGATACCTTTAGATTTTGTTGGTGTTGATTTGATATGTCAGAAGTATTTTCAGTTTGGCATTGCCTAAAAAAGGCACTATGGGGAAAGGCAATGTTTTAGCTAATATTCAAAAGCCTAGAGGGGAGAGGTGCAGACCATCCCTGGGAAAGCAGTGTGGTCTGTTGACCATCTCATTCCATGCTGACAAATATTGCACCCCCTTAGAATGACACCAGAAACTTTGCCAATTATTAAAGTCAATCATCTTTTGTTCATATTGTGGCATCATTCCTTGGAGAAGGTAAAATGCTGCTCAGTGCTAGGCTCATACCACCCTGAAACACATATTCCAAAAGCTCTATGATGTTGCTCTTCATATAGTCTAGGGAGGTATGTCTCAGGCCATTTACTCCCACATGGACTATGACTGAGTCGTATTGGTAATTGTGATCCAATGACCTGAGTGCATGTGTAATGTGGTGGATCCAAACCCATGATAAGCAACTGACCATAGCTTTCTCCTTAATCTGGCTGGTGAGAGGGACATCAGTGTGTCTCACAATGGAGTCTCCGATGACTAGAATGTTGGATTGGGAGGTGACTTGCCTTATGGGCTTAGCAGTAGAGGCTCCATGAGATGTAGCTCTATGTGTTGATGTGGCTGTTGTTTTGAAAGAGTGTGTTTGGGACTGCTGAGGGTATTTTTTATGTGTACTTTGTCTAGGAGGTCTTTGTGGTTTAGGTAAGTAAGGTAAGTTCCTCAGTATATGTGGGTCTATATGTCTGCTTTGAATTGAGCATGACGGGTGCAGCATGTGTACTACTAACAACCTTATTGAGATTAGGAGCACTTTTATGTGAGTGCTTTGTCTCCAGTGACATTGTGTAAATGCATCTCTTACATACCATATCAGTTTGTTTGAGAATTAAACATGAGGCAATTTCTACATTGGCTCAGGATGCCCATATCCACCAAGCCAGTAACGTAGACAGTAGGAAAGTTCATATCCATGGCAACAGACCCTTTTTTATTGAGTAGACTGTTGGAGTGAGATTAACAACTGTTGCCAGAATTGCAGTCTAAAAATCAAGCGAAAAAAATGCATAATAGCATCTTTCAGAAAGACAACCCTCCCCTGGAAATTATTTAATAATACACCCTTAAGTGTTGTCCCTGTGGTCAATGATTTGGGAATTCACATAAACAATGACTTGGATTTGTACCATCGTGTGTTCACTGTAGTAAGGAAATCACTCTACCGTGCGCAACTCATAAACAAAGGTATGGCATCTAGGTCCAAAGATGTCATTGTTCCATTGTACTTGGCCCTCATTAGCTGAATCACTGAGTGCAATGCTCCCTTTGGGATGTATCGGATCAGGCATTTACAGAGGTTCCTCACAAAAAGAATGCATGATTTAGACAACATGCCCTGTGCAGCCAACCTCAGAGCTTTATCCTTGTACTCAGTCTCCTAGAGACTCCTGAGTGGCAATCTATGCCTGGCTTTCAAAGCACTTTCTGATCCTGCCCTTATGGACCTGTTGCTTACCTGCAAAACAAATTGCATCAGAAACACCTTTTCTAGGGTCCTAAACTTCATCTGCAAAATAAATCAGACATGTTGGAGGGACAGGTATGTGTCTCAGAGAATACCCTTACTCTGGAACAGGCTCCCAATACATGTGAAGCAGAGTTCCTCCCTGCACCTATTCAAATGCAAGTTGGCTCAACTAATGAGGAATTGTCCCTTTCAGAAAGTGGACACTTTTAAATGCTCAACCACTCATACACAAGCTATACCCCTATAAAATGAGTGGTATACAATGCTATTAGATTCATTTGGGAAACATGACTAGGCTTAAAAAGGCACTTAGAGTTATTAGCCTAGTAGTCACCAATGACCCTTTGAACCTACGTGCATTTATAGATAGATATAAATATAAACAAAGATATAGCTGCAGATGAATTATTGAATATATATTTGTTTATGTGTAAAGAGGGGACATTTTGCCAGATGTTCATTTTACCAAACTTTTTTTCCTGCCAGGTGTTCATGTTGCCAAAAAAGCTAAGCTGGTTTGTATCTGGGTTAGGAGAGTGAGTGTTATCATGTCCATGTGTTTGCGGGTTAGGATTATTGTTAGGGTTAGCTAAGAAGGGCATGAGGTTTTGCAGATTAGGGTTAGAGTTAGGGAGAGGTCAGAGGACAGATGTAGTATGTGTATGTATGTTTTTGTATACAGTAAGTGTCCAAGCTGTCTTGAGCAGTGATAATGTTATAGAAAGGGTTTCTGTAAGGTAGGATGTACGGTTAGGATTAGGAGCAGTTTAAGGATTAACATGTATTACTAGGGTGGTGTAGGGGGGTGGGTAAGGCCTGCCCACACCACCTTAGTAATGTGCCTTATCTGTAAGGCAATGAAGTGCAGCATTATGGAATTCATCAACAAAGACATAAGTGGTCTTCAAACACTGGACCCAAACTACTGTGGGTTTATTAAAGGCAGATTCAACCTTCTAGACCTGGAGGGTTTTTTACATAGTCCCTGTGTATTGGAAATCAGTTCACACTGCATACCTGGACTTGGCCAAAGCCTTTGACACCATTCCATATCTGGCATCATGGATCAGATAATCAAACCAAATGTAAATTCCTGTGTTATCCACTTGAAGGCAAACTAGATCAGAGACAGAACCCACTCAATTAGAGTTGGAGGAGTACTCTCAACCAAAAGAATAGTTACCAGCAGTGTACCTCAGTGATCTGTACTAGGACCACTCCTCTTTGGTATCTATTATTCTTACATCAAGGCCAAAATCAAGGATCTTCACCTGACGAAGTAAGGAGAAGATAATTGCATTTAACAATTGACTGATGTCATTTCATAGGGGTACAGTATGCATCTCATTGGGATGATGATATACAGTCAAACTTGCTTTACACAGGATGGTCTGCACCATTTCATTCAAAAGCTTCCACATACTGGCCAAAACCATTCCTGTACTTATTGTGGCTTTTTTATGCATAGTTCATCTAATGGATACAGCAGCCTAACTAACAAATCAACTCATAAATTGAACAACATCAAGGTGGCCCTTCTCAATGCCAGGAGTCTTAAATAAAAAAGAAAACAAGTGTAACACTTAAAGTTCAAAGTACTTTATTATCAATAATTAATAAGATAAGCGCTTTCACTGTGTAGCTTCATCAGATCTTACATTCATTCTAAGATTCCACATCTTATATATACACAGGTTTTAAACAATTAACCAATCAAGTAAGTTAATTGGTATGATTATTTAAAGAAGCAGGCAAACATCAAAGACCTAGCTTAATATACAAATCTAATAAAGATAAAATCATTTAAAAACAATCTCATATATAAGGTATACATAAAAAACGTATATATAAAAAAGTTATATATAAAAAATGTATATCAGTTAGTACATATATATTTATAATTTAAAATAGATATTAGTGTAAAAAAGATTCTATAGACAAGTATGCTTAATGTCTAACATATAAGATTTCATGTATATGTATGTATAAATTAATATAGTGTCTTATAAAATAAAATAAAACACTACATGTGGTAACCAAATCTATGACATAATGACATAGTAGTGATATAGAAGACAATTAGTGTGCAGAGATGGAATACCTCTTCCTAGGGGTTTATCTAATGTTTCTACGCTGTCTTAATTTTGGCTTGATAGAGGCCCTATCATTGAGGCCTAGTCCTTTATCTGATCTTAGTAGAATTATCCATTCGGTTTCCTTACCCTCTGTATATATCTTAATGTCACCCCTCTAGAGTTGGGAGTAATTACTTCAAGTACCTTAAACAAAAATCTATGTGTGTCATCATTCAATGCTACATGCTTGGCAAGAGCATTATGTAGTGTACCTTTCCTTATGTGATATACATGTTCCCTTATCCTATCCCTCAGTGGTCGATTTGTTTTACCAACATAGAAGGATGAACATAATTGACAAACAGCTAGGTATATCACATGAGAAGTCATGCAGTTAGCTTCAGCTCTTATATTAAAAACTTTCTGTTGATCAGGATGAAAAAATTCTGTCTTACTGTCTATGTAACAACAGAAATTACAGCGACCACAGCGTCTTGTGCATCCATTCTGTATAGATTTCTTATCAAATTTAGGATGGCATAGCATTCTTTTCAAGTTGTGTTTATTCTTAAAAATAAACCTCGGTGTTTCTCCTACTATCTGTTTAAAGTCTTAATCTATCTGCAATATACCCCAGTGTTTGTCTATAATCTGCTTAATCTCTATATGATCGGATGAAAAAAAGGTGGAGAATTTAGTGAAAGATTCACTCATATTTTGTTTATCACTAAGGCTAGCACTGTTGGATCCAAAGTATGGCATAGCTGAAGTTGAGCATAGATTGTACACTTCTTCTATCTTAGAATGTATTTCTTCATCTTTATATCCTCTGTGTAATAGTCTATATTTCAAATCATTTATCTCAGTGTGAAAACCCTCTTCCATTGGATTCAGTCTGGAGCTTCCAAATGATTTGAAATATAGACTATTACACAGAGGATATAAAGATGAAGAAATACATTCTAAGACAGAAGAAGTGTACAATCTACGCTCTACTTCAGCTATGCCATACTTTGGTTCCAACAGTGCTAGCCTTAGTGATAAACAAAATATGAGTGAATCTTTCACTAAATTCTCCACCTTTTTTTCATCCGATCATATAGAGATTAAGCAGATTATAGACAAACACTGGGGTATATTGCAGATAGATGAAGACATTAAACAGATAGTAGGAGAAACACCGAGGTTTATTTTTAAGAATAAACACAACTTGAAAAGAATGCTATGCCATCCTAAATTTGATAAGAAATCTATACAGAATGGATGCACAAGACGCTGTGGTCGCTGTAATTTCTGTTGTTACATAGACAGTAAGTCAGAATTTTTTCATCCTGATCAACAGAAAGTTTTTAATATAAGAGCTGAAGCTAACTGCATGACTTCTCATGTGATATACCTAGCTGTTTGTCAATTATGTTCATCCTTCTATGTTGGTAAAACAAATCGACCACTGAGGGATAGGATAAGGGAACATGTATATCACATAAGGAAAAGTACACTACATAATGCTCTTGCCAAGCATGTAGCATTGAATGATGACACACATAGATTTTTGTTTAAGGTACTTGAAGTAATTACTCCCAACTCTAGAGGGGGTGACATTAAGATATATACAGAGGGTAAGGAAACCGAATGGATAATTCTACTAAGATCAGATAAAGGACTAGGCCTCAATGATAGGGCCTCTATCAAGCCAAAATTAAGACAGCGTAGAAACATTAGATAAACCCTAAAATAGGTATTCCATCTCTGCACACTAATTGTCTTCTATATCACTACTATGTCATTATGTCATAGATTTGGTTACCACATGTAGTGTTTTATTTTATTTTATAAGACACTATATTAATTTATACATACATATACATGAAATCTTATATGTTAGACATTAAGCATACTTGTCTATAGAATCTTTTTTACATTAATATCTATTTTAAATTATAAATATATATGTACTAACTGATATACATTTTTTATATATAACTTTTTTATATATACGTTTTTTATGTATACCTTATATATGAGATTGTTTTTAAATGATTTTATCTTTATTAGATTTGTATATTAAGCTAGGTCTTTGATGTTTGCCTGCTTCTTTAAATAATCATACCAATTAACTTACTTGATTGATTAATTGTTTAAAACCTGTGTATGTATAAGATGTGGAATCTTAGAATGAATGTAAGATCTGATGAAGCTACACAGCGAAAGCGCTTATCTTATTAATTATTGATAATAAAGTACTTTGAACTTTAAGTGTTACACTTGTTTTCGCTCAGTCCTGCTGTTTTGATTTACTATAACTTTGATTTATACTGCTTGCACGAGCGTTTACCAGCATAGCAGCAGCCTCTATTATTTGTTTTAAATAAAAAAGAAACTTCCTAATTTGGAACCTGTTCTGCATCTGGAATAAGTCCATGTTTGTGCAGTCACAGAAACATGGTTCATGTGTGTGCCTGGCTTCTGTGCCTCTCATGTGTTCAATCATATTGCTGATTGTGGAGGTAATCAGTGTTCATCAAGGATTTTATCTCTTCCAAAGTGATACCTTATGACCACACCCCCCCCCCCCCCAGTGAGGTAATTGAACTTCGGTTCACACTAGGTAATTCAGAATTTCAACTTAAAGCTTGTGAGTGATCCCCTTCCATGGCCCTACAAGATCACAAAAACGTCTTCACATTCATTGAAAATATCCCTATACGATAGTTCTTTAATCCACAGTGACTTCAACTTCCCATATGTAGTCTGGAGTACTTTCACTTCAGTGTTGATTATGGACAATGCCTGTTAGATTTGGTTAATCAAAAATCCCTGGATCAAATTGTCCAAAATTTCACCAGGGATGTAATATCCTGGACCTACTTTTCACAAACTCGACTCCAGCAAATTCCTTTTCTCTGGTTGTCCCCTCATCAGTTATGTTGGACTATAAACTGGCTACCTTTGCCCTGAGAACATCGAGTCCCTGGTAACCAACACAATGCAAACTTTTTACAATTGTATGATGAAATGTCAACCTTTAACCATGGCACCCCTGCATTGGACCTAGGATATGCAGCCAACTATGCCACGGGTCTTTATGGTCATTCAGGTAAATGCAATGACACAGCAGTCCCCTCCAAAGCCAAATACAACAGCAAATTCAACAACAAACCACCTTGATGGTCAGTAGACATTAACAACTTATGCACTAAAAGGAAGACTCTACTTAAATTACCTTGTAAGGCCACAAAATCTCATCGCAAAGATAATATAAAATGCCTCACCTAGAAAATGCAAGCAGCTAATGAATAGTTGCAAACCATCCCTAGAACATAAGCTTCTGTGACTAACAATAAGTCCTTCTTTGGCTATGTTAGAAAACTAAGGAATAATTCACATCACTGCTCCAAATGTATCTATAATGGCACCTCCAATTCAAATCCTAAAGACATTGCCAATATACTTGCAAATGTTTGTTGCAAATGTCTAACCTGAAACTATTACCCCTCACTCCCAAGATGCCTGGTTCACTTCATCTCCCACCTCGACCAACTCAAAGGGTCATATCATTAAAGCACTCTCTAAGACCTAATCTCTTCCATGGGTCACAACAATATACTGGATTGTCTAATAAATATTGTTAAGCAATATCTTGCTGATCCCCTCTTTAAGTTGTTCAACCTAAATCTTGCCACAGGATATGTTCCTGAGTCATGGCACACTGAGTTGATGATGTCCTTCTATAAGGGTGGCCCCACCACTACCCAGAAAAATACGAACTCATTCATTTTACCAGTCTTATCTATAAATTAATGCAATGCATCATCAATGGTCTCATATTAAGAATCTGATCAGGCTCGACCCACAGCAGTTTGGATTTGTTAAGGGTAGGTCTGCCTGCTACATCTTGTGTGCTTCTTTGAAAAGGTAATGCAGGTGGTGGATAGTGGCCACACTGTAACATGCTGCCTAGTTAGATCTGTTAAAGCCATTTGACAGCATACCACATTATGGCATTGTTTATAAGCTAATGGCCTTAAACATTGATCCCTTTATGGTAAGATGGCTTGCAAAGTGGCTCAAGGACAGAACTCATTTGTAAAGGTGGTGATGTCTCATCAGTAAGGGAAACAATGTCCAGTGGCATTCTCCATGGTTCTGTACTGGGCCCCCATCCTTTTGAAATGTATTCATCTGACCTAAATACTGACAACAATGTTGTCAAGCTGAATAAGTTTGATGATGATCATAAGCGGAGTGTAGCAGCCGACTCAACCAATGAGATTGATGCCCTTCTTATGGAATTAATACCTAGTGCCTGGAAAAAGGTTCAAACTAAATGCTAAGCAAGCAGTATCATCTTCCTAAAACAACAAATTCTTACCACCTACAACAAATTCTTACCACCTACTGTATCAGTTACACCCACTCTTCAGTGAGTCTGTGATCAGGGAGTTGGAGACCTGGGCCGATGGCTACCTCTCCTTCAATCACCATGTAGCAGCTGTAATCAGAAAAAACTTTTAATATCTCACAATTAATGACAAATGGCATCTTATCTACAACTAACAAAGTTATTGCTCCCTTGTAATCTGTCCTGTTTAGACCCATCATAGAATATAATGAACCCTTTGGCTTGTATCTGACTATGAACATAAAAAATATGAATAACTGCAATGTTTCCTATCAAAAATGATCTCAGTCCACAAAATATTACTTATTAGGAAAACCTGGAATCACTGCACTCGATGTCATATAGGGTCTTGAAGGGAGTCCTGTGCCTTGCCTTTTGTAACCCTCAGGTACCCTATTATCTGTGACCTCCTCTTTCTCAAACCAAATAGTTTAATCAACACTAGAAGTACAGATGTCATTATACATTACATAATAAACAAAATCAGAGAAAGAGGTTTATTACCTATAGCCTCCCCTTGATCTGGAATAATCTCCTCCTTGCATGTCAGGCAATGTGATTTTATACTGGCCTTTAAACATAGCTTAGGCAATTGGATTGGTGCCCTAAAATACCCTCCATGACTTACGACCATTGCCCTCCTTGAAAAGGCTGGTAGAGCCTAAGGGTGATTATTGACAAGGCATTCATGTTTTCTGGATCAAATAGCCTTGTATTTTCTATGATTACTATGATTCCTATAGCTCTACCGTAAACTAGCTGTCCAATTCAGACCACTTTTAAATACAGAAAAAATAAGCTGCCACACCTAGAGTTACAAAAGCAGCAGCTAGAAATCTCCCACCCCACCTCATGAACATAAATAAATTAGCCACTAAAATAAAATAATTAAATAAAAAAATGAAAAGAAAATATTGACACAACAATCAGAAATTTTAATATAGCAGAAATAAAAAAAATGTCTGATACATACCCTCACCAAAAAAGCAACTAAAATACTTAAATGTATTTAGACACTTGATCAAAATTTCCAGTTATTAAATGGAGAAAAAATCAGTACAGGTGATCAAAAATCAGCTGACTGAATGTATGAGCTGTTTTTTTCTGTGTGAGATCACAATACAGAGGAAATCAGTGTTTGCCCTTTCCCCTCTGTAGTGCAATCTCAGAGTAGGTATATGTATAATAAGCAGGGGGTCTAGGTTGTATAGCCACCTATGTAGGAGGGCTGACCCTCCCCCTGCAAAAAGAAAAACAATTTTGTTGCCTTAGATTTCAGTAAGCTGCTAACTGACAAGTTATGCTCAATAGGTTTCCGTTCAAAATAGTACGCATTACATATAGACAGAGATATACACAGATTCACCTTACTTAATTAATACTGGCAAACCAACCAAGTCAGAACCCTGTACCCATTTAGACTGTTAAACAATTGTACATCTTGACTCTATAGTAGCTGTTGTAAACTATCCCAGGAATATTGTGCTTTCCACTATCTCCTAAAGTTAATACCCTATAGTACCAGGAGTACGTATCTGAAATTTTAAAACAAATTCTACATCATATTGATGTCCTTCACACCTCTATCCAGAAACACCTGCTCTCATGGACCTTTTCTTCTTCTCTTTTTTCTTTCCTTTGAAAGTAAAATATTCCAGGAATGTTGTGCTCTGTTGTTTGTTCTTCTTTCAGCTTCTCCTGGTTAGGGGTCACCGCAGGGGAACTCCGGTCCGCTAATGATTGGCAGTAGCTTTTTATGGTGCCGATGTGCCAGCTCGATGCCCAACCTTCAATGAAGGCACATCCATTCTACGCATGCCTTTCAAATGCCACTCGATTGTGGGGAGGACATGCAGACTCCACACAGAAGGCACTCCAGCCGAGAATCGAACGGGAGAACCTCTTGCTGTGAGGTGACCGTGGCTTCTGTAATAATCTTCAAAAGTTAATATTACATAGTAACAAATAAATGTATCCTATCTTCTAAGAAATATTTTATGTCAAAGTCTTGTGTTTACATTTTTGCCTGTAATAAATTGTACTCTTGGAGCTTATCTCCCCGGGCCTCCACTGAAAATGGACTTGTATCTAGTTGGACTCTCCCGGTCAACAAATGTAAAATAAATAAAATAAATACATTAATAAATATATATAATATTAAGTAAAATAATATAATATAATAACGTGATATATAAAATATTATAAAATATATATATAATCTTTTTTGGCTGACAGGTTCAGTAAAAATTTCACCCCCAACTCCCCCAGATAGTCCAAAGGAAATATTGCATACCACAATCCCTCTGACCATTACTAGTGAACAGGTCATTAATGCACTTTCCAAGGCCAAAAACACTGCATTGATGGGCCCTTATATCATCCTGGGATGCTTAATAAATAGCATTAAACATTTCCCTCTCTGGCCTGCTTGAATCACTTTTCATCTAGAGCCTACAGTCAGGTTCTGTGTCCAAGGAATGGAAGATGGTTACAGTCATTCCCTGCACAAAGGAGGTCCATAGTGATCCAGGTAACTACAGACCCATAAGTCTGACCAGCCTCTTATTTAAACCATGGAAAGAATCATCGTGGACATGATAAATGAGGATATAGGTAACCTGCAAACTCTGGGCCCATCACAGTTTGGCTTTACTAAAGGAAGGTCATGTCTATTCATTTTGGTGGACTTCTTTGAGGGGGGGGGGTCAACAAAGCAATGGATGAAGGCAAGATTATGCACACAGCTTACCTCAACCAGGCCAAGGCTTTTGATACAAAACCCCACTCAGGGATTATAAACAAGCTGACTAATTTAGGTATAAGCCCTTATATCACCTACTGGATAGACAACTGGCTCACTGATAGGATCAAAAATAGGGAGGCCACCAATACCAAGAGGCAAGTCACTGGTGGAGTCCCCCAGGACTTGGTACTATGCCCACTCTTTTTAGCATTTATTTCTCTAAAATGAAAGCTGGAGGTTATCATCAACTACCATGCAGACACTAGAATGTCTATCTCTGACTCAAAAATGGTGCCATGTCATGGTATCAAACAATGCTAAGAAATGCATAATTGTATCCTTTGATAAGTCAATCATCCTGGCTAATTACTATGTTGATTATACGCACCAACGAGTTATATCAGTGGTCAGGATCTAGGTACATACATAGACAGTAGCCTTACCTTCGACAACCAAATGGCTGCAATGGTGAGGAAATCTTTTTATGTTCCACAACTTATAAATAAAGGCACGGCATCTACATCCAAAGGGGTCATTATCCCACTGTCCTCTGCCCTTACCAGACCAATCATAGGTTACAATGCTCCCCTTTGGTATGTAACTGACCAGACATATGCTGCAACTAGAATGACCTCAAAGGTTCTTTACAAAACGAATACAAGGTGTAACAAACCTGCCTTATGTAGAGTGCCTTGAAGACCTTTCCCTCTCCTCAGTCCCCTACAGATTACTGAAGGGTGATCTATACATGGCTTACAGGGTATCCACAAACACCATACTTATGAATCTCCTGCATATTCATAAATCAAACAGTAAGGGAAATACAAAGATTAGGAACCTGAACTTTGTCTGTGACTTAACGAGATCATGCTGGAGAGACAGATATGTGTCCCAGAGACTGCCCCTCCTATGGAAGGGCTTCCCATCCATGTGAAACTGAGTTTGTCTATTACACAATTGAAGTGCAACCTGGACTAGTGGATGGGGAATAGGAAATTTGCACCAGACCTGGGGCAACCATGTCCATCATGCACAGAGGTAGCTTATAAATGCCTGGCCCTCAATGTCCCATGGATACAGGATGTCATTATTCTTTCGGGAAAACTTGGTTTGGCCTAGAAAGGCCCCTCCCGGGTGATTAACCTAGTAACACTCTATGAATCTATATATACATGTGTGTATAAAAAGGTCTACCTCGACCCAATGAAATTACATTACAGTGAAATGTAATTAGGTGAGCTCTATTTTGCGAAGTCACCTTAGCGTTTAGATCGCGGCACAGTTGGGGGTAAGGCAATATTCCCTTTCCCCACTGTAGTGCGATCTTGGAATGAGAATTTAAAAGTAGAGGGGGTGTGGGGGGTACAGCTTCTCACATGGGGAGTGCAGGGGCTTGCCTCCTGCATAAATATGGTTAGTGTTGTGTTTTTTTTTTTAGTTCGTTTTTTTTTTTTTTTTGTTTTCGCTTGTTTTTCGTGAAAGTGCATTTCGGCAAAAGTGCACTTTCGCGAAAAACAGCTCACATTTTTATGTTTCATTGAAATGTAATTTCGATGGGTCAAAGTAGACCTGTATATACATGGTGTGGGGGTATGGAAGCTTGCCCCACATAGAAGGGAAACACTGAGGCTTCTCCATCCCCTACAAAATAAACAATGTTTTTGCATTGTGTTGAGTCACCATGGGAGTGTTGCTGTTTTGAATAGCAATCTCCCAAGGTTTTAGATGTGTTAAGCTTGAATAATCATGCGACAATTGAATAAGATGTGATTTTGCATAGTAGAACCATACAAATTATATTTTTTCATTGACTGTATCTTCTCAGTACTGGACAGGTTAAACAGCCCTCTCACATGCCACCCAAGACTGGCAAAATTTTTTTCATATGCAGTTATCAGTTATGATATACAACACTTGAATTATTGCATACATAATATATGCAAATAGGTCCCATCTGCACCAGTATACATCAGCCAGAATAATTCAGGCATATGAAGAGATTCTATGCATCTGAAAAACAGCCACTTCAAGAACTATTGTACAAATATGATGCAGTAAAAGCAATACAATAGAAGGATGAGCACATTTTAAAAAAGTATAATATTCTTGCTTATAATTTTTTGCTTAAGACACCTAAGCAAGCCCAAGTCACACTTATTCAAACATCCTGGCTCTGGCTTACATTTTCATTTGCTTTCATTTCTTTGCTCTGTTGTAAATAGAGTAAGCTGTCTGTTAGTCACATTCTTCTAAGTTGTGAGTGGTCCAAGGTCGGTGAGGTCTGTAAAAATGTGCTACAGGTGTTTCATTACCCGTTTCTGTTCATTCGTTGTGTGAGATGTAGTGATACCAAAGTGAGAATTATAAAATACTGGGGGGTTGCTATGGGGCACATCCCCTTGCTAAGAGCACTATTTAATACAATTTATATCCGGTCATACGATGATACTCTGCCATACCAGTAATGTGAGAATTGTGTACTTCAGCTTGTCATCTACAAACTGCTGAGATTGAATTGTCGTGTTCCAGTACAGGGTGAGTCCAGCAGACACGAAGGATCTTTATAAAGTCTGCAACCCAACAACAAACATAGTGGGGCATTTCTCTAACACAGTCTCAAAACTCTGGAGTAGTTTCTGCTTAGCCATAAGAAACATCACTGTTCACAAAACCTTCACATCTGAACTTAAGCACTTCCAGTCCTCAAACTTGCAATTTAATAGTAACTGACAAGTTAATAACCCTCAAGCACTGCACAACTAACCTATTATTACACATCACGTATATTTTGTACCTAATACATCTATACAGGATACCCCCAAGCTATCTACTCTCCTAATTATCTTTGACCTTAAATCCTCTGAAATGAAATGCCTCTTTTATGTGAGTGTGTGTGTGTGTGTGTGTGTGTGTGTGTGTGTGTGTGTGTGTGTGTGTGTGTGTAGGTATAGCTATATGAAAACTGTAATGTTATAAACAGCCTCCTTGTGTGATGATTGTCAGATGTGGAATACTGTCAAGCCTTTCTAAGTAATAGATATACTGTGCTTACTGCAATCCCATGGTGAGTGGCTTCTATAACATTGACATAGAGTTGCCTGTTGTTGCTGATATAGGTCAGTTGACTGAATTACATTACATGTAACTTATTTCAGTAGTACCCACTCAGAATTTTCTAACTATACAAATAAAACTATTGAGGAATATCTTCCCAAGTTAAGTTTGTCACCACTTTTACAGATAGAAATTACTGCTGCTATTTTTCACTTACTTGGAAATAATCACTTAGTAAAGTAGATAGAAGGATTACTAATAACCTACTACTAAGGTATAATAAAAGTACTTGGGTATTGTCTGGGGCAGCTGTAGTGTATGTTTTTATACTATTTGTTTCTTTCTCAATATTTAATGGTAGAGTAGTTAGACATTTAACATAATTCACACTTAAAGAATGCATTGTGGACCCAGACATGCCAGTGCTAGTTGGTGTAAAATCATCTTTTAATATATTAGTTATTTCAACAGTGTGCATAACCATCACACTGTTATACCTCAGGTGTGCAGTAGGACTTGGATTGCATTAGTTTCTTTAACTTACTTGAAGAATGCCTTTTTGTTATTCACAGAATTAGTACATTCTCTTTGTTGTACAGACTGTTGCTCTAACACACACACACACACACACACACACACACACGTGTGTGTGTATGTGTGATGAAGTCCCATTTCTTGTTACAAGGGACAAAAGTACTTAGTATATTTTGGACATTTTATAAAATGTTTTGGATAAACTGTCATGTCTGGTCTTTCCATCTTCTCTATATTTTGGTTCCTAGTTTAGGTGTGTGTACCTAACTACACAGATACACATGCATACACGAACACACATATGCTACTGGTAATGTCATGTACATCACTAATGGACATGTTTTTGCAAAGAAATGTAAGTGGCACCCATAGGAAAGGGGGTTATCATGTATAGACATGTAAGAGACAAGCAAGTGTTGTCTACTCATGTAAATGCTAAATCACTATATAATAGTGCACTACATACATAACTGACAAATGACAACACAGATTGGATATTACATGTCATGATTTCAAGTTTTACATTGTTAATTTGCAATCATCTCAGACATCATTATAATGGGCATCTCACATGGATCAGTAACATAACAGCAATTCAACAGCACCAACACACAAGAAGGTGTTGTAACACAGGATCAGTCAGTGTTTCTGATGGTCTAGCAGCATGCCATACAATAAGAAATGTTTATGCAAGCCCTCATTTGCCATTAAGTTGTATAGTGTGATAAAAACAATAGCTCTCCAGATATATATATTGACTGCATGTGCCACATAAGACAGCAATGGAAGCCATCACAAATAACTGAATTGAATGTGTGGATTAAAAAAGGAGTTATGAATATAATATGAACATTTGGATTCAGTCATAATGTTGGAAAGGAGCTATACTGCCAGCACAACAGTGAGCAGTACAATAGCAATGCTTCTTTGACAAGAAGGCTGTTTCCATCATGTTTTACACACACACACACACACACACACACACACACACACACACACACACACACACACACACACACACACACAGTCACAGAACTGGACCACAGCCTATCTGTGGAGGTATGCTGTACAAACCAGTGCTCAATGCACATTCCACAGAAGCAATCACAGCATAACATATCCCGACTAACCATTTTGATACCATGTAATCACAGCCTGTGATGATATATCATTGTCCAACATAACTAGATACAATGGTGTTTATGTAATGACAGTACATTCATATAATGTCATCCTTTCAGGAATTGAATAGCAAGCTATGTGACTCGACCCAAGTGTCACAGTGGAAGTCTTAACATAACTGTGACACTCCACCTATACTATCTTACATCATATGTATGTGTCATAAACAATCTCTTTGAGATATATGGGGATGGGGGAGGCCTCTCCCAGTGTAAATGGATACATTATAACTGTGCTAGATGTTTACACTATAAGGCCCAACAATGCTAACAGGCACTGAATGTGGATGATGAACACATGAGCATTTGATAACAGAAAATGCATGCTGTTGTACATGATGAATGCACAGTGGTAGAAGTGTCACTACTGTTGTGAGATATGTCACTAAGTCAAGGCATGACATCATGTTACTGCTGCAAGGAGTATGTGTGCCAGTAATTGTTGTACTTAGGCAACAACATACAGAATGCCTTCTCATTCCCTTGTGCCAGAGGATATTTCCTACATATGTTATGTAAGGAAAATGCGATCACATGTCATCATTACTCTGAATAAAAGCATTGCTATGTGAGAAATTATTAGAGCTTTTTGTAAGATAACTCAACATCTATATGTGCACACAGCAGATGTGTTGGACAATAGTGTTAGTGACATGTACAGTTACAATAAGACTGACACAAAACAGTCTGAGCATTAATGTCTGGATTTGAGTTAACTACCTAAGATCACAAGCTATGGATTAGTGTTTGAATTTCAAGCACCACACAACATGTTGAGGTACAAGTGGGACAGTGCACAGTTAAATGGATGACATCACCACTGTTTATTAGCTTGATGTTTATGCTGAAATGTGGTCAAAATGCACAATAACACTGCACAGCTACACATCATATATGTATTTGAAGAGTATTCTACATAGTATGAGGGTAAAAGACACTCACAGCTGACCTCAAGCATCCTAGATCTGTAGTTACACAATGTACAAATAACAATATCAAAGTCACACAACATCCTACATAAGTATTTACACAATGCACAAATAACAATATCAAAGTCACACAACATCCTACATATGTATTTACACAAAGTACAAATAACAATATCAAAGTCACACAACATCCTACATATGTAGTTACACAATGTACAAATAACAATATCAAAGTCACACAACATCCTACATATGTATTTACACAATGTACAAATAACAATATCAAAGTCACACAACATCCTACATATGTATTTACACAATGTACAAATAACAATATCAAAGTCACACAACATCCTACATATGTATTTACACAATGTACAAATAACAATATCAAAGTCACACAACATCCTACATATGTATTTACACAATGTACAAATAACAATATCAAAGTCACACAACATCCTACATATGTATTTACACAATGTACAAATAACAATATCAAAGTCACACAACATCCTACATATGTAGTTACACAATGTACAAATAACAATATCAAAGTCACACAACATCCTACATATGTATTTACACAATGTACAAATAACAATATCAAAGTCACACAACATCCTACATATGTATTTACACAATGTACAAATAACAATATCAAAGTCACATAACATCCTACATATGTATTTACACAATGTACAAATAACAATATCAAAGGCACAACATCCTACATATGTATTTACACAATGTACAAATAACAATATCAAAGTCACACAACATCCTACATATGTATTTACACAATGTACAAATAACAATATCAAAGGCGCACAACATCCTACATATGTATTTACACAATGTACAAATAACAATATCAAAGTCACACAACATCCTACATATGTATTTACACAATGTACAAATAACAATATCAAAGTCACACAACATCCTACATATGTATTTACACAATGCACAAATAACAATATCAAAGTCACACAACATCCTACATATGTATTTACACAATGTACAAATAACAATATCAAAGTCACACAGCATCCTACATATGTATTTACACAATGTACAAATAACAATATCAAAGTCACACAACATCCTACATGTGTATTTCCTGAACTCATTTACAGTCTCTCACACACACACACACACACACACACACACACACACACACACACACACACACACACACACACACACACACACACACACACACACACTTGTAGAAGTTAAACACTGATATATTTGAACCTTCTACCTATCCATTTACACATTCTAGAGAATAGTATAAGAAATGCAAGTTCCACAGGAGACGTCTGACTATTAAGGGGAGCGAGCGCACTTTTGTCAGGATGACCTCATTACTGTGTTTCAGTAAAAAGTGGGATAACGGAGTTGTGTGAAGAGTTAAATGCATTTTTCTCAAAGGAAGTGGATACAGCACCAGCTGTTACACACACAATCTTCGCATGCTGGGTATTGAACCTCCTACCTATCTAGGTTAGGCAATCTAAAGAGCACTGTATTAGTCACTACCACCACAGGACAAGTCCATATCTTAAGGGGAGAGAGTGCGCATGTTTGTCTGGATGACCTTATCAGTGTGTTTCAGAGAGAATGCTTAAATAAAAGTGGAATGAAAAAGCTGGGTGAAGACTTAAATATATACTTTTCAGGGAACTTGGGTAAAGCGCCAAGCATTACATACACATGTTCTCCATGCTGATCATTGAACATACTACCTATCTAGTTGCACAATCTAGAGAGTGCTGTATTAGTCACAAATGCCACATGAAAAAATTGACTTTAACACTGTGAAATAGCGCATTTGTACTTCTTGAAAATCTACTGTTTTGAACAGATGGTACCGTGCATTGCAGGTTGTGCAACAGATTCGTATGTGTGCACAGGACAATGTAACATCACCATGACTGTCACATGTAATTACATACTTCTCTACTAAAATTTAAATACTGTCCTTCCTGTACATTGCGTTACTCTGAGGGACATTGATATGTTTCACATTATGGGATGCCATAGACATTTACTGTTGTAAACAAGTGGATTATCAATTAAACTTTCCTACATCATGTTGCAGTGATTGCACACTTGTATTGTTTCATACCTACATTATGTGAATTGACAAGCATGCCTCTCAACTGTCCAGATTTTAACAGAATGTCCAGATTTTTGCCTCATATTTTTTGGACTGTTCCGCAAAATAATTGAGGTTGTCTGAAAAATCACTGAGGATTAAAGAGACTAAGTAATGACAGAAGTTTGAGTTTCTGATTTCAAACCCTTCTGAAAATGCATGCTAATGGGAAAGCTGTTATCCTTTCAACTTTTTAAGATTATTTATTTACGTCTTTTGGCTTTTCCCAGTTAGGGGTCGCCACAGCGGAACGCCGGTCTGCTCATGATTGGCAGTGGATTTTTATGGTGCCGAGTTGCCAGCCCAACACCCAAACTTCAACAAAGGCATGCCCATTCACGATCGCACCTACCTGCATGTCTTTAGCTTCACTCGACTGTGGGAAGGATATGCAGACTCCACACAGAAGGCATTCTAGCTGAGAATCGAAAAGGAGAACCTTTTGTTGTGAGGCGACAATGCTAACCGCTGCACCACTGCTGCATAGCAACTTTTTAAGATTATAAAAGCAATATTTAAAATTCATCCATATTTTTTCACCTTTGTCCCCCCATTATATTTGGCTTTATCCAGATTTCTTGCAGTAACATGTAATTCATACACAGGCAGAATAACAGTGAGGGATTATATGAGACTAGGTTTACCAAGCTTGTTGCGCAGTTGCACGTGTAAGCACTTTCGAGCAGACATACTTCAAATGACTGAATTAATTGAGTCAACATCATTCTGAAGTCAAGATCACCTGTTGCCAAAAATAATACAGACATACAACAATAATTATGTTTTTTGTTACTCTTTGAGTGCAATGCTGATGCCAAAGTTTTAGTGAATGCATTATCATAGCTTGCAGTGTTGAATTTAGAGTGGGAATTAAAAGTATTCTATGTTGCTCCATGCTGACTTTCGCTCAAAGTTCAGTACAAAACAGGCTTCGCAATAGGTTGCAGGCACATTAATATAGCATCAGGATAATGATGTGTGTGTTAAGGAAAGGAGTAACCGACATTTACAACCACAGGATCAGACAAAACATTCCTAAATATTTTTAAACATCTGGATTTGAACCTTTAGAACATTGCAAGAAAAACATTTATACCAATGTATTATTATCTACGCACACCACAAAGGAAGTCAGTAGAGTTCATATTTGACAGCAGATTTAAGTAAATGTGTATATATGCATTCATCTTCATTACCCTACTGACCACTGTAATCTGTACATCCAACTCTTCAGCTTGTTGAAAAGTACATTTAATTTAATGTACATAACTAAGTACACTGGTGCAAAGTGCAACAGACAAATGAGGTCGAAGGTAATAAAATCACAAGATATTGCCGTAAGCTGTGAACTCCCATTTAGCCTTGGCTGCATTTGTTGCTCAGCATAAGACATTGCACAAATGCAAAGTTGGAAGCATAATAATACAGAAGGGAGAAGATACAACAACAGGGTGAGATGGAGGCAGGGACAAAGTAGATTATGACAGAAGGATAATGATGGATCATAACAAAATTTAGCCAAGAGGTATACATCAAATAATGTAGCAAAAACAGTCATTAATGCTTAGATAGTGGCTGGATTAGAACCCCTGAAACTAAGCAAAAAAGTCTGTCTATACCTGTGAGCATTATTTCGTCATACCACATAAACATTAATACTTCATAACCTTTAAATAACATAACTGAAGCACATTTAGGGATGTAGTTTATCACGGTTCTGGCTCTGTTCTTGCTCAAAACCAGCATAAACTATATCCCTAAATGTGATTGCTGCGCTATGCCAAACTCTGTGAAAATGCCAAGGACATTAAGTGAAGGTTTTTCAATTGCCTATTTCAGGCCATGTGTGTTGTGTGTGAATCTATTTTTGACCAGATAAAATGTGTGAAAAGGGGTGGGTAGGACAGTGGTGAAAATGGGCTTGGCAAGCAGAGGGTAGGGAACATGAAAAAAATACAGGAATTTGCAGGAGGATCATGGTAGAGTACTTCAGCAATTCACTTCTTCACAACATAAATGTATAATTGTACACACAATTTCATGATTTTGAAGAGTTACCACACCAGTGATGGGTGACAAACAGAATAATGTAATATTGCCAATTGGACCAAGTCAATTGTGTCAAGATGACAAATTGTTGAAGTGGAGAGTTATATAAGGGGCATATTTTTTTGGGGGGCGGGCAGAGAGGAATATTGAGAAAGGTGCTCAGAAGTGAGAAGATCAGGTAGGTAGGGTAGGTTAGGAAGCATGCGCAGACATAAGGGACACACAATTCAGACAGGGATGGTCAAAAGATTGGGGGAACACCACAATTGTAGATAGGTAAAGGACATCCAAGGTACTCCCACATCTAGCTTGAGAACAGTAAGAATCTAATCCTTCCCCACAGAACTATCATCACTCTCTCCTGCAGAAGCTGCCTGGGTCAGTGCCAGACATGGCATCATCTTTGCAATCTGACACAGGACCTTTATAATCCTGCCAATTCGTGCACCAAAGCCCTTCACCATGATATCCTCCACAAGTCCTGTCAGCTCCTTCCAGGTAACAAAATCACAACCTCCATTGGTACTGCTCCTAGAGGGTGCCATTGTACTAACAGCTAGAGCAGAGCTACCTGGCATAATTGGAGAAGTTAGGGCAGGTTATAAAACCAACAGGTTATAAAATTGAAGTGCTGGGTGTCTGTGCCACCATCTGTGGAGTTATGATGGAGCAAGATGCAGTGGTTGGTTTTCCTCTCTGTTCCGTTGGTCATTTATTTTTCTGCAGCAAGGTATGCAGACAGCAGAATGTTAACAAATTATAACTCCCCACATACAAAAAGAGAGAGAGAGAGAGATAAAGTGGGCCAGACAAAAAAGAGATAATTGGATACATGGCATGTCACATTACCACATTTTTCAATAAAATTTGTTTGGCAATACATATACAATTATGATAATTTACTATTGTACATCTTTAAAGCACAAAAACAAACACAAACTGAACTGCAAATCCCCAAATGAAGAAGACAAATGACTCCAAGCCACAAGTGAGGTATAGTTAGCGCTTTCGTTTACTTAATTTAGCAAACTTCTTCAGACAAACAAGTTAAAAGAACAAATCACTTAACTAGGCAAGCATCTCATTTAAGTGATTTGTTCTTTTAACTTGTTTGTCTGAAGAAGTTTGCTAAATTAAGTAAACAAAAGCGCTAACTATACCTCACTTGTGGCTTGGAGTCGTTTGTTGTCTTCATTTGGGGATTTGCAGTTCTATTATACATCTTTGCCATATCCATATAAAATGGAAAGGTATTAATGTGTCATAAAATAAAACAAAATCTCACTGATATGATATATCAAAAAGCAGCCTTTAGTTCACCATGACAGATAGGATATATGCATTCAAATGTAATAATTGCAATTACCATAACTGAATTGTTGCTGACATATTATTGCTGCGGATATTTTATAAATACTTATCCAGTAATAAAAAGCAATTGCTTTCTGAGTATTGATCCTCTGCACAGTTAAGCTGCTCTTCTCGTTGCCTAATGTAAGCAGCAACAGTTATTGGGGAAGGCATGCCTGCTTGAGATAAAGGTTGAGGTATACCTACTCAAAATGCTAGTGACTGAGAGAATGAACAGAAATTACTGACTTGAATTTGGACACAAATGATACTTACTCCATGCCTCTCTGAAGTGAGTTTATCTCTCCTGATACCCCTCATGGTTTGCAGCTATTTCCTCTGCAGCTGTGCAGTACAGCACAAAAAGAAAATAAATATATATGCAAGCATCTTATCTGAGTTGACAAGCTAGGACATTAATACTACATCATAGACAGGTTATGAGGTCAATATACTTACACAACTGGTGCGGTGTTCAGAGAACTAAATTCAGCCTCCCATTGGCTTAGGAGTTCCTGCTTGCACTTCTTAAGGTCACTATAGTGGTGACAACATCATTCCCCAGTGCATGGAATGCTAACTGCACTGGGATACAGCCTTGGCTAAGCTATTCCAAGCCTCAGCTTTACATTGAGACCCAGTATAATCCTCCTGCAGCAGCCTATGGCTGTATCACTTCACAAGGAGTGCCACAAATATTAAGAATAAAACATTCACGTTGACCCAAATGCAAGATGATAAGCGGCACAATCGAGTTTATTCACAAATCACAAGATAGTTGAGCGCTTTTGTCCTCCACTGGGACTTCTTCAAAATTAAAATCTTATCTCATCAGTGCACCATAAATACAATGTTCAATTAAAAAAATCAGTTAAAACAATTATTCAATTAAGCCAAAAGCCAAACAGTAACCTAACATAATTCAACTTAATAACGTTAAACAAACATAAAACTTGCGTTAAGTCATTAGTTCACATTAACCCATCTCTAGAGGCAAGTAAAAAAAAAATAATAAAATATAAAATAAATTCAAAGGGTGTCACAATTTTGCTGACAGAAGTTTGAGCACTGAATTAATAAAAATAATATCATTTAATCCTGGTTTTGTTGCAGTACCTAGTCTCAACTGCCAGAGGAGTTCCTTATATTCAAACCTCTTCCCCCAGGCACCCCCTCTGGCATCATGTGGTAATATTTCCAGTATGCCAAAAGCATATTTGTTAAAAGCAATGCATGTTAGAGAATGCTTAAACAGGGCATTGTTGTCGCCTTTTCTTATATCATACAGGTGCCCGTATATTCTTTTCACCAGTTTTATCTCTGTATGTCCTACATAGAAAGAAAAACAATGATTGCACAATGCCATGTATACCCAGCCAGCTGAGTTACAATCACCTTTCCTGAATATTACAGTGGATCAGCTGGCATTGTTCAAACTAACCTTTGCCTTGTCAATAATATACTGGCAACAATTGCACCTACCCCATCTAGTAGTATCTACATTAACCTGCAATACATGTTTCTCTAACCTTGCCTTCATGTTTTTATGCACCTTGTATATAAAGGTGGGTTTGCTCCCCCAATACTGGTATAGTCCATCAACTGTTTTGAGTATAGCCCAGTTTTGGTTTATAATCTGTTTAACCTGACTAGTAAGACTATCATAATTGATATCCATCCCATGGTGGAAAGTCTCCCCACTTAATTGGTTAGAATACCTTATAGTTTTCACCAAATCAGGTTTCCTGAAGATACATTGGTGTCTAACCTTTCAATTGTCCACCACCTCTGCTCTCAATGTTCTGATCATATCCAGAGGATATCCCCGGTCCAAGACATTGATGTCATCATATCAAGTTCTTTTTCAAACAATTTCTCATCTGAAATAATCCTTGCGGCCCTAATAAATTGGTTCTTCACTAAATTTTTCTTACAGTGTATAGGGTGGCTACTGGTGAAATGTAGGTAACAATTGGAAAATGTCTCTTTCCTATATATATATATTAGAAATCATTTCCCCACCATTAACTGACACTTGGACATCCAAGAAATGTGTGGTATGGGGATTGAAACTGTAGGCGAATCTCACAAAGTCAGTAGTGTTTGTCAAGTAGTTCATAAATACATCTATCCCAACATGGTCAGTTTTCCAAATAAAAAACACATCATCCAGGTACCTGGTATAAAAGGACCAACTAGGGGCATGGTGGAAATTGACAATAAACTTGTTTTCCCAAGCTAACATGACAATATTAGCAAAAATGGGGGGCACACGCTGTCCCCATAGCTACCCCACTCACTTGCTTGTAATATTCCCCTTCAAAAAAATAAAGTTGTTCTTCAACACCAGGTCCATCAGATCAACCAGAAAACTAACCTCTGTTCTTTCAAAGGCATGTTCCAATAACACTTCCTCAAACCACTCTAATCCAATGTCATGGGGGGATACATGAAAAAAGATCAATCACATACACTGTCAAAAAAACTGTACTTTCTATAAGTAGCTCACTGTTAAGTTTAACCAAAAAGTCCCAAGAATCCCGTAAAATTTTTGATAATGATTTAATAAAAATTGTAATTTTCTATCAATATACACAGCTAGAGGGTAGGACTTTGATCCCTGGGCCACCACAATCAACCAGTAAGGTGGGTCTAACACATCCTTTTGTAATCTGAGGATGCAAAATACTGTAGGGATATAGGGATCCTTGTACAAAAAATTATAAGAATCAGGTATAATAACTTCTTGTAGAAGAGAGTCTTCCAGGAACAAATAAATATTTCTGTAGGCTATGTTAATCTTGTTCCTGAAAAGTACCATGTAGCGTGAGCTGTCCTTGAACAGATTATATATTTTGTTGACATAATCAATCTGCAGGCTATCATAGCACCCCTACCCTTATCCTGTTTCAAAATTTGGATAGATTTATCTTTCAAAAGTTTCTCTAGCAGAAACCGTTCACCTAAGGTTAAGTTATCAACTCTCAATTTTTTCTGTCTATATAAAGAATACAGTTCCCTTTCACACACTTTCTCAAAAGTATGCAGGGTTTTATACAAGGGTGGGTTGAAGGTACTCTTCTTCTTTAAACTTGGTATCACCTGTGTATTGGTGTTGTTTCTGTTCAAGAAAGACAAGTTTAACTTTCTAGTGAAAGGTTTAAGGTCTATAATAACCTTTCTGATGTCCACATAGTTCCTTTGAACAAATTTAAAACCTTTTTTCCAATAAATGAAAATATGCAATGTTTACATCCAAATCTGTATGGTTAAAAATGTAAAAGCCTTTACGTTCCAGCACTTTGCCATCGTGTTTAACCCTAATTAAATTAGTTAAATGATTGTCTACCTGTTCAGAATGGTTATGGGTATAACTCCCCTCCCTCTGGGGTTCATCTTCCTCCCCTGCCCTCTGCCATAAGTCTGGGGTGGGATATAGTTCCTCCCCCTCTGGCCTCTAAGTCTCTCTGATCTTCTGAGCTGGGGTAGATGAGTTCCATATCAAGCATCTAAAGGAACATCTTCTGCATCCTCTACTTCTGAATGTTCCTTGTTGTTCAGTGGTTCCAGTTCATCTATAACCTCCCCTCCAGTATTAGTATCTTGTACAGTTGTCTTACTACCTAGGGGGTAGGCTCTTCCTTCCTTATATTTACTACTATTGCTAATAAGTTTTTTGTTTTCTTTTTTACCTGAACAACATATTCATCTACAAATTTAAAAATATTATCAAAGTCGTCCTGATACTCAGTGAAAAACAAATCATTGGTAATAGCTTCCTCAAGGGTTTTAACTTCACTCATAAGCACCTCAATACATTCAGTGTTAAATTTAATAATAAATTCCAATAATTCAATTCCATGTCTGTTAAACATCTCAATTAAAGCAAAGTATTCCCTAAAACCATTAATCACCTCAAAGGGAAACTTATATATTCTTAGCCCCTTTGGAATCTGCCTCCACAACTCCTTAAGATATGCATTGTCTAATTGCAAAGTTCTCAATTTCTTCATTTTCTTTTCAAAATCTTTTAGCCTCTGTTTGACACATACCTGTCTGTCACTCATTTCTATAGGGGTTGTAGAAAATTCAAAGTCCTGTTTTAACCGATTATTAAATTCATCATTGTCCTATCTTTTTTTTAGCAGCAAACCTGCTATCACAATTAATCCCAGCACCAGACCGTATATCAGGGGCATGTGTTGTCCTTCCCACTCCTTCAATGTTGAAGTTTTTGCTTCATTCATCATTAGCACAGGAAAGTACCAAGTCCATATCTTCCATAGGGCTAGCTCCCCTCTCGACTCTAGTAAAATTGTTGTTAAAGGACTGTGCCTGGGTACCCATAAATGTAAAGATTTCAGGGACTCATTGATTTGGTTGACTTGCTGAGTTAAGTAAATCCAATAATTGAGTAAGTTAGTTCACGGATCCACTCTGTATTGTCTGTGGCATACCTCTCAACTGTACAGATTTTCGCAGAATGTCCAGATTTTTGCCTCATATTTTTGGGTCCATTTTTAAGAAAATTGTGGTTTTCTGGTAAATAAGTGGCAAATCTTTATAGGTTCATAGGTTCATAGGTTCATACTAGGCTATCTGCCCGAGGGCATTTGCAAGCCTAGCCCATCGTTTTGTGGCTTACGCCACCCCTTTAGTATGGGGAACTATACCCATTATTTTGCTGTGCCTCTGTCGAGCAGTGACACTGAGGTAATCCCTGGGGTATATTTGCGATCTCCCATCCATTGGTCAAGATTTCTCTTGAACAAGGCCAGCGAGGTGCTCTGCCTCACATGTACCGGGATTTTGTTCCACAGCATAGGGAGTCTTTGGGTGATGAATCTATCCCTCCAGCACGTCCTATTAATAGCCGTGTCGAGGTTTAAGTCTCCGCCCTTGTGGCTCTGATGGATCTAGATTTTTTGAGGTGAAGCATATTCATCAAATCTGGGTTTGACATGGCCTTGTATGTTAGGCAAAGGTCACCTCTGAGCAAGCGGTGGCGACTGAATAGAGCTGGAGTTCTTTCAGTCAGGCAGCATAGGATAGATTTTTGAGACCCTTTATCCTTTTGGTGAGGAACTTTGTGGCCTCTCCAGCTGCTGCAAGTGTCGGGTCAGATACATTCGAATGGGGCATTGTACTCAATCATTGGTCTGATGAGTGATGAGTAAAGGGAGACTATAACCTCCCTTGATCTAGATGAGAATCCCTTCATGATAAGGTGGGCAATGTAGAAGGTCTTCCTAACTACTTTAGCTACATGGGTGTCGAATGACAGACTACTATCAACCTGGGTCCCCAGGTCCCTGATAACTTCTTCTGTGCTCAGTGGATTGCCACCTATTTGGTAGCTAGGGGTAACCTTGTTTTTCCCGAAGGGTATGACTATGCATTTTTGGCATTTAACTTTAGGCCGTGGCTCTGGCACCAGTTATCCATTTCTGTGAGACCCTTCTGAAGGATATCTGTGTCAGATGTGTTTTCTACTATGGCGCCCAGTTTGCAGTCATCTGCAAACTTTGTCAGCCATAACCCTCCTGTGTTTGCTTGTACTTGGAAAAGTAGAGGCCAAACAAGAGTGGGCCCAGGACTGAGCCCTGTGGGACACCACTTGTGACAGGCTTTGAGTCTGACATGGCGCCAGCAACTCTGACCCTGTGGGTTCTGTCACTCAGCCAGTTTGCAACCCATCTTGTGATGTATGGGTTAACATTTAAGCTGATGAGTTTTTCAATGATACCCGAGTGGGGTATTGTATCGAAGGCCTTAGCCAGATCGAGGTAGGCTGTATGGACTGCCTTTCCCTCATCAATGGCTTTGGTGACTGTTTGAAAAAGTCAACCAAGTTTAAAAGGCATGATCTGCCTTTGACAAAGCCAAACTGGGTTGGATCCAAAGTCTGCAAATTCCCTATGTCTTTATTTATGAGGTCCATTATGATCCTCTCCATGGCTTTGCAGATAAGGCTTGTCAAGCTAATGGGCGGTAATTTCCAGGGTCGGTGGAGGCACCGCCTTTGTGAAGTGGGACCACAGTTGCAGTGCGCCACTCCTGGAGTGCGTATCCAGAGGTAAGACTTTGATTAAACAGCTGTCCAAGCTGTGGGTTTAATTCCTCATTGAGTTCGTGGAGCACACAGCCGGGGACACCATCAGGTCCCATGGATGCTGTGTTTTTTGCTTTGGAGAGAGCAGTTCTCACTTGGGCGCTGGAGATGTTTGGGGGCTGCAATCGTTTGGTATAGATATCTCTCCTTTTGGGGGAGGGAGAAGTTTGCACTGAACCTGTCAGCCAGTATGTTGGCAATGTCTGTAGGATCAGTAATCTTCACATCATTTTGAACTAGTTCTGAGCATATCTGGGAGTTTCCTCCTAGGTTTCTAACATAGCTAAAGAAGGCCTTATGATTGTCTTTTGAGTCTTTAGCTATTTTTCTCTCGAAATTTGCTTTGGATGATTTTATGAGAGCTCTTAGTTTTTACTTATAGTGATCAAGGGTGTCTTACCTTTTAAGGATTTTGCTCTATCTTGTAGTAGCTTCCTCCTTTTGTTGTAGAGTTTGTTTATGGCTGGGGTCCACCAGACTGGACGCTTGCCTTTGGTACAAAGAGTCTTTGTTTTGCTTGGGATTGCCTTATCCATGCAGTCCTGCAGGTGCTGGTAGAATGCATTTGTAAGTGATTCAGCGGCTTGAGTACTGTTTTCCGCTCGGGGCCTTAAAGGAGACCACACTAGTCTTTAGAAGTGTGAAGTCGGCTTTTGAGAAGTTCTTTACTGTGGTCTTTTTATTTCAGGTGGGGGTGGGATGAGGACCTCCAGCAAGATTAGTTTGTGATCTGATCTCACCAGTGAGGGGTATACTTCGGTGTTGAACATTGTGCTCCCATGTTCGTGATGATGAGATCAAGTATGTTATCTCCTCTTGTGGGGATGGTGACTAGTTGTTCCATGGCATTTGAGTTTATGAATTCCAGGAACTTTTGGGCTAGGGTGTTTGGGCTTGAGTAGTGTTCCCAGTCTATATTTGGGTAATTGAAGTCACCTAGTATGATGGTGTTTGGTGATACATTTATCCCCTCTAGTGTTTTCAGGAAGGCCATGTGAGGTTCCTGAGTTTGTGAGGGTGGCCTGTAACATGCTACAATTTGCAGAGCAGTCTTGCCTACGGTTAATTGCACCTGGATGGTCTCCGATGCATCATGCGTTGCCACCAGTCTTGAGGTGTGGGTGTCCTTGATGAATATGGATACCCCTCCTTTCTTGGTATTTTCCTGATTTTGGGGCGGAACACATGATATGAGGTAAAACCTGATAGCGCTGGGGTGCTCTCAGGAGCCTTGAACCAGGTTTCTGTCACAGCACAGACATCGATGTTCTCCATACTGAGAAGGGCCTCGAGTGCGTGCATTTTGAGATTTAGACTTCTGGCATTGAGCAGCATTACCCTTAGTTTTTTTCCTTTTTTGTGTTCTAGGGTGGTAGGTTTAGAATTTGAGCCTTGCCTAAAAAAGGCACTATGGGGGTGGCAAGAGCCTTTGCCAATATCCGGAATCCCAGGGGTGACAGGTGAAGCAGCGTGGCTTGTCCAGCATGTCATCCCAGGCAGACAGATACTGGATCCCCTTTGAATGACACCAGTGTTTAAGCCAATTGTTAAAGCTGATCATCTTATCTCTGTATTGTGGCATCATTCTTGGTGAAGGTAGGATACTGCTCAAGGTCAGGTTCATACCTGCCTGGGCTACATAATCAGAGAGCTCCTCAATGTCTCTTTTCATGTAGTCCAAGGAGGTACGTCTCAGGTCGTTTACACCAGCGTGGACAACGACTGAGTCGTATTTGTACCTGCTGTTGAGAGACCTGAGTGCTTGCGTTATGTGGCGGATTCTAGCGCCCGACAGACAGCTTACTGTAACCTTCTCCTTACTCAGATTGAATTTAGAAAATAATGACAGGCATTTGAATTTTGGACTTCATATCCTTCAGAAAATTCATGCTAATGCAAAATCTGTTATTCTATCAACTTTCTAAGTTTGTAAGTGAAATATTTAAACATTGTCCCTATTTTTGGGCCTTTATCCCACTATGACTTATGGCTTTGTCCAGATTTCTTACTCTAAGAGGTTGAGAGGTATGGTCTGTGGTGCTTCTCCCTCCATTCCGTCCAATAATGGTACAATCCACAAATGATGGAATTCACTAGGTGTTAACACCAAAGTTTAATGCTAAAGCGGTTCTTTCAAATTATCGCCATGGCAGAAGCACCTAAAAAACTAACAATGGACAACTCCAAACGGAGAACCCGACCAGCACAAGAGTGAGGTCAAATAGAACTAATAGTCCACTGTCAATCACACCCCGATATAATGTACAAGCTGCCAAATGGACAATGTAAACATAAAGTCCCAAGCAGAAATGGACAAAATCATTTCTGATATTACTTTAAATAGTGTAGTTCAGCTTGTAAACCAAGCTCTTTAGTTATAACATAGCAAGCAAAAAAGAAAACAAAACTATTCCATCCAATAAACCATAAGAAGACCAAAGGTACAATGTAATGTTAAAATTGTTAGTGTACATAACTCCAAATATAATCCAAACTCACAAAATAGTTACCAAAGTGTTATGGTATGGAGCAAATTGGATATTCACTCAGTAACAATTCAACCCACTCAACAAAACTGTGGGGCACATAAAAAGTTCTTCTTTCACATTGATGTGAACAAACAAACAAACATTCAGTCTAGGGCACCCAAACCTGCGGTAGCTAATGTTTGTGTCCATTTACATAATCCACAATATTCTGATATACAAAATGAACCAACAATTATCTCCATACAAAATCAAACACACCCAGCAAAAACTAGCAACTCTAAAAAACAGTGTATGGTATGGAGCAAGTCAGATGTTCATTCAATAACAAATCAGCCCACTCGACAAGGCTGTGGGACACATAAAAAGTTCTCTTTCACTATAATATGAGCAAACGGCAAACAAACATTCAGTCCTGGGCACCCAAGCCTGCAATAACTGTTGTTCATGTCTCTTCAGGCAATCCAAGGTATTCTGATGTACAAACCAGGCCAGCAGCTATCTCTTTGTAGGGTCAAGCACACCCAACAAAAACTAGTAACCCAAAAAAAGGTGTGCTAAACGTGGACTGTGTAGCAACTAGTAAGAATAAAAACTCCACATTGACCCAAACACAAGATGACAAATGGCACAATAAAGTTTATTCACAAATCACAAGATAGTTGAGCACTTTCGTCCTCCACTAGGACTTCTTCAGAACTAAAATCTTATCCCATCAGTCCAGCACAGATATATAGAATTCAATTAAAAAACAGTATAAAACAAACAAGTCACAAGCCAAGCAGTAACCTAACATAATTCAACTTAATAAAATTAAACAAACATAAAACTTGTGTTAAGTCATTAGTTCACATTAACCCCCTCACTAGAGGTAAGTAAAAAAATAATAAAAAATAAAATAAATTGAAAAGGTGTCACAATTTTGCTGACCTAAGTTTGAGCACTGAATTAATAGAAATAATATAATTTAATCCTGGTTTTGTTGTAGCATCTAGTCTCACCTGCCAGAAGAGTTGCTTATATTCAAGTCTGTTCTCCCAGGAACCCCCACCCCCCCGGCATCATGTGGTAACATTTCTAGTATGCCAAAAACAAATTTCTTAAAACAGACTTGGGTGCCATTGACTGAATGATTGTTTGCTGTTTGTTCACATTACAGTGAAAGAGAACTTTTTACATGTCCCACAGCCTTGTCGAGTGGGCTGATTTATTACTGAATGAACATCTGACTTGCTCCATACCACACACCGTTTTTTTTCAAGTTACTAGTCTTTGCTGGGTGTGTTTGATTTTGTATGGAGAGAATTGTTGGTTCATTTTGCATATCAGAATATTATGGATTATTTAAATGGACACAAACGTTAGCTACAGCAGGTTTGGGTGCCCTAGACTGAATGTTCATTTGTTGTTTGTTCACATCAATGTGCCCCACAGTTTTGTAAGTGTTACTGAGTGAAGTCATCAGTTACAAACCTTTTTTTCCTTACAGGTTCCTTGCTTACCTTGTCATTACTGTTCTTCTTCTTCTTCTTTCAGCTTTTCCCGGTTGGGGTCGCCACAGTGGAACTCCGGTCCGCTAATGATTGGCAATAGATTTTTTACAGGTGCTGAGGTGCCAGCTCGATGCCCAACCTTGGCAATGTAAAGGGTAAGTTAGCCATTAAAGAGAGTAAATGGCAAATTCTGACAGATGCTCTTAGGTTCCCAGGAATCAATGATTATATCAGCATCAAACCATTTCTAAGTTTGGCATAAAGTATATATTTATTTAATAATTAAATATTTATATATTTATTACATTATTAATTAATTAATTTATAATTTAACATTCACTTGCATTTATTATTAAATGCTAGTAATTATTAATACTCGGAAGATTAATGTTTTATTATGGAATTTATTATTATTATTACACACTGAATTCATTCATGTATGCGCTTAAAATATGTAGCCTTCAAATGTGATTAATTATGATTTTTAGTAATTTTAAGTAATTTTAAGGAAGATTATTTAGTTTATTTGAAGTTTTTATATGACAATTTAAATATTATAATATTCAGATGTATGCATGTGATGTTTACAGTATATTTATGTATATATGTTAGGTCTATATGGTTCATAGTTTAGTATTTATTGTCTACACTATAGTTGCATTACATCCAGAATTAGGTAGATATCTTTTTAAGAGTTTGAATAATGGTTGGCGCCAAAATTTAATATAAAAAGGAAGTTGTATTTAATATGGCAGTTCTGAGGAAGTCTGCATAGCCAGATGAAAGCGCTTAACTGTCGATACGTATTGGATTATTGTATTCATTACATTCTTCATTTTATTGTTGTGGATCATCAGCGTTGTTCTTAATAAACTGTTACCTGTTCCAGCTGAGGACTCGTTGTGCCGTCCTGTACCTTCGTTATCATTATGTTGCAACCTTCAACTAAGGCATGCCCATTCTACGCATGTCTTTCGAGTGCCACTCGACTGCAGGGAGGACATGCAGACTCCACACAGAGTGCGATCCAGCCGAGAATCGAACGGGAGGACCTCTTGCTGTGAGGCGACAATGCTATCTCTGCACCACCACAGCTTCTGCTTACCTTGTCATTACTGCAGGTACAAATTGTGTTCTTGGAGGTTGTCACTTTTCTAATTCTATCAGAACACAGCCATTAAATCATTAGGTAAAAGTTGTGGAGTCTGACGGGCATCAATTTTCCTATTTGTATGTGCTTGGGATCTTAGACTTTGAACTAGGTAGTGATTGTGTGTACTGTCCTTTGTCTGTTAGCAAGAGCCAGGGCATACTGTTGAAAGCCTCCTTCTGCAACCATCTGCAGCTGGTGGTTCTTCCCCAGACTCCTCATCTGTATCTGCTGCGCTGCTGTTGGACCTGCTTGTGGTCCTTGAAAATATCGCCCTGCCCTTGCTGTCCTTATTGAAACTATTTCATAAGAATGATATTATGTAACATGGCACAGACTGTAATTATTTGGACATAGGTGTCTGGGTCATACTGCTGCACCTCCTGATGTGTCCAGACCCTGGAACCTTGATTTAAGGAATCCAAGCACCTGTGATATTCCTAGTTTGAGCGTGGGCCTCACTGTATCTTTACTCAATGGATTTGGGTGGATTTATCATGGGTGTCATGAGCATGGGCTCCAGTGCAAAACCTGCATTCCCCCACTGGATCACTTTGAGGAATATCACCCCCTAGCAAACATGGTGTGCATGGTGTATAGCTGACAAGTGTGCCATATGTGTGAATTATGGAAACTGCCTGGATTACCTGCACAGACATTGTAATGATCCCTTGAGCATTACAAACAGCCTCACAGTTTATAGAGTGGAAACCATTTCTTTTGATGTACATCCTTCCCCAAGTGGGGCTTTTATTTCTGTGTGTGTGCAATCTAAGTCCTCCAACACTTCAGGGAAGTGTGCTAATGCATATAATTCCTGCAAGATCCCTTGCATGTGGTAGCATTGCATTTAAAAACAGATGTAATATTCTTCAGGCTGATGCCTGTGACACCAAGAATATATCCCCTGTGGGTCTCTGGAAAGTACCATTAGCTAGTACACATAATACTAAACATCCTTTGTTTACACTGAGGTGGGTTCTCCATGGTTTTTCTGGAGCCTGAGGTTGGGGTAGCAGAGGTTGCATATTTCCTCCAGTGTTCCCTGTCTGCCCTGCATCTCTCAGTTATTTGTGTGTCATGCAGTCCATAATAAATCAAATGGGGTGTAAACATCCTTTTTCTCCTTGTCTGACGTCTGGCAGCAGCACCCTGATTTAAAGCCTGTTGTACATACAATATAAGCAGCAGCAAACCCTAACATGTTTTTTTTCCAAGTGTAATCATGGTGTATGCCAAAGAGTTTTGGTGTACACAATAGCTTTACAGCTTCCCGAATACCATATCAGATTTGTTAATTAGCATGTACTTCATCTCTTTATGCTGTCACTAGCATATTCTGCCATTTATCTAGGTTTGGTAGCTCTACACATTATCTAGAGTTGTTTAATGAATACCAAATAGCACTCCAACATGTTGTTGGCTTGGTACGATGCCAACACAATAGCTACACTTCATGCAGCTATTAATGAATCCAGCCCATAATCTAAAACATACTTAGTCTAATCATAACAAATGTAAAATTACATATACAGCAAATACTTCTGAAAACTTTTTTTTTTCCTGTGGAGCAAGAACCCCCTCCTAGTTAAATATTCTAACTTCACAGTTGCACAACCCTTGAGAAAAGTCACACAATAAATCACTGCAGGCACACAAGCACAACGTTCTAGTGACAGAGATACAACAGTGGGCATTAGCAAGGCATAAACACTGATCAACGCTAATTTGAATTGCAATTTCTATGATCAAAAACCACACCAGCAGTAATTTTATATAGACTTGTACACTTTCGTACTAAATGTGATTCAGTCATTTGTGTTTTAGATGAAATCGATTGAAAAATTTTTTTGTAGCTAAAATGTGTGTATATATACAGATATATATATATATATATATATATATATATAATTTTTCATGGAAGTTACCAACTAACTTGTTCTAGTTGTAAGGGTAAGCTTATTCTATAATCTTAGAAGATATTGCATTTTTCTGTTACTGATATTTCTTTTTAGTTTTAAATCCCCTCTACAGTGATGCTTTCTATGCGTAGACTTTGAAATAAAACTGAACCATGCATTGCCTTAAATACCAAATAGATGTTACTTCTAAATAACCTCTAATATAATGACAGTTTCTGCAGCCTAAGTAGTTCATGTTTTCCAAATTGCGTATGAATTTTCTACTACAGAACTATTGGACCTTTTCAAGTTATTTTTATGCAGCTTGTTCAGACACTAAAAAATATTGTTTTGCTTAATAATGGAGTGGCTATTCAAGCTCTTTAGAATTAGATGGACTACAGTAAATCCTCTTCTGACTTGAATCAAGGCACTAGTCAAAGCTGACTTGCTGTGTAACACTATCCTTAGATATTTTATGAGTGTGGCATTTCTTGTGATTTGCCTGTTTATTTTGTAATTACAGTTTGTGACCAGGGTCATCACATTTCTTGTAGCTATTCTGATTGTCCCTTTAGTGCTGCATCTTTCTCCGTAGTTGTGCGAATCTGCGATGTAAGTAAAGAATGAGTGGAGACATACATACATACATACAAATGTTTCAAGCATGGGCATTAATGCCCTTCTAGATTGCCAGTATACCAAACACTTGTTCATAGGTTCATAGGTTTATACTAGGCTATGGCATTTATAAGCCTAGCCGAAAATGTGTTTGGCTCTCTCCACCCTTATAATTTAACTTCTAGAGCTTCTGTCCAGTAACGCCACTGGGGTGATCCCAGGTGCAAACTTACGGTTTCCCATCCACTCATCAAGAGTTCTCTTGAAGAGGGCCAGCGAGGGGCTTTGTCTTATGTGAATTGGGATGCTATTCCAGAGTGTGGGAAGTCTTTGGGATATGAATCTATCCCTCCAGCATGTCCTATTTATTGCTGTGCTGAGGTTTAAGTCCGAGGAGCGTGTGGCTCTAATGGATTTGGTTTTATTAAGGTGGAGCATGTCCATTAATTCTGGGTTGGCCATGGCCTTGTAAGTCAGGCAGAGGTTGCCTATGAGCAGGCGGTAAGCAACTGAGTAGAGCTGTAGTTTCTTTAGCCTAGTTGCATAGGGCAACTGTTTGAGGCCCATGATCCATTTGGTAAGGAACTTTTGAGGTCTCTCCAGCTGCTGCAGGTGCCGGGTAAGGCACATCCCAAATGGGGCATTGTACACAATTATGGGTCTGATGAGTGATGAGTATAGGAGCACAATGACCTCTCTGGATCTAGACGAGAACCCTTTAGTTATAAGATGGGCAATATAGAAGGATTTTCTGACTATTTTGGCAATGTGATTGTCAAAGGAGAGGTTACTATCAATCTGGGTCCCCAGATCCCTAATTACTTCTTCTGTACTTAGTGAGTTACCTCCTATGTGGTAATTAGTGGGCACCTTGTTTTTCCCAAAGGGGATGACTATGCATTTTTTGGCGTTAAGTTTGAGGCCATGGCTTTAACACCAGGCATCTGTTTCTGTAAGACCCTTTTGGAGGATGCTTGTGTCAGCAGGGGAGTCTATTATGGTTCCTAGTTTGCAATCATCAGCGAACATGGTAAGCCACAGTCCTTTTGTGCTGGCCTGTACTTCAGAGAAGTATATACCGAACAAGAGGGGCCCCAGGACTGAGCCCTGTGGGACTCCACTTGTAACAGGTTTAGAGTCAGACATGGCACTTCCAACCCTGACCACGTGCGTTCTATCCGTAAGCCAGTTTGCAACCCATCTTGTGACATATGGGTTGATGTTTAAGCTGGTTAGTTTGTTTATGATTCCAGAGTGAGGTATTGTGTTGAAAGCCTGAGCGAGGTCCAGATAGGCAGTGTGGACTGCCTTTCCCTCATCTATGGCTTTGGTGACAGTTTCAAAAAATTCAACCAGGTTTAGGAGGCAGGATCTGCCTTTAACAAAACCAAACTGGGTAGGGTCCAGTGATTGGAGGTTCCAGATATCTTTGTTTATGAGATCCATAATGATATGCTCCATAGCCTTGCAAATTAGGCTTGTCAGACTTATGGGGCGATAGTTCCCAGGATCCGTTGTGGGGCCACCCTTGTGGAGAGAGATCACTGTTGCTGTACACCATTCCTTGGGTACATAACCTGTTTTAAGGCTGAGTTGGAATAGTGAATTTAAGTGGGGGTGTAGTTCTTCCTGGAGCTAGTGCAGGACGCAGCCCGGTATTCCATCCGGTCCCATAGATGCTGTGTTTTTAGCTTTGGAGAGGGCTGCTTTTACCTGTGTGTCGGAGATATCTGTGGGACTACATTCATCCGGGATAGACGCAGGCCCTTTTGGGGGGGAAGGGGGGGGTAAAGTTTGCACTGAACCTGTCAGCCAGAATGTTGGCAATGTCGGTCGGTTCCATGTATTTTCTGCCGTTTTGTACTAGCTCTGAGCAGATCTGGGTGTTTCCTCCCAGGTTCCTGATGTAACTGAAGAATGCCTTGTGATTATCTTTGGAGTCTTTGGCAATTTTTCTTTCGAAGTTTGCCTTTGAGGCTTTTATGGTGGAGCGAAGTTTTTTGCTAATACTGATCAGGGATGCCTTCCCTTTTTCCCTTTTAGGGTTTTGGCCCTGTCATGCAGTAGTCTCCTCCTTTTGTTGTACAGCTTGATTATGGCTGGGGTCCACCAGACTGGTCTCCTATTTTTGGAGGAGTGAGCCTTGGTTTTACTTGGGATGGCACGATCCATGCATTCCTGTAGGTGCATGTAGAGTGTGTACGTATAGGATTCTGCGGTTTGGGTAACATTTTCCAATTTCTCAGAGGCTTTGAAGCTTCCTACTTCTGTCTTGAGGAGAGTGAAGTTTGTTTTCGAGAGGTTTTTCACTGTGGTTTCCTTGGGTGGGGGCGGGGTTGGGATGTGGATGTCCATTGTGATCAGTTTGTGGTCCGATCTCACCAACGATGGATTTACCTCCACTGTGGAACATTGATCCCTTATATTTGTAATGACTAGGTCTAATGTATTTTCTCCTCTTGTAGAAACAGTGACTAGTTGTTTCATGGTGTTTGAGTTGATGAATTCTAGAAACCGTTGGGCAAATGAGTTTGGACTCGAGTAGTTTACCCAGTCGATGTTTGAGTAGTTGAAGTCCCCCAATATTATGGTGTTTGGTAGGATCTTCATATTCTCTAGTGTTCTCAGGAAGGCTGCGTGTGGGTCCTGAGACAGAGAGGGTGATCTATAGCAGGCTATGACTTGGAAGGCAGTTTTGCCCACTGTTAGTTGCACATGAATTGTTTCCAATGTTTCATGCAATGCCACTAATCTGGAGATGTGGGTGTCCTTAATGAAGATGGATACACCCCCTCCCTTGGTGCTTTTGTCCGAGTTTTGTGGCCGAAAAGTATGATATGAGTTGAATCCTGGTAATGCTGTGGTGCTCTCAGGAGCCTTGAACCAGGTTTCTGTCACTGCACAGATATTGATTTGCTACATACTGAGGAGTGCCTTGAGTGCATGCATCTTTAGGTTTAGACTTCTGGCGTTGAGTAGCATCACCCTTAGTTTTTTATTCTTTGTATTGTCTAAGGAGGTGTGTTTGTCTTTTGAGCCTTGCCTAAAAAAGGCACTATGGAGGTGGCAAGAGCCTTGGCCAGTATTTGAAAGCCCAGGGTGACAGGTGCAAGCCATCCCTGGTGAAGCAACGTGGCTTGTCTAGCATGTCGTCCCAGGATTACAGACACTGGATCCCCTTTAAATGACACCGATAGCTTAGCCAATTGTTGAAGTCAATCATTTTGTCTCTATACTGTGGCATCATTCTAAGTGAGGGCAGAGAGGGCCACAATAAATGTCCAGGCAGGCTGTTCTTAAAAATATCTAAACTAGTACTTGCTTTAATGTAATTTGGTAGTCTGTTCCATGAATCAGCTATTCTGTCAGAGAACCAATTAGTACACTCCTCATTCCTATAGAATCTTCTACATAGGTTGTCTGATGATTCTCTAGTACTTTTTGATAACCCCACACATTTCCAGAGGTAGTTGTCCCTAAATGCCTTATATACCTGAATAAGATCTCCTCTTAGATATCTATGAGAGACACTGTACAAGTTCAGATGTTTTAGTCTTTCATAATAACTTAGATTTTCACATCCATGGGTGCCCTTGGTATATTTCCGCTGTGCTCTTTCCAGTTTATTCATGCTTGTTTTCCTATAGGGTTTCCATATTGTTATTCCATATTCAAGTTTGGGTCTAATGTAACTAACAAACAATTACTTCATCTTGTTTGATTTCCTAGACTTTATAAATCTTTTTATACAACCTATAGTTCTATAACTATCATTAGCCAAATGGTTGATATGATTAGAAAAACCTCATAGCTGAATCTACCCATATACCCAGGTCCTTAAATGAGTCTACAGTTTCAATCACTGTGTGCTGTATTAAATATTCACCTTTCAGTTTATATCTCCCAAATCTGATATGCTTAGTGTTTGATGTATTTATTAACATATTATTCTCCTGTGCCCAAATGGTCAGTTTAGTCAAAATTATTTTGCAGACATGCCTTATCTGTAACACTTGTAATCAGTTTACCCAATTTCAGGTCGTCAGCATATAGACTGTAGAACACCTCCGATGAAAAAATAAGGTCTGAAAGATACAATCTAAACAAGTAAGGGGCTAGGACAGAGCCCTGCATGACACCTTGACTGTAACCAAGGATTTTACCTGTCCAGTTGGTGTGTGATACTTGCCATGTCCTATTTGTAAGCCATGCAGCTATCCATCTTATCAACAGTACATCAATACCTAGTTGTACTAATTTATGGATCAGTGTTTTGTGTATGACCCTGTCAAATGCTGAAGTTAAATCTATATAAATCACATCACAGCAAAATTTTCATTCATAGCTGTTATTATATTGTTATAGAACATCGTCTTACAGGTGGTAATAGATTTATTTTCAACATTTGCATGCTGATATATGGTTTCAAGTCCCAGCCTATCCAGTTCTGGCGATAACTTAAACAGTATTACCTTCTCCATTATTTTTCCACAACATGAAAGTAGACTTAAGGGTCTGTATGACTCTGAGTTTGTCCTACTCCCCTTTCCCTTAAAGACAGGTTTAATAAGTGCATGTCTCCAATCTTGAGGAATCTCCCCATATTTATATGACCTAGTGAATTATAGATATAATGGTAGTGGAAGTTCTTGCTGAGGTGTTCTCAGGTCATTGTTACTTATTCCGTCTCCTCCCTGCACTTTGTTTGGATCCAGTTTGCACAGTTCTTTTTCAATATAATCTAATTTGATTCCAGTATCTGGGTTTACCTAGATGTCACTAGGACAACTTACCACCCCTTTTGTGGAGCCAAACTGTTTTGCATAAGATTTTGTAAATATATCTATAATCTGTTGTGTCTGAGAATACATTTTAGAATCTGCACACAGTTTATCAATTTGTCTATCTTTACTCCTTCCACATCTTATGTATCTATAAAAATGGTTTCCTATTATGCTCAATATCTTTATATAAATTTTCTTCAAATTTTTCTTGATATTGTCTAACACTATGCTTAATCTGTTTGCCCAGCTTGTTTATTTCAGTTTTCAAAGTTGTAGCTCAACCTCTCTTCCATTTCTTATATTTTTTGTCTCTCACCTTAATCAGGTATCTTATTCTTATGGAAATATACCCCTCTGATGTTGCGTGCCTAGATCCTGATGTTAAACATTTTTGTTTACTTTTTGCACTCATTCCTCTAGGTCATCTGCACTTGACTTTGGTGGTCTATACACTCCAACAATTTTTATATGTTCCAGGCTAGTCTTTATTATCAGTTATGCAGTCTATAGTATTGCTGTTATCATTGAACATGTAATAATCACAGGTCTCATAGCTATCTTTAATCCCTATCATAACACCTCCACCTGATTTTTTGTTAGAATGTCTGTTACAGAAAAAAACATTTATACCCTGTCAGAACTGGTTTCCAGTCATTGTTCTTTAACCATGTTTCACAAACAATACAAACATCAATCTTGTGGGAGCGTAGCAAATTTTCTAATAAAAAAACTTTATTATTAATGCTGGTAGCATTAACAACCATCAGAGATGCATCGAGTGTTGTTATCTGTGAACTGTTACATTTTTGACCTGGCAAAAATCTTGGCTAGTGTTTGTCAAATATTGCAAAATATCTGTTGCACAAATTCTTTTCCTTGAACTTGACAAATGCACACCATCCTGTCTGAACACGTGTGCCCAAAAGAAGGCTTGGATGCTCTATACATTTCCATTTTTTAAAACAGGACATTTTTTCCATGTAGGAGTTTATCCAAAAACTCTTTTCATTCACAGTGACCTGACTATCCTTTCTATAGGTGATTTGTGAAAAATATGTCCTAACACCAGTACAAGCTATACTATCTAGGAGGGCTTGCACCCTGCAGAAACATTTTATTTCTTTTTTGACATATGGTATTTTAACTGCTGTGCTTTTTAATCATTTGTACTAATTAAGCTGCCCAATTTGAAGGTTTAGGATTTGATAACTCAAAACGTGTATCAATGTTTGTAAAAGGGAGTCCTATCAGCTATATCATAATCTGTGAAAATGGAAGTTCATTACACCCTGGGATTTTTACTATGCATTTTAGATCATTAAACTAGGTTTCAGTAATGGTTCTGGTATCCTCAGCCTCCTTTCAGATTAATGCCTCTAAATAATCCATTTCATGGTTTTATAAGTTTCATATGTTTAAATGATACCGGAGTTCAGGCCTTTAAAGGCCCATTGAGTACAGACACTTCATTATATTTGTCGTAAATATACTAATATCTATTCAAAACTCAAACTGACTTTTAAATATGCTCAGGGTTGTGGCTTGCCTGATATTTCAAGGAAGTTTACCCCAAACAATACAGATTAATCGGTCATGAATCTTCTTCTCTTCTCTATTTTCACATAAGATAATAAAAACATGCATTATAATCCCTCAGAGTTTATCAGCTATATTTACTCCTTGATAAATTCTCAAAAGGGGGGTGAAACATTTTATATACTATAGATATAACCTGCCCCTTTCAAGGCTATATCTGTTACTGTATAGTCTTGCAAATTTAAAGCCTAGTGATAATATTCATGTTGCTATATGTCAGAATCCTTTTCATAAATTTTCTCTACTTGTTTTAATCAGTTTTGTTCCCATTTAGTATACGCACAAAATGGTGCATCATATTCTAGAACTGGTCGAATGGGTAACATATACAATCTGGTTTGACTACTATGGTGCCTCATGGACATAATGTTACATATCAACCCCATAATCCGAAAGTCCTTATTCCTTGTCATGTATACATTCTCGGTGAAATATGTTTTGTTGTTTATGAATATCCCTAAATCTTTCATAATCTCAACTTCATCTGTGGCTGCATTTTCAGGTATAATTTTTTTTTTTATCCCTACTAGCCCAAACGACATCACTTTGCATTTATAAGTACTGAGCTTCAGGCCAAGGTATTTTAATCAATTACATTTGATATTTAGATAGTCATTAACTTAGTTCATACAATTGTTGGAAGTAATTACAAAACCTTATCTTGATATAACCTCCATATTTTGATACTAGTTTGATCCACCTTTGATAAAGAAGAAAAAAAGTATTTTAAAATTGATAGAACCCTGTTGTACAACAACAGTAGTTGGAGACCACTTTGTTGTAACTACCTGCTATGTTTCTAAGTATTTTGAGTTTCATAATGATTTACGATTGAAAAATGTTTTGCATTTTATTGTTTTTATCATTTTCGGTTTTTGTAGTGGCAGAAGCAAAATAAACAAATTAAAATCAAGAAAGCATTTTCTCTGACTGGAATTCTTACTTGTCACTCGAAAAATTGCCTCAGAAGAGCTTAAACCATAAGGCATATACAGTCCATTGTAAACATTATAAATCTGTGCAACTGTTTCATCTAACAGCTTCTGCCCCAAAATAGTGTCTGTGTTCAATCAATGGAGCAGAGACTTCTAAAAAAGAACTGCTACTCTCTCTATGGAACATGACTACAGAAAATGCACTGCAGGTATGCTAAAAATGAAACCTGATATTTTCAGTGAGGTCCATTCACTTTCTGCAAGAGTAAAAGAGAAACCTAATAGCATCCCTTCTCCACTTGTTTTTGAAGGCATTAAATACCTGCCTGATACAATGATTTCTCCTGAACATGTCAGTTTTCTTGAGTTTATTAGGGCTACTGATGATTAGTGAACTGGGGGATACCAGTACAAATTTCTAGGGAGACAGAGAGAATTATTTTACAGTCAGACTAAGCTAAACTAAGCTGTAAACATAGTACATGTGTTCTCATTACAGGACAGCTCACCAGTAGTGATGGGAAGGGGCAACTTGAACATCGCACCATGACTGGAGCACAAATGTTCTCCAGCAGGGTGCTAATATACAAGTAATGCCTGCTGAAAAATGAGTCCGCCACTTTACAACAGTATATCAAGCTGCTGTGGAGCTCGGACAGAAAAAAACCTAACAGCTACCATTATTTTACGCTTGCTAAGCAGCACTTCTGCTGTTTAGCGAGTGTAAAATGTAAAAAAAAAAAAAAGAAAATTAAAAGAAAAAGTATGTGTGTGTGTGTGTGTGTGTGTGTGTGTGTGTGTGTGTGTGTGTTTATGTCTGTGTGTATGAGTGAATGCATGCATGAAAAGCTGAAGAGACTGTGTGTGTGTGTGTGTGTGTGTGTGTGTGTGTGTGTGTGTGTGTGTGTGTGTGTGTGTGTGTGTGAACAGTGAGATCGATAGAGACGTTATTTTATTGTTTGTTTGTGTCTTTCGGCTTTTCCCGGTTAGGGGTCACCACAGTGGAACTCCGGTCCGCTAATAATTGGTAGTAGAGTTTTACGTGCCGGCTTGCCGGGCCTAACGCACAACCTTCAACGAAGGAACGCCCATTCATGCATGTTACCACACAGAAAACGCTCTGAGAATCGAACGGGCAACGTCTAACTGTGAGGCGACAAAGCTACCGCTGCACCACCACCGCAGTGAGACGTTATTTTATACTTGCTAAAATAAAACGGGAAAAGAAACTTAAAATAAAGTATGTATGTGTGAGTGTATGCATGTATGAAAGCAGAAGAGACTGTGTATGTCTCAGTGTGTGTGTGTGTGTGTGTGTGTGTGTGTGTGTGTGTGTGTGTGTGTGTGTGTGTGTGTGTGTGTGTGCGTGTGTGCGTGTGTGTGTGTGTGTGTGTGTGTGTGTGTGTGTGTATAAAAGAGAGAGAGAGACTGAACAGTGAAAGTGATCGAGTGATCCCTGGCAGTAGCAGTTAGGAGGTTTGCGAACCTCATATCTCTCAACTGTCCAGATTTTCACAGAATGGCCAGATTTTTGCCTCATATTTTTGGTGTGTTCTTCATAAATTTTTTTTTTTTCTGCCAAATCAGTGAGAATTGAAGTCCAGGAATAAAGGCAGACATTTGATTTGTAGACTTCATACCCTTCAACAAATTCATGTTCATGCAACACTTGTTATTCTGTCACCTCTCTTAAGTTTATAAGAACAATATTAATGTCCCTACTTGTGGGCATTTGTCCCTCTATTACTTATGGCTTTGTCCAGATTTCTTCTAAGTGGTCTTAGCTCAGCATATCTGGAAAAACGCAAAATAAATGGGGACAAAGGCTTAAAATAGGAACATATTTTAAATGAGCCTGTTATAAAATTCCAACATTACTTGAACATTAGGATTTGTGTCCGCTTGTATTTTCTGAAGTAGAGGTAGACTTGTGAGTGTGTGCCTACATGAGAGAGATCGACCACTGGCAGCAGTAGTAAAGAGGTTTGTATGCCTCTCGAACTTTCAGCTAAAGAAATCTGAATAAATAAAATAAAGGGGAACAAAGGCTGAAAAATAGGAACAGATTTTAACTACTGTTCTTATAAAATTTGCTTAAATAATAATATTTATGTTAGAACAAATGTTCGAAACAAAAATGAAAGTCTGAAACTCAAATCGATGTCATTATTTAGTGACATCAATCTCTAATAACTGGCAACAAACAAAACGTTTTAGGAGTAAGGAATCAAAAGAATAAAGTAAATACCTGGACATTTTTTAAAGTGCTATATTTTGGATGTAAAATGCTTCCTCTAGCACCATTAGCATATACTACAGCAAGTTTGAAACATTAGACGGAGGAACTACACACCTTTAAGTGAAGATGAAATGGATGGTGTCACAGAAGCAGACCAGTAAGTACTCAGGATGTAAATAGAAGAAAAGTCAGATATACAGCATAGGAAAGGAGCAAACTAGGGTGACACCGAGCAAAAGCAGGGGATTCTGAGCAGGGTTACGGAGTGTTTTTGTGCAGTGTAAGGACAAGGCTGTGAGGGTGGACGTTCCTGACATTATAGAAAAATGATCTAATGGTAGGAGGGAGAAGGATATGAGGTTACCCAGCTACAGGCTCTTCAGGAATAAAAAGAGAAGGGAGGAATATGGGTGGAGAAAGGTTCTACTAGAGAAAGAGAAACATCACACCAGAAAAGAGAAGGGAATAACAAGGAATAGAACCTATGACATGGCTCTACTAGAGAAAGAGAAACATCACACCAGAAAAGAGAAGGGAGGAATATGGGTGGAGAAAGGTTCTACTAGAGAAAGAGAAACATCACACCAGAAAAGAGAAGGGACTAACAAGGAATAGAACCTATGACATGGTTCTACTAGAGAAAGAGAAACATCACACCAGAAAAGAGAAGGGAGGAATATGGGTGGAGAAAGGTTCTACTAGAGAAAGAGAAACATCACACCAGGAAAGAGAAGGGAGGAATATGGCTGGAGAAAGGTTCTACTAGAGAAAGAGAAACATCACACCAGAAAAGAGAAGGGACTAACAAGGAATAGAACCTATGACATGGTTCTACTAGAGAAAGAGAAACATCACACCAGAAAAGAGAAGGGAGGAATATGGGTGGAGAAAGGTTCTACTAGAGAAAGAGAAACATCACACCAGAAAAGAGAAGGGACTAACAAGGAATAGAACCTATGACATGGCTCTACTAGAGAAAGAGAAACATCACACCAGGAAAGAGAAGGGAGGAATATGGGTGGAGAAAGGCTCTACTAGAGAAAGAGAAACATCACACCAGGAAAGAGAAGGGAGGAATATGGGTGGAGAAAGGCTCTACTAGAGAAAGAGAAACATCACACCAGAAAAGAGAAGGGACTAACAAGGAATAGAACCTATGACATGGCTCTACTAGAGAAAGAGAAACATCACACCAGAAAAGAGAAGGGAGGAATATGGGTGGAGAAAGGTTCTACTAGAGAAAGAGAAACATCACACCAGAAAAGAGAAGGGACTAACAAGGAATAGAACCTATGACATGGCTCTACTAGAGAAAGAGAAACATCACACCAGAAAAGAGAAGGGAGGAATATGGGTGGAGAAAGGTTCTACTAGAGAAAGAGAAACATCACACCAGAAAAGAGAAGGGAATAACAAGGAATAGAACCTATGATATGTATGTTTGAATTAAAAGTACAGGAAAGCAGGTGGGTATATTGATTGATACAGTTCTCCCAGATACATCAAGAGATAAGTACAAGGGATTGGAAAAGAGAATAAACAAGTGAGATAGGATGCATAGGATTGTATTTATGTGGTGTTGAGTTTTGCTAGAAGCAGACCATGAAATTCTGAAGAAAGGGTTACTGAGGGAACAGGAGATGTCAAGTACCTATAATGGTGGTCATTTGGTCAATAGCACTTAAAGTACCATGTGTAAGCATATTGCTTTGTATGGTTTTGATATAGCTGTTTTGATAAGTGCAGTGGTCTCTTTGATCCTAATTTGATTGTAGTCATGGCCAGGAGCAGTTGACATACCTGTCTTGCTCAGTGACTATGACTGCAGAGCATTGCTAATTTACATATATGTAAATGAAGGGACATCACCTGGTGTTAACACCCCCTGGCAGGAGATCACTTTTATCACTGTTTTTGTCATGGCAATATTGTGTGAATTGTACTCTGCTGCAATACAGCCAGCTGTGTATACTTTGTAAATATTCTACCTGTTTTGTAAAAATGAGATGCTGACATTGTTACACAGCCATGCTATGCTGAACAGCACATCACACCAGCATTCAGAACTAGCTGTTTGTTTTATTTATGGTTACAGGTATTCTGTACTTGTACTGCTGGATTTTACAAGAGTTTCTTAAGCACTTCTAGCGTCTGTAACTCTGGCGTTGTGAGTTACACACAATGCTGCCTCACACTTATTGTACACTGAGAACTGTGTTGGTCTTGTTCTCTGTTCTTTTATTTATTTTTTCTTTTTCCATGTGTACCAGCCTTATATATTTGCAACCCACATTTGTAACTACTACACCTAAAGGAGCAAGCATTTCTGAGTTCAGTTAACAGCAGGGTAACTTCTCACATCAGCATGCTCAGATACCATAAACATTATGAATGAAGTTATGGCTTACCTCATGACCATAACTCTTAGCTATCCAGACTTTCACAGAATGCCCAGATTTTTGTCTCAAACCTTTGGTCTATTATGCATAAAATATGTTGCTTTCTGGCACATCACTGAGTGATTGAAGCCAGTAAATAATTAACTACAATTGAGTTTCAGACTTCATACCCTTCAAAAATGCATGCTAACACACCTCCAGTTATTCTAGCAACTTTCTAAGTTTGTAAGACCAATATTTAAAATCTACCCCTATTTTTGAGCCTTTTGCCCCCATTATTTTAGGCTTTGTCCAGATTTCTTGCACTTTGAGGTTGAGAGGTATGATCATGGCACTACACATTCCCAGCTTGATCACCTGTACCACAGCAGCAGCACAACGCTAAGACTAGATATCATTGAATAACTCTAGCATTACTATCCCATAAGACTTTCCTAGTTACATTTAAGTTAATATAGACAAAGTACACTTACAGTGTCAGTACTTAAGAAAGTGCCATATTATCACTTAACAATATGCACCATACCTCTCAACTACAGATTTTCACAGAATGTCCAGGTTTTTGCCTTATATTTTTGGTCCATTCTTCATAAAATTGTGGCTTTCTGGCAAATTAGTGGCAAATCATTAAAGATTTAAGTTAGAAAATAATGGTAGACATTTGAGTTTTAGACTTCATACGCTTCAGAAAATTCATGCTAATGCAAAACCTGTTATTCTATCAACTTTCTAAGCCTATAAGAACAATGTTTCAAAACTGTCCCTATTTGCACCACTTTGTTATGGCTTTGTCCAGATTTCTTACTCTAAGAAGTTGAGAGGTATGATATGCACCACCTCATAGTTGGGGCCAAAGAGGGTTTTTATTTTCATTTTAGTTCTGGAGTTAAAAGATATAAAATCAAAAAGTTTTTCAAAGAAAGTTTGCACTGATTATTTGATTCTAATTTAATGTTATTTGGGGTAGGGGGGAGACAGAGCTATTACATTTTCATCCTACTCTGGACTTTCTTACTTTTGTTCACATTTCAAGCTTTCCAAATGATGCCGAATACCTACAATTTCTGACGCAGGTTATTTCCATCGGTTTTTGTTTCTTCTTCTTCTGCTAAGGAGACCACGCTAGCCATTGTATCAGATTGCCCTGTCTGCAGTTTCTCACTCTTGGCAGTAGACATTATCTGTTTTACTGACTGGTCAAGCAAGGCCATAGTGTTACAGAATTTGCATTCAGGACAGCTTGATCTTAGTGGTCGCTGGTTGGTGGAATATTAAGATCTGACCAAGCATTTTGGCATTTTTGATTTGTAGTGCACATGGAGTGTACTCTTGCAGGGCATCTTCCTTTTCGAGTTCTTCACTCACCTTATTTAGCTGCAAAGTCTTCAGTTCTTGTCTGCTGGCAAACATCTCTACAGATCCTAAGTTGAGGACATGTACAAATTCAAGAATTAGGAAAAGGAGTGGAGTTTTGAACAGCCCACAGGATCCTCTTTCCTCTGAGCCTGACCTTACCGAAAGTGATGTGCTGCTTGGAATGCTTGTACCTCTGCCTTTTTGGAATGGGAATACAAGCTGTATGGATTTAGGGATGCAAATCTTTACATTATACTCTCTTGACTTATTTTCACACTGGCAAAGGGTCACCTTAGCCTGGGAGCAGTCCATGAGTGCAACAGACTTTTTTCCATTCAAATTGTTTTAAAGCGCAATTCCTAGGAGAGTGTGTTTCTGTGTGTGTGAGACAATTTGAGAAATGGATGTGTCATCAAATGTGTTCTACAGTGGAGAAGTATAATTTTTATTTATTTTTAATTTAATTATGAGCATTTCACTCTGCCAGTTATGTGGGTTAATCACAGTATGTGCTACCTTTTCAGATATCACTATATGTTGTCTTGTTGTATCACTGTGCAGATATATCAACTGGAGTGAACTACAGTTATACCTTTGGTGTGTTAATTGTGGTCACCACTGTGGGTGAGATATCCTTTTCTTCACACTGCAACAACCTCATTATTGGTTGGAGGGTAAAGACCCCGCATGTAGATTATTAGCATTATGTATCTTATTTATATGTATCTTTTTTCAGCCAATGTGTTGCAGTTTTAATGTGTGCAATGTTTGGATTTTCATTTAGCTTGCTTTGCATACTGTGTTCTTAAATCATTTATTTCCATATTTGTCCTAGTCCTCGCAGAACCTCAGCAGATGTATTAATGCATTTTTTTTTGTAACTGTCAGTTATATTTACCACGCAATGCTGTGAAATATGATGTGCAATGAGTGGCATAGAGTGCCATGAAATAGCACATGGGCTGTACTTGATATACAGTCTCTTAAATCATGAACAAAGTTCACATGTATGTAGCTCAACATACATCTTGTTTCTTCACTGAATTCGGGGCCTTGTTCTACAATTCCCCCCAAATTTTTTACAATGTTCCATTAGAATAGAATAGATATTTATACAAAGAGACTTGAAGGATTACACAAAATTAAGGATAATACCAAACAGCAGGGTTAATCAATTCGTAACGCATTTGCTGCACATGCAGGCCTCTGACAAAATCTGTGGAATAGTTGAAACATTGTTAGTTCCTGAACCCTTAGCATTGCTGAAAATATAGGACATTGGCCATAGTATTTCAGCTGTCTCTAACCTTCGAATGCCTTTGGCTAGCAATGCCACATTCGGCAGAACATTTTTCCCGCATTTTAGTAGTGTCTTCCTTTTTATCATGTTTGTGTAATGCTCTGCCTGTGAAAATGTATAGTCCTCATTACAGCTCTATGTTTTTACCATCCACAAGTGGTCACATAAACATATGTGAAAATACGCTGAACTCACAAGATTCTTCTCCATAGAACTCGCATATTCTCACTGTATCTACACTTCACAAGGGTCTCGTATTTCCTTTCATACCTTAACGTTATGCAGATATATAACTTGGTGATCCTATAAACTGCCCAAAGAAGTGTGTGCATGTGTTTGTGTGTATGTGTGTGTCTGTGTGTACTGCAATGGGCTGGCATCCCACCCAGAACTGGTTCTCTGCCTTATATGTGTTGCTTAATCCCCTGTGACCTTATCTATACTAGCTCAGGTATCAGAAAATGAACAAGTGCATGAATATTGTTCTTTTCTTAAGTTTATATTGAAATAAGTCGTCACTTTCATTCTAATATCTTTCGTCATCTCTGGCAGTTGACAAGACTAAGTAGGTGGACTGTAAGCAATTCCCAGCCATGTTAATTTCCACAGTCCATGCCTGAATCCTCCAGTGTTCTACTTAATGAACTATTTGGTGTATACTGCATCCACAAACATCAAATGACCTAGCCTGCATGCCTTTATTTAAGGCAGTCTCATTTTTCTACAGAAGTATCTTTCCTCCATCAATTCTCTGAATAAGAGTATACATTAAATCTGTTCTTGCAAGGTGTCCATCTCAATTAAAAGTCTTGTGTTACAACATTTCCTCAGTTCCCTGCAAACTAAAGGCATAACTTATTAGGAAACTGACCTATCCTTCTCCCTCAGCTTACTCTGCAGCCAGTGGCATTTCCGCTCATTGATTACCAGTTTGCTAAACGTCACATGAGTGATACTGGCAGGTTGGTAGTAGTACTGACAAGAGATGGCAGTGAAAGTCAATTCTAATTAACTGACAGCACACTGTACCATTGTCCATATTATGCAGAACTGCTTGCACTCTCCAATGAAAATAACTTAACCAATTTGACTTGTTGAATTGGTGCAGCAATTGTGTTTTTGTGTGGTAGAGAGTTTATTAAAAAACAGAGCTTTGCATACTGGAAATTTGATATTATGAACTTTCAGTATAGTGACGTTCATTTTTTTAATTTTTCATTGTTGTGGTCTTCTCATCTCAAGATATAGAAATTTTGTATTTCAGTATTTTGACATTTGAAAGTGGACCCATATATCTATATATATATATGGGTCTACTTCTAATGACCGAAACGCCGATTCGCCGACAGTGAAATCACCGACGCCAGAAAACCGACAACACACAAACCCGACAACGCGAAACACCGAACACAATAACACAGACACACTACACGTAAACAACACAGTACACTACAACACATATCCACTAGCCCTAACCCAAACCCTAACCCTAAGGTCCGACACTACCGCACACTCTCCCTACCTGCACCCTAACCCTAACTCACTTACACACCCCGAACCCCAAGCTCCGACACTACCGCACACTCTCCCTACCTGCACCCTAACCCTAACTCACTTACACACCCCGAACCCCAAGCTCCGACACTACCGCACACTCTCCCTACCTGCACCCTAACCCTAACTCACTTACACACCCCGAACCCCAAGCTCCGACACTACCGCACACTCACCTATCACACACCCTAACCCTACATCCCTGAGTATTGCAGACTTACCTGTCCGCTCCCTACTCCTAAATCCCTCACTATCGCATACTTACCAGGTCGCGCTTACACATTCCCCTTGTCGGTCTTCCGTCTGTCGGGATTCGAGCGTGTCGGTCAACTGCGTTGTCGGTCGTTTCGTGTCGGTTATTTCACTGTCGGCGAATCGGCGTTTCGGTCATTAGAAGGAGACCCATATATATATATATATATATATATATATATATACATATATATATATATATATATATATATATATATATATATATATATATATATATATATATATATATATCTCCTTACACTACACATAGCATTTTGACATGGTTCAAAACATATTAAACTGTGTGATAGAACTAAATACATCAATGCTCATGTTGCAAAGGACAGTAAGATCATTCCTATAGTGTGAAAAACTCTCTCATATTTTCTAAAGACTCATCACAAACTCAAGCAAAGCAGCTCTGATAATGTTAGCAGCATGAAACCACCCAAACCCATTTATAAATTTCAGCAGAAGAATTAATATATTAGAATTAATATACGACGTATTAGTACTTGTATATTTTAGTGTCACAATTATTCCTGGAGTACCTGCACGTGAGATCATCTTCAAGGAATAAGAGTGCATGACAAAGGAAAGGAATACTGTGTGTAACAAGCACTTAGTCAAGTACTTAATGTTGTGTTTAGTGGCTTTTAATGCACCACTGACAAAAGAAAGCTAATAACACAATCAAAATTCAAACAAAATCAGCATTTTTCTTGATTTAGTTTCAGTGCAGTCTACCATTTTCAGAAGATACTAAGATGTTAGCATCATTAAATTTCTGTATTTTCACCGAATACTGCAACTGATCAAATGGGCAGATGAATTAATTATTAATAAAAAGAGTGTCTTCCCAATCAGGCCCATTTGGTACAGCTCTCCTTCTGAAATAAAACACTATACAAGATCAAAATATAATACTAAAAAAAAAAAAAAAAAAAAAATCACAAAACAAAAACAAAACAAAATGAAAACAGTTGCGCAAGCTCTTCATAGTGCTGGAAGGAATTTGCAATACCCTTGGCAGTCTCAGTGCAGATAAGGTAGCTCTTGGAAATAAAATCATGAAAGTTACTTGGCAAAGTAAGAATAACTGATAGTGTGAAGCACAAAACAGAGCCAAAAGTCAGGCCTTACTCTGCTACAGTGCTTTTTGTCCTTTTTTCCACGAAAGCTACACAAAAAAAAGAATCAAACATGCCAAACCACTGACCCCAACAAAAGTTACATTTTCACTATGGCATCCTTTAGTTAAGTACACAAAAATTATAAATGTATAAATCAGTTATCCCGAAAAAGCATATGCCTTCCAAAATGTTTAAAATAGGTATATGTATTCCACTTGAGACCGTTCGGTAATTCTTGTTGCATAGCAGACAAAGAATGGTTTCATTAAAATGGCAGCATTCATTTTGCCTTCTTAGAGAATTAGACTTTTGACATTACTTTTCTAAAATAACCCAAGCAAGACCTTTTAAACAGAGCTGACGTTTTCATCTGAGAACTTAATCCCCAAGCATCTGTGTTACGTTTCAGTTAACGTTGAAATGAGAGACTTTGCATTTCAGTCAGTTTATCAGTAACTGCTCAAAAACTTTTTCACTGTTTGCGCTGGACTGCTTCAAAGTCGAACAGTATTTAAATAGGCTCGGGCCTATGATATAAGCTGCAAGAGATTACTGTTTCTTTCCTTTATATCAGTGCTCTCGCTTTCTGTCCTTATCTTTGTTGTCTCTTGCTTGCAGCTTACATTGGTCACAGCACACATTCGATGTTAACATAAATGCAGGCCTGATGTTAACATAAATGCAGGCCTGAGAAGGCCACTGTATACACGTTGTCCTTCCTAACACTGCTGGCATTATGCCACACTGCTACTTAGAAGTTGCACATCTCATCTTTCAGCCTCCATGGCAGTATTGGCTTTCTCATCAGAAGATGCTTGCTCAGAGACCGTATCTGGCCATCCGACGGGCTGAGTTGGTGAAGCAGAAGTCCACATGCCCAACTGACTAGAAGTCAGTGGACACGAAGGACTAACACTCATATTTTGAGGTAGAGGAGGGGGAGGAGGAAGAGGAGGAGAACAGGCTGCTGCTGAAAGAAGACTGCTACTGCTGAAGCTTTCAGAGGCCTTGAGCTTTGAGAACATCATGAGAGCATCCGGGAAGTTGGGAGGTGTTGCAGGGGTGTTCGCTGGAGTACACATCTATAAAAGAGGGGAGAGAGAGACACACACACACACAAAATTACAGTTTGACAAATGGAGACATATGGATGTAGCCTGAAAATTAAATTGCATGTTATATTACACTCATTGCAGTTTAAAATGGCTTTTTGTCAAAAAAATGCTATTACAGTTCTCTGTCATTTTATTCACACCTAAAGAAGAATTTGATGCAATTTTTTTGAAAATGAGATTCCCCTAACTTTCTCAATCAAGTAATTTGCTTATTTAGGTGTGCAACAGGCTGTGATACAATATAACATATGTAAGTATTGTCACTTAGAGCAGTTTCATAATGCATTACTAATACTACAAGTCCTGAGTAGTAGAAGTGATTAATATAAATCTTAGTACACAACAAAGTGTTTCTCTTCTCATCACGGTGTGCTGTTTTCTGACCTGAAATATGCTGCAGTAATGACAGTAGCAGATAATGCACCCCATTATGTTCCAAAATTGAGAACAAATATCTTTCTTATGCTGAGGTACTGACTTAAGGATCTCACAGTAAAGGCTCGATACTCTTGCACCCACAGAAGCAAAGGCATTGAAAAACAAGGTCACAAATGTCAATATACCAATATCAGTTGAGATCAGACCTCACTGCAATAGCAGAAAATGTCACATCCTGCTTGTCAATTTACTGCAGCAACCCAGATCACCAGATTCCCGAGATTCCAATAACATGGTGCAGTCAGATTCACATTCTGTAAGCTTCCCGACACCAGAAAGCACTGCAGGCTTTGGCTGTTCTTGTGTGGGCCACTTTTTACCATATTTGTATTCTACTTTAGCTCTAACATTATTTACTTCATAAACTCACTTTGAGCAGCATGCCAGAAAAGTCCTGCCAGGAACTACAAGAAAGCACTAACTTAATAACAAGCTCCATATACTCCAATCCAGTTCTTAAAAACATAACAAAAACTGGTTATGATATGAGAACCAGTCATAATTGTCCATGTTTACCATGTTTTAGTGGTAAATGGGACAAATGACTGATGGTGTTTAGAAGATAATAACAAAGACCATGAAATGCACTGCATTCACTAGAGACAGGTCTATGGCAATCTGTCGAACAACCAAATTACCAAAACCCATGTGGTCGACAATTTGATTCATTGAACCATTCCGACTGAGATTACAGTACAGTAGGAATCAGGAAATTTGCCCTTTTCCCCACTGTACTGTGATTTCAGAGTTGGTATAAATAATTAACAGGGAGTGTGGGGGGTGCAGGGGGGCTTGCCCCCCTTCAAAAACATTGTTTGGGCTATTTACGGGTGTTGTTTGGGTTTATTTTGTTTATCAACAAACTGAATTATCCATATTGTCTTGACCATATGGGTTTCAACAATTTGGTCATTTGATAAACTGGCATAGATTCCACTGGAGACTACTGAAAAGGGGGTTCTCCCTTTCCTGAGATGGGGTGAACTCAAAGATGATAATATTAATGCCCTGCGTTAGTTGTCAGAAGACTCCCTATATATATATATATATATATATATATATATATATATATATATATATATATTATATATATATATATATATATATATATATATATAATTATATATATATATATACACACACACACACACACACACACACACACATATATATATATATATAAAAAATATATACTATACATACATAAATATATATATATATATATATATATATATATATATATATATATATATGTATAGGAGCACTACAAAATCCTGAAAGTCCAAAATCCTGAGACAAATATCTTGAAAGTTCAAAATACTGTAAACGCAAAATACTGAATCTCATAATACTGAAAACACACAGGATACCAGTACTTACTATTTTCCAGCACAAGTACATACAGAAACATATTACCCTTCAACTATAAGCAGGGGGCTGCACCCCCCATACCCCCTGCTGCTTAAATATATCAACTCTGAGATTGCACTACACTACACTAAGTGCAGTCTCGGAGTTGATATATTTAAGTAGCAGGGGGTGGGGGGGGCAAGGTGGCTTGCCCCTCTGCTTATACTTGGAGAAGAGTAATATGGTTTGTCTTTTATTTGTTTCTGTATGTACTTGTGGTGGAATATAGTGCGTGTTGGTATCCTGTGTGTTTTCAGTATTATGAGATTCAGTATTTTCAGCTTTCAAGATTTTGGTTTCAGGATTTTGGGCTTTTAGGATTTTGTAGTGCTCCTATAGATATATATATGTATATACATATTCATTTAGAAGTACAATTTGATGAGATATTATAGAGTTTTTATATGCTTGGTTGCCTATCCTTCAGGACTTTGGTTTGGTAGAAATGACTGTCAGTACATCACCTTGTGGGAATCTGGTATGGATTTAAACAAAGTCTTCTTTAGTGGGCTTTCAGAATAAGAAGAGCTAAAAATGAACAAATTAATTAAACATTATCAATGAGATTATCACACTCTTCCAACATACCAGAAAAGATCCAGAGCCATTAGGTAGTCTTCATTATTTTTACTAAAACTATTTTTGACAGAAAGTAGAAAATGCCCTGCTTTCATTATCCTGACTGTTCTGCATCTCTTCTGTCTGCAATAACTATTAAATAGTAAAGTCTCAGGATACAGAATAAGAGTTTATAGTGTATGGGACACGTAGTGTGAGTGGATTACCATCACTTCTTGAGGTTGTTGTATTTCAGATGTGACACCAGGACAACTGCTGGGATATTCTGATCTAAGCATGTCAGGCTAATGATACTGACCTAAGGTACTCAACTGCTGGGATATTCTGGTCTAAGCATGTCAGGCTAATGATACTGACCTAAGGTACTCTAATGCACAGAGTATGCATAATACATACGGCAGTGAAAGGAAGAACAAAAATGTCACAAAATAAGTAGCTGTATTAACATTACTCTTTTGCTTCACATAAACTTCTAGAAACTAATAGTGTTTTTATTATTTCATATGCAGTATAAAAGACTAGGTATGAACAGTCTAGTGACAAAACTGTTAAAACTTTTCAATGTTTCTGTGATAATGGACTTACTAGAATTTACTTAAAGGGTGTTTAATACAGAATTCTCTTGAGATTTCTGTGTCATTATTACGTATGATTCTTCATTCACAATCCCTAATGATATGAACAGCCCAGTATTTAAGTAGTAAATCCAGTCAGTGGAAAATAAAAGAATATTGGGCTAAATTTTGCCATGGCAAACATCCCTTGATAAGCACACTGTAAGGCAAAACTGGGAAGGTGAGCTGGCCTGAAGTCATTGAGGGATAAAACCTTAACCGAGACCCAGGTTTCAGTAGTAGCTCAAGCAAAGGAGGAATCAGCTGGGGGTCTTGGAGTGACCGGGCCAATATCTGCTGACCCATTACATTTAAATAAGACACTGGAAATAGCAATAGCGAGACAGCCATCACAGTTAGGGGAAAACAATAAATAAATAAATAAAAGCTTGTCATAAGACACCAACACTGTTAAGGCAGTTAGTTATGTGACTAAGGTACAGTTGTCAAGAAGATTCTTAACATTTTCATTACATCTTTAGTTGCTTATTACAAAAGACAAATTATTTAAAGAGAAAGTGAGTTAAGATATTTGTGCCCTGTGTTTATTGTGAAGTAGGGCAGAGAGTCAGCACAGCTGAGAAAATTGTCTAAAAATGCATGGATTCAGAAATCTGAGAGTAAAGAGAGAGCTTAGTTAGTTTGTTATTTTGTTAATATTTATGTTTTTGCTTATGTGTGATTTGTGCCTAAGGGTAGTGCATCACTGAGTGTGTACTATATGCAGACTTACAAGAGGATGCTACAGTTTATCTAAGCAAATGTCTACTCAGACTAAGTTTGCATGCACACTATATAAAACAATGTCATTTTAATTGTATTCCACTCAGATATTTAATAAGCTGTATTAACTCAACACTCACCACACATATTTTAAATTTCTCATTCTCTCTCTATATATAGGTTCATTATAGGTAGGTACTAGGCTATTGGCTCTAGGGCCTATATAAGCCTAGCCAAAAAGGTACCCTGGCTTTCACCACCCAAGAAAATTTTTTTCCTGTGCCCCTGTTGAGCAGAGCCAAAGAAATGATCTCCAGGGTGAATTTCCTATTTCCCATCCAATCATAAAGATTTTTAGAGTGCGAATGAGGAGTTTTGCTCGACATAGATAGGTAGTTTGTTCCAGAGTATGGGAAGTCTCTGGGACAGGAATCTATCCCTCCAGCATGTTCTGTTTATTGTGGTGACAAGGTTTAGATCCCTAGAGCATGTAGCTCAGAGGGATTGGGATTTCTTTAAGTGGAGCATGTCCAGCAGCTCTGGGTTTAACATAGCTTTGTATGTTAGGCAGAGATCACCTCTGAGTAGGTGATATGCGACGGAGTAAAGCTGGAGTTTTTTGAGATGGTTTGCATAGGGCATTTGTTTGAGGCCGGTAATCCTCTTTATGAGGTATTTCTGTGGCCTTTCCAGTTGTTGTAGATGTCTTGTGAGGTACATACCAAAAGGGGCGTTGTACTCTATAATGGGTCTAATGAGTGACGAGTAGAGGAGAACAATGACCTCTTTTTTTCCTGGATGAGAAACCTTTTGTGATGTGGTATGCCATGTAGAAGGATTTACTGACTACTGTGGCAATGTGATTATCAAAGGTGAGACTACTGTCCACCTGTGTCCCAAGGTCTCTTATCACACTTTCAATGTTAAGTATACTACCACCTATGTGGTAGCTCCTGGGTACAGAGTTTTAACCAAAGGGGATGACAATGCACTTTTTGGCATTGAGCTTGAGGCCATAGCTTTGACCCCAGGCATCTGTCTCAGTGAGGCCCTTTTGTAGGATGTCCACATCGTTAGGAGTTTCTATTATGGTTCCTAGTTTGCAGACATCTGCGAACTTCATTAGCCAAAGACCTTCTGTGTTAGCCTGTACTTCAGAAAAGTAGATACCAAACAGGAGAGGACCCAGGACTGAACCCTGTGGTACTCCACTTGTCACTGGTCTGAAGTCAGATTTGGAGTCTGCTACTTTCACAGTGTGGGTTCTGCCAGCGAGCCAGTTGGCAACCCATCTTGTGACATAGGGATGTATACCGAGTTTAGTAGTTTATCTATAGTTCCAGGGTGGGGGATGGTGTCAAAATTCTTGGCGAGATCTAGATAGGCTGTGTGAACCACCTTACCCAAGTCTACGGCTTTAGTGACTGCATCAAAGAAGTCTATCAGGTTTAGGAGACATGATCTGCCTTTTACAAACACGAACTGGGTGGGGTCCAGAGTTTGGAGATTACCAATGTCTTTGTTTATAAGTTCCATGATGATACGTTCCATGGCCTTGCAGACCAGGATTGTTAGGCTAATGGGGTGGTAGTTCCCGGTGTCCGTGGTGGCTCCCCCTTTGTGGAGTGGGATAACTGTCACTGTGTGCCATTCAGTGGGAACAAAGCCTGAGGTGAGGTTATGACTGAACATAGTGCTTAGGTGGAGCACCAGTTCATTCTGTAGCTCATGTAGAACGCAGCCTGGGATGTTCTTAGGTCCCATGGATGCTGTGTTCTTGGCTTTGGAGAGTGTGGTTTTTACCAGTGAACCCGTGATTACAGGAACTTTGCATTCTTCCGGTATAGAGATGGGCCCTTTAGGGGGTGAGAGGGGGGTAAAGTTAGCACTGAACCTATCTCCCAGGATGTTGGCAATAACAGTTGGTTCTGTATATTTAGTGCAATTGTGCTGTAACTCAGAGCAGATCTGAGTGTTGCCATTGAGATTCTTGACATATCTATAGAATGCTTTGTGGTTGTCTTTAGAATCAGTGGCAATTTTGTTTTCGTAACTATCTCTGGAGGATTTTATGAGGGATCTCAGCTTCATACTAAGGCTGACCAGGGAGTTCTTCCAATCATGGGATTTTACTCTTTTTTGCAAGAGTTTCTTTCTTCTGTTGTAGAGTTTGTTTATGGCAGGGATCCACCAGATTGGCTTCCTTTTTTTGGAGGATAGCATCTTGGTTCTGTTAGGGATAGCACAATCCATACACTCATGTAAGTGCTTATGAAGTACATTTGTGTGGGATTCAGCAGTCGTACTTCTATTGTCCATCTGCATGGGTGTTGTGAAGTTTGCCACTTCTGTCTTAAGAAGCGTGAAGTTGGCTTTGGAGAAATTTTTTATGGTGGCTTCCCTAATTGGGGGTGGGGGCAGGATGTGGATGTCTAGGGTGATTTGCTTCTGGTCAGATCTGACCAACGAGGAATTGACCTGTGGTGTGGAACACCGGTCACCCATGTTGGTAATGACCAGGTCCAGGATATTGCTGCCCCTGGTGGGGGTATGGATAAGTTGATCCAAGGCATTGGAATTTATGAATTCCAGAAAACGTTGAGCAAAAGAGTTGGTACATGAGTAGTTTTCCCAGTTAATGGTGGGGTAGTTGAAATCGCCCATTATTAGGGTGTTGGGTTGTACCCTAATATTTTCCAGTGTATCAAGAAATGAGAAGTCGGAATCCTGGGGCATGATGGGGGAACTGTAGCACATTACAATTTGGATTGTGGTCTTGCCCAGAGTTAGTTGCACTTGAATAATCTCGGATGCATTATGCTGAGCAACTAGCCTTTAGTGTTTCAGTTCAGGTTAGGTGGCTGAAAGGTGTGGTATGAATTATAGCCTGGTAATGCAGGGTTGCTCTCTGGAGCCTTGAACCAGGTCTCTGTTACTGCACAGATGTCGATGTTCTCCAATTTAAGGAGTGCCTCAAGTGAATGCATTTTGAGATTTAGACTTCTAGCATTAAGTAGCATTACCCTCAGATTTTGCTTGCTTGTACCTGCTACGGTGGTGAATTTGTCATTTGAACCTTGCTTAAAAAAGGCACTATAGGGGTGGCAAGAGCCTTAGCCAGTATCCGAAATCCCAAGAGTGACAAGTGCAGGCCGTGTCTGGTAAAGCATCATGGTCTGTCGATCATGTCATCCCAGGCAGACTGATACTGGATCCCCTTGGAATGACACCAGAAGCTTAGCCAATTGTTGAAGTCAGTCATTTTGTCCTTGTAGTGTGCTGTCATTCTGGGTGATGGCAGGATGCTACTGAGGGCTAGGGCCATACCTGCCTGGGCTCCAAGATCGGAGAGCTCCTCCATGTCTCTTTTCATGTAGTCCAGGGAGGTACGTCTCAGGTCATTCACACCAACATGGACAATGACAGAGTCATATTTGTACTTGTTGTGGAGTGACCTGAGTGTGTGCATTATGTGGTGGATCCTGGCACTAGACAGGCAGCTGACAGTAACTTTCTCCTTGTTTAGCCTGGTGAGTGGAACATCAGTGTGCCTGACTATAGAGTCACCTATGACTAGAGTGTTGGGTACGTTGTTATGCCTTATGGGCTGTGGTTGAGTGGCACACTGAGTTAGTGGCCTATGTGTCATTTGGGTTGTGTTGGGGTGGTGGAGGTTGCTTGTGTTTCTGCTTTGGAGGTCTCTGTTGCTTGAGCAGATTTTTATTGAGAGCCTCCTGGAATATAGGTGTGTGTTTTGTGTTGCTATGTGTGTGTTTTGGTGGTGTAGGTTTTAAGGGACTCTGTGATGAGTGTGGTGTGGTGCAAGTGTTTACCTTCTCCTCTTGACTGTCTAGTCCAGTCTTGGGTAAAGAGAGCTTTGCTTCCAGTTTGGCTATATAAGTGCATCGCTCACAGGTTGTAGTGTTGGGTGGTAGGAGGAGTGGGTTGTCTGCATACATAAGGCAATTGCTGCAATGCCCCAAGATGCCCAGATTCATCAGGTAGACAGGAGAAAACATTGGGAGCTGACCCTTAGACATGCCTGGATAGGTGCTTATTTATTAAGTACTAAAAACTGTTTTCCTCTAGACAAGTGAGGAAAGTTGAGTGCTGTAATAATTTGTAGCTTATTTAGTGCTTACAACGGGTTCTGAATAAGTGCTGAGCTCAAAGAAACAGATTTGAGTGCTAAAACTAAAAAACTGGCTAGTTCTAAGGAAAAATTTGAAGAGCAGACTTTATGGTACCGGGAGTAGTTTAACCTTAGCTAAGCGGCGATGCATAAAGTGTATTTTTTATTTTTGTAATATAACAGTAGCAAATGAGCAAACTGATTTAAACAAATTAACCAATAAAAAGCTAAAAACTGAGCCCCGTTCCAGTTTTTAGCTCAGTTATGTCACCATTAACCAAGTAATAGCACTCCTTTACAACACAGTAATTCACTGAGATAATTTACTTATGTCACTTTTCTGACTATTTAAATGGTTAAAAAATCAGTCCATTTCATAAGTGTAGTAAAGAAAAAACATAATATGCAGAAGCTGAAAATGAATTTTATACTGTTCCTTGAAATAAAATAAAATAATATATTTTTTATGTACAACTTCTTATACCTTCCTACATTTGTGATACGCGTGCTAAATACCAGTTTAACATATACTTATAATGTCTATTATTTTCATGTAGTGTTTCCTCTAGAGGATATTTTTTTTTAGTTTTTTTTTTTTTTTTTGTACCATTGTTAGTGCTGTGACCCAGCAGACTGCACTCATGTCAGTGATACAGGAAATAACAGATGGCTAGGGTTCTTTTCCCTCATCTGGCACTTGGATTCATATTCTATTGGTGATACAAGTTCAGATGAGGCATTAAACCAATATAACATCTGCTTGGTTGGTGACAGTTCAGCTGAACTCTAATGATCCCATGACACTTAGCAGTGGAAATCAATAGTACTTCAGGAATTAAATTTTAACTCCCACCATGCGTCATTATTACAGTTATTAAATCTGTGTAATGGAAATTATAATATTTTTATGGTTTCCGTCTTAAAATGCGAAACAATAGTCAGGATACAAATACTGAATCTGAAATATTACAGTATGATATGCATTTACTGACCCCAAATTTTGTACAGTAACAAGGTTTTTTTTTTTTTTTGTAGGTATGAGGATGATCAAACTAGGTAGAACCCTGCCAACAGGTGTTCATATGCCTAAGATAGCAGAAAAAATATCGTCTGTGACCTGTGAAGGACTGCCCTCTTAAAGTCCTGTTTATCAGTCAAGATATGCAATACAGCAACATGTCTTTCTCCCATCTGTCCTCCCCTCCAGCATGAACATACTCTGGGAGGTTTTGCATGGAAAAAAAACCTTGTTATTGTATAAAATTTGGGGTCAGTAAACGCGTATCTTACTGTGATATTTCAGATTCAGTATTTGTATCCTGACTATTGTTTCACATCTTAAGAGGGAAACCATAAACATATTATAATTTGCATTACACAGATTTATTAACTGTAATAATGACTCATGTCACAGTGCTGTGTTTACAGTCTACATCTATTTATATGTTTATTTCCTTCTCTTGATTTGATAAATTTCATGGAGCATATGAACCTTTTTTTCAGAGGTGTTATGAGGTAGTAGGAATTCACACAGATCTGCTGCAGGAGGTGGGAGTTAAAATTTAATTCCTGAAATACTACTGATTTACAGTGCTAAGTGTCATGGGAACTAAGGTCTGATGGCACAATGCCAGGGTAATCCTATGGGCTAGGCTTGTAAAGGCTCCAAGGCCATTAGCCTAGAACACACCTATGAACCTATGACTGGTGATTATGTCTCGTTTCAAAGCAGAACTTATCTTATTATCTGTTTAATGTTGTGTCACTTGTTTTTTTCATGATCTTTTTTTTTTTTTAATTGTTATTCTACATTTGTAAACTAGACAGGGCCACTGTTAACTGATATCTTACATATATCTAGACCCCAGTAGAGCTGGTGTTCTTTCATACCTTCACTGCTTTTAATCTCCAGCTTCATCAAGGCTCTGTTTGATTCTACAAATCTCCTTGTGAAAGTCTGTATAGAGGAAGAATATCATACTATTTCCACTGGTGATGCCTCTCATATTACAGCCCAGAATCTAACTGCTTTTTCATGGTGACTGTACAAATTTACATAATCTGATAAAATCACAACTGGGTGAGAATCAGTGCTCAGTATCTTACCCATCATTATGTAGTCTGCCCCTAAGATTTTGTTGCCACAGTGAATTATCTTCCATTTTCTTATACACAATCTTGAACTCACACACATATGACTATCACGGCCATTTCTAGTAAGAGTTCTGTTTAACAAGTCTGAACTGCTTAATTACATTGGTCATGGCACCCATGCAAATGGAGAACAGTTACATGACCGCCGAATCATACACCAATGCACTGTACGAACACATACACAAATGCATGGATCTCGCCATACCCAATACAACAAAGACGCTCTCTTCCAAAAAAAGGAAGCCAATCAGGTGGTCTCCTGCCATAAACAAACTTTACAACAGAAGGAGGAAACTGATGTGGAATAAGGTGAAGTCCTAAGACTGGAAAAACTCCCTTATCAGCCTCAACTAAAAGTTGAGAACCCTCATCAAATCCTCAAAAGCTAGCTATGAAAACAGAATTGCAGCAGATAGTAAAGACAACCACAAGGCCTTCTATAGTTATGTAAAGAATCTACACTGAAATACCCAGATTTGCTCTGAGCTAGTGCATAATCGTACCTCCTATACTGAACCAACAGATATTGCCAATATACTGGCCAACAGATTCAGTGCCACCTTTACCCCTCTCTCCCCCCAAAGGACCAATCACAATACCAGTAGATTGCCAGGCACCCAGTATTACTGCTGCACAGGTTAAAACAGCACTGTCTAAGGCTATGAATACATCTTCTATGGGACATGACAATATCCCTGGCTGTGTTCTACATGAATTACAGAGTGAACTGGCACCTCACCTGTGTGCCCTGTTCAATCATAGCCTCTTTGTCTCTACCGAATAGTGCACTGCTACAGTCATCCCTCTCCACAAAGGAGGAGTGACTACAGACCCTGGAAACTATTGCCTCATTAGCCTGATGAGTCTGATATGCAAAGCTATGGAACGCATCATCATGGACCTAATAAACAAGGATATAGGGAATCTCCAAACTCTGGATCCCAAACAGTTTGGTTTTGTGAAGGGTAGATCATGCCTGCTCAACTTGGTCGACTTCTTTGAGTAAGTCACCAGAGCTGTGGATGAAGGCAAGGTGGTTCATGCAGCCTACCTTGATCTGGCCAAGGCTTTGATACCATTCCGCACTCAGGAATCATAGAAAAACTTACTAAGCTAGGCATCAACCCCTATATCACTAGGTGGGTTGCAAACTGGCTCACAGATATAACCCACAGTGTGAAAGTAGCTGACTCCAAGTCAGACTGCCGACCAGTCCCGAGTGGAGTCCACATGGTTCAGTCCTTGGTCCTCTCCTGTTTGTATCTATTTCTCTGAAGTCCAGGGCAACATGAAGAGACTCTGGCTGACAAAGTTCACAGACAATTGCAAGTTGGGAGCTATTATTAACTCCCCAAGTGATGTTGACATCCTACAGAAAGGTCTCACTGAGATCAACGACTGGTGTCAGAACCATGGCCTTAAGCTCAATGCCAAAAAATGTGTCATCATCCCCTTTGGGAAAAATCCAATTCCCATGAATTACCACATCGATGGTAGTCCACTGAACATAGAAGACATTAGGAGAGATCTGGGAACACAGGTTGATAGCAACCTGTCTTTTGACCACCACATTGCCACTGTGGTCAGAAAGTCCTTCTATGTGGCACATCTCATTACTAAGGGTTTTGCATTCAGGAAGAAGGAGGTCATTATCTCCCTCTACTCTTCTCTCATTAGGCCAATCATAGAGTACAATGCCCCATTTGGCATGTACCTCACTAGACACCTGCAACAACTGGAGAGGCCGCAAAAGTACCCCACAAAGAGGATCATAGGCCTTAAACACTTGTCCTGTAAGGACAGACTCAAAAAAACTCCAGCTATTCTCTGTCTCATATTGTCTACTAAGAGGTAATCACTGCTTGACTTACAAAGCCATGTCTGACCCAGCTCTGTTAGAAATATTACATCTAAAGAAATCCCAATCCCTCCACACTACACGCTCCAGAGACCTCAGCCTCATTACCACAATCAACAGAACATGCTGGAGGGTCAGGTTCATAACACAGAGACTGCCCATGCTATGGAACAGACTTCCCATACATGTCAAACAGAGCACCTCACTGGCCCTCTTCAAGACAAATCTTGATGAGTGTATGGGAAAAAGAAAATTCACCCCGGGGATAACTCCAGTGGCTCTACTCCACAGAGGAACTGGGAACTAAGACTAGGTGGCACGATGCCAGGGTAATCCTATGGGCTAGGCTTGTAAAGGCTCCAGGGCCATTAGCTTAGAACACACCTATGAACCTGTGATTGGTGATTATGTCTCATTTCAAAGCAAACCTTGCTTTCTTATTATCTGTTTAGTGTTGTGTCATTTGTTTTTTCATGATCTTTTTTTATTATTATTCTACATTTGTAAACTAGGCAGGGCCACTAAACACCAGCATCCCTTTTCAGAAGCAACCTAGGATCACTGTCTGGTTAAGTGACTTGCTCAGAGTAACACAGCTGGCAAATGAAGGTGGGAGGAATCAAACCTTGTATCCTGGATTACACAAGGTACCACATTAACAGCTCAAAGGCTTAATCCTCTGTGCCAAATACCAGACTCCTCTGAACTAGCTACCTTCACTTCAATGTCACATGAATTTTTGGATATGTTTATTGTTAGCATAAGAGCATTGCATTCAATGTCTAAAGTCACTGTATTACACAATTGCTTAAGGTAATGTTTGGAAAAGTGACCGACTCAGTTTACAGGATATGTGCCTTTGTCCTGACACTGGCTAAAAAAAGCTCTTGGACTAGCCTACCCAGTCAGTTTACAAATTAATAAAATGTAAACAAACCTTATTATTTCTCTTCTTATCTTTTCTAGCTCATTTAGTGCCACCGCAGTGGTATACACTTTTTGTGTCATTTGTAAAGGGGATTTTTTTAGTGCCACCGCAGTGGTATACACTTTTTGTGTCATTTGTAAAGGGGATTTTTTTAGTGCCACCGCAGTGGTATACACTTTTTGTGTCATTTGTAAAGGGGATTTTTTTAGTGCCACCGCAGTGGTATACACTTTTTGTGTCATTTGTAAAGGGGATTTTTTCTTGTACTACATCTGCAATTCCACGACTTGAAATATTGACAAGAACTGGACCCAGAATTGAAACTTAATTTAAAATTCTCTCATCTTCACTTTAGAGTCCACTAACTACTATAGCCACCTGATTTATCATGTTCTCCAGTTAGCTTTAACCAAGATACTAAGACTGGACCATTCCAAACCTGCCAATATTATGAACGAGGTTTCGGTGTGGAACACTCAGAAACTTTGTTGAAATCTAGGCAGAGCAAAACCACTGAATATACATTGGTGATCTAGTTAAACAAACATGTTTTTTATTTGCTTGATATAACCTTTCCTTTGTGATCCACGAAAGATGAAATCTGCTTTCCACTGGCCATGATAAAGGGTAAGGTGCAGATATATAGACCACAATGCATAGCCCACATCCCACTCATGAAGTGATGTGTGTCACCATCACAGTATGCACAAGTCCATCTGACTCCAACACCTCCAAACTTTGTCCAGTGTGGTAATTCCACACTCTCTGCTACAATCATCCTACAGGAATTCAACAACTTTGCCTCCCCTAATCCATCTTCTTCGCCACTGCTCCTACCCCCCCCCCCCCACAATGCACTAATATCCTCTCATCTACTTTAAGCAAATAAAACAAAGTGGCAGCGGAAATCTTCTCACCAATAGCAAAACATATTCCCCGGTGGGCTCTGAAAGTACTCTAATCCGGTTTATCTACCACTGCACTGACCACTTATTCCATCCTTCGAACACATATCTTTAACCTTTGCCTCATCTTAAACATCAAAGTCCTTTACTAGCAAGGAAACCCCACCCATTTCTCCTACTTCTGCCCCTTCTCTAGGCTTCCAGCACTACAGAAAATGCTGGGAAAAACATTTGCATAATCATCTGTCCCAATGCATACATGATATCATTGCCTTTCCCACAAAAATGTCTTTTCGAAAGGCTGAAACCCATTGACAGCCCTTTGGACTCACAATGACCACATCTTACAAACCATGATTGCAGGTATATCACAGGAGCCCTTTTCACTGAGCGCACTAAAACATTTGATATGATCAACCACCCTCTCCTCTTTAAAGCTCTTACAGAAATTGGTATTAGCAATTACTCCCTACCCTGGTTCAAAAGCTTTACTGACAACAGGGACTTCAAAGTCAAAATAGGTAGTGCCCTCTCCAACTCTGCCCACTTCTCCAAGATGACCCCCAAGGCTCCATTCTTTCACCCCTCCTATTTTCTACTTTGATTAACAAATTCCCCTCCCATCAACCCCATCTCCTCCTTTTTTATGTCTCTCATTCAAAAATACAGTCTCAACTCCAATCTAATCTACTGAGTTGAAAGATCCTTGAGTAGCACAGATAAGGTCATCAGAAGAACCTGCAGTGGTGACGACTGTACAATCATCTGCATATTGAATAAGAGTTGACAGAGGACAGGAGGTATGTAGAAGATTAGTGAAGATATTAAAAAGTAATGGGCCTAGGATGGATCCTTGGGGGACACCCATTTTCATTGGTAAAGGGGGGGCAGAGAGCCATTTTACACACTGCAGGTGGTCAGTGAGATACCTGGTAAACCCGGTAATAGTAGAGGTACAGAAGTTGAGGTTAGACAGTTTGGATAGTAGGAGAGGGTGAAACACTGTATTGAAGGCTTTGGAGAGGTCCAGGAATAGGCAAGAAACAAGTTTATTGTTATCCCTAGCTTGCGAGATACTGTCAGTGAAGGATATTAGGGGCAGTCGAAGTGCTGTGCTTAGGGCGAAAGCCATGATGGGTGGGTGTGAGCAAGGATTCCTATAGTAGGTATTGCATGATCTGCTTATGCAAGCATTTTTCCAGTATTTTAGATCGTGGAGAGAGGATTGCGATAGGTCTGAGGTTTGAAATGTCAGTAGAGTTACCTCCATTGTGTATAGGTAAGGTGAATAATTCTTTCCAGATAGAAGGGACTTTTGATTCTGAGATAGAGCAATTTATTAGGCTAGATACAGGAATAGCAATAGACTCTGCAGCTACGTGCAGGAAATAGGGAGGCAGATGGTCAGCCAAGGAGGAGCAGGGTTTAACTTTAGTGAGTAAGGACTTAATATAGTTAGTAGGTACTGATTCAAGAGAGAAAGAATTTGAGAAGGAGAGGGTTTGGGAGAGTTATCTATGTTGGTAGTGGAGGAGAAGGAGTTTATCATCTTTGATATGGATTCAATAAAATAGGTTATTGAATATGGTAGCTGTTTCTTCTGGACTATTGTTTGGGCAGGGGTTGGGAGAAGAAAGCTTTCCAGGATACAAGATTTGTTTAATGGAGTTCCAGAATTTTTGGGGGTATGACCTTTGGGCAGTAGGGGGGTTAAAATAAAAGTTCTTTTTGTCCTTGTTAATGTGTTTTTTGCCAGATTTCTGAGTTCTTTATATTTTTGTAAATGGGGTGGGAGCTTCGTTTTTAATTGTCACTGGTATTCATTAGAGTGCAGGTAGCTTTAGTTAACCATGGTGATATACTGGATTTGATTCAGACAGTGCTGAAAGGAGCAAGTGAGTTTAGGATATTAAGAAAGGTTGAGTTAAATGAGTGGACAGCATCGTCGAGAGGGAGGAGAGTTAGTTGTGACCAGTTTATTTTGGAAAGAAGAGCATTAAAGGTGACAGGGCAGAAGGAGGCAAGTTTACGGCAGGTTATGTATCTGTGGGACTTGGTGAAATGAGGTGTGTATCTAAGAACTTTCACAGTGGAGTGGTCACTTAGGGAGTCAGGTAGGGTTGTAGAATCATGATATTTATTTGGGTCTGAGACTAAATTCCAGTCTATGAGAGAACTGGAAGTATGATATGTGTTAGAATGGGAAGGAGAAAAGATTAGTTGCACAAAACCATGCAAGTTGATGAAGGAGGTAGAGTTAGGTTCCTGAAAGGTTAGCCAGTTGATATTTACATCCCCAAGAAAGATGGTTTCATTGTGAAAGTTTAGAGAAAGGTAGAAGAGAATGCTTTCTAGAAGGGTAAGGTTATCACCTGGGGGAATGTAAATAGCTACAACGGTGATAGTTGTATAATCATTAAGTTTAAAGTTAGCCCTCAGAAGTTCAGCAGGTGAGGAGGAGGAAGTGGGTATAGGACTTGAAGGAGTAAGATGGTTAGAATAGACTATAGCCACACCACCTCCTTTTTTCTTTTGTCTATCTTGTTGAAGTATGTATATCCGGAAGGGAGAATATCTCTATCAGAGTTTTGTGGCTTCAGCCAGGTTTCAGTTAGTGTGATTACATCAGGGGTATTGTTTGTCATCTAGGCATGGAATTCACTTATTTTGTTAGGACACTTCTAAGATTCATTGGTACACTAAAAGCAAAAAAGGTCACTCCGTTCCAACAGAAGTACAGCTAACCATCTCATAGCTACAGAAATATTCCAACATGTAAGGTCAGGATGTAGTCATATTAGTATTGCCCAAAAAAGGTTCACAACTTTACAAGACTCTACTTCTGTGAATTAATTCACAGAGTAAAAAAAAATAAATAAAGCAAATGGGATGCAGGTGAGCAGTGGGATGCAAGTATGGGTAACCTGGGATGCAGGTCACCACCAGGAGGATGCAAGTGTGGATAACGTGGGATGCAGGTGAGCAGGGGGATGCAAGAGTGGGTAACCTGAGATGCAAGTGAGCAGGGGATGCAAGCATGGGTAACCTGGGATGCAGGTGAGCAGGGGGATGCAAGCATGGGTAACCTGGGATCCATGTGAGCAGGAAGATGCAAGCGTGGGTAATCTAGGATACAGGTGAGCAGGGGTGATGCAAGCATGGGTAACCAGCACAACCCAGTTCAGAAACTGTACAGCTACTCCTGCACACTAGTTAAGCCATATGATGCACACTGCATACTGCTGCCCCCTTAAACCTGTATGGTGCATGCTGTAGAACCAGTTTTGGACAATATCCCCGCTAAGTTGTAAACATGCCTAAAGACAAACTGCTGAAGACCCCCTCTCACATTGGATATGTCACAGCCTGAATGCATACGAGATGAAAACATGAAATGTGGTCACTGAAGTCTTCATTGTGGTGTAGGACCATTTGAATATGTAATTGTACAAGATGTTATTAAGCAGCCTGTGGTGTGTGTGTGTGTGTGTGTGTGTGTGTGTGTGTGTGTGTGTGTGTGTGTGTGTGTGTGTGTGTGTGTGTGTGTGTGTGTGCGCGTGCGTGTGTGTGTGTGTGTGTGTGTGTGTGTGTGTGTGTGTGTGTGTGTGTGTGTGTGTGTGTGTGTGTATGTGTGTATGTGTATGTGTGTGTGTATGTATGTATAGGTTTGTCTATTTTCTTGGAACCACCTTCTCCCTGTAGCCATCTAGATCCATCTTCCTGTGGCCCATTCCCAGCAATTGAGGGTGCCATACTTAGGAAATGAATTATCAAGGACCATCCTCCATAGATATGTCAGGATACTTTTATTTTAGCTACCTTTCACTCCCTTTGTTGACTGGTAGGCTTGCTGCAATGACTGGTGCACTCTGCCCCTACATGGTTGTATATTTCTGCATACCCATCATGTCAATTTAGAGAAAGAAGACCTCTTTGGCAGGCTTGATCTCCCACAGTCTGACAAAATAATACTTTGTATAAGGAAATGTCACAACTAGAATAGAATAATGTTTATTGCTTACAAGTTTCACATTGAAGAATAAATTTGAAATGGCAACTATGTTGCCAAAACAGTAGAATGGGAAGAGATATTTTTGTAAGAAAACAGATGCTTTTTGTAGATCTGGTTACAGATAAGCAGTATTCAATATATGGTATTACAAACTGTGATACTGAAAATTTAGTGTTTTCAGCTTGTTGCACTCAATGTCCAGTATTTTTTATAGGAAAAATGAATCAGAAGACAAAGGATAAAATTAAACAGTACGTCTTCGTATTAGAGGAAAGATAATGATCCTTTATCTAAATATGTTATACAGATTATTTTGTTTTTAAGGTTTCGAAAACAGCTCATGTTATTTCAAAAGGTCGGAATATCATGAATCATGAATATTAGAAAATCAAAACAATACAAAATGGAACATACTTTAAGAAATTAGTTAAATAATTATTTCTGACATCATAATTGATTGAACATTGATATACTTAAACAGTTATTTTTTTCTGGTGTGTTTTGCAGACTTGAAAAAGTGAATGGAGGTGCATGAAAGTTTGTTAATAAAGTTGTACTGACTGTAGTTTCATATATAGCATTTGTTTTTTGTTACTTAGAAGCAAAATTATTTCATGTCTGCATTAAAATTACAAAAGAATAACTACTGAGTTTATACATGACATAAATCAATGGGAAATGTTTTGAAAACTTGGAAAGAATTTGGCAGTTACTCTGTAATCAATAATATCTGGTTATTCTCAAAATTTACAGCTGGCCATTGATGAAATATTGATGGAGTTGATCCAAATAGCTACAGAATTTAATAAGCAGTTGTCAATTTCCATAATTTTTGTACAGGAGAAGATTTTGAAACATTGAGATCTTTTAACACTCATTCTTACCAGGCGCAGATCTTTAATATGCATATATGACTTGATTGGATTTTTCTTGTGGCCCACAAGATATATATATATACGCAGTTTATCTTCACTACTCTGGGTGGCACTTGGCAGGCTCATCAGTGGTGTGTAAATTTATTTTATTTATTCTATTTACCCTTTGTTGACCAGGTTAGTCCTACTAAGCTAGTGGTCTATTTTCAGGGGCGACCCAAAATGGTATTTGTAGTACCAGGGTAAATTTACCCATCCACCTGAGCTATCAACAACTCAAGCAGATGGGACTTCAGTTTAACATCTCATCCAAAGAATGGAAACCTTAAGAGTTAGAATGATCATTCAGTAAGTGACGTAAACAATTACAGCCTAATACTGTCAAAAAAAATTAAGGGATTATTTTATTGCCTCCTCTGGAGATCAGGAAAATTTCACTGCAATTTTTTAATGAGCCTTTTCAAAAGAGCAGGTTATCATTGTCAAAACTGGATTACAAACTCAAAATTTAAACAAAAGTCCATAACTTTGAACCACACGTGTTACAAAAGAAGAAAAACAGCAAACTGTTCAACCACAGCTTTAACATTAGTAGCATTTGTTAGATTTTATGTCATTAAGTAATATTGTTTATGTTTTCTAAACAATTTATTATATGTCAGTAACCTATTATACATTATCAGCAGCATTTTTATTCAACCTGTTATAAGCTTTGATTTAATGCTAAGTCAAGTGTCTACGTTGCTTGGTCAACAAAATATTTACAGAAATATGAAAATGATGATTATATGCATAATTATTATATTAATAATTAATATCTGTCCAACTATACTACACAGAGAGTGTTATCAATGCATTTGCATTGCTTATTATATAAGTTTTATGAAGAAATATTTCAGTAATTGTATGCAACATGGTTTTGCAGTTATTAATATAAATATAAATACACAGTACTAGATGCCTAGGGACATCACTAGACTGATTCTTGACAAACACCTGGAGACATCACTAGGCTTTAATGAGTAATATATATATCCAAACTATTGTTTACTTTAAATAAGGGAGTATTTGATAAGTAAGCAACATAGCGTGTAAAGTGCGTTTAGAATGCAAACTATATTGTTGTCATTACTAGGTCCAACTTACTCTGTGGGTGATATATCTGAAATAAGTGGGCAGTTCTATGGACTTAATAAAACTATTTGATGCTGTGGAACATCCAAAAGTTCTAAAACAACTGGTAGAGATGAATACAGGTCCACTGGTGGCTTATATGTCATGTCAGAGAACATGTGACAGGAAGGAAGAAGAAGTGTCAATGTCTGCTCATCTTCCTCAGGGCAAGGGTCTGAGGAGAATCCCACATTTTAAGGTGGTAATTTCTAGAAGTGGCTGGATGTTACTTCCCAACATGCAAAGAATAACACAAGGAAGAAAATCTATCAGGTGGTGTGTGTCAGGGGGACATTCATTCCTACACCTGACCTAGCCTAGCTCCATTGCATACCATTCATACATTCCCAGAATAAAGCATGCGGAGGGAGAATAATAAACCAGTTTCCATACTGAGTTTTCCTTTTCAATGTTATGGTGGCATATTTATCAAATATCAAGAAAATAGTAATGCATGTAGATGATGCATGCTTATTTCTTGTGTACTTATGATGGAAGCCTCTGTTTATTGTTTTATAAAGCTGTTTTCCACCAAACAGAAAACTGAGCAAAAAATGGTTGCATAAATAATAATAATTTCTTTCCTTCCTATACCAGTGAAATATACTGAGCATTGATAGGTTGGATGTAAAATTCTCACTAATATTTTTTCTTTTGGGGGGTGTTTGTGTATTGTTTTTATAATTCTATTATCAGGTAGACTATCTGAGCACAAAAGAGCAGTCAAGTTTGATTTCTTTGCATGGTACCAGATAAAAGTTTTCCTTACTGAAGAAGACATTGGGTGGGATTTTCATTTCTCTCTTAGATTGACTGCAAAGCATTAATATTAGCAATACTATTAGGTCAGTAACCACCCTCCAGTCCTTTAAAGCAACTCTTAAGGACTCCCTAGCCAAAACTTGTCTCGAGTCTTGCTCACCACCAGGATAAACTACATACCTAAATATGAACAACTACCTGTTCATACCTTATACCTCCTTACCACCCTTCTTCACTCACTTCCTTACTTCAGTCAACTTGTATCCTCTGAACCTCTATCTAAATATGTCATAACCCTGTTTTTTTTCTCCTACTTCATATTTTAATTTTTGTTTGCATTAAACTAACTTACCTTTAACTTTGCTGAACTGAGAAAGATTTGTCTAAATATTAAATCTTTGTCATATAAGTTGTATCTGTTCTTAGCCAGTGTTTTCACATTATGTCTAATTTGGTATAATATGCTTAAACTGCAGATATTTTTATTTTTTATCATATTATTTTTGAAGTTTGTAAAATTATTGTTCTTAAAAATGTAATACTTTGGAGCTTTTTTCACTGAGCCTCTGCTGAAAATAGGCAACTACCTAGTCGGGCTTTCCTATTAATCAAATGTGAATAAATAAATAATTTATACTTCATGCAAAACTTTATTATGTTATGATATATTGTAAATGTTACAGTATTAAGGCACCCTTTGATTTATATAATGCGGTGGGGGGTTCAGTCTTGGTCAGAAAGGATATCTTGTAAGCTGACAATATTTCTTACAAAGTGTATCATACATGTTTAGCAAAGAGTACTGTGATCCAATAATTATTTGTTAGAGCTAGTGATGTTTCTCCTTATCATATCCCTGAATGTTGTAGACCTGTGGCACATACATCTGTAACATCTAACGTGGGAACACTATCTAAGGATTTATATACAATGTGAACTCTAACAAGTGTTCTTTGTATATTTTTAAGAAAATGTTTGATTAATTGGGGCAATAATCACAATGTATATATTTGTATTCAATCACATTTTATATATCTTAAATGTATTTATTTTATTTATTTTTATTTTATTTTACATTTGTTGACTGGGATAGTCTAACTGGATTTATGTCCATTTTCAGTAGAGTCCCGGGGAGATAAGCTCCAGGAGATTACTAGACTACTAACATACAGGTACTAGTTGTTATACAATTAAATAATACAAATTTTATACAGTTCAGGAATCTTCACAGTTTATACAAAAAAACATGTTACAAGCATTGGATAAGATATTTTAGACTTTATGTACAAGACTTCATTAGTAACTAGAAAGTCATTGTTAAACAAATTCATACTTCAAGTTTCAATAGTTCAGCAATGCTCACAGTTTAAACAATGCTTGCTGCCTACCTTAGGTAGGATGCTTTAGAATTATATGCAGAAGAATTTAACTAGAGATAATTTAAAATACCTATTATGATAAGATATGTTTTTCCAAGGATAGGCCTTGATCTAAAAAGACAGAGATAGAGCAGGAGTTAGGTCTTAAGAGAGGGTATTTGGGATATAGTATGAGATTAGTCTGGATTTGTACAGGGACATAACCAATGGGTTTTTTAGATAGAGTTTCAGATTGTGTTTAAAATGTGTAAATGAAGACAGTGATGTAAGTTCATGGGGGAGTTGGTTCCAATACTTTCCAACTGCATTTGAGAACAGAGCATCTCCTGCCATGTTATTAGATTTACATGTTGATACAAGTAGTTTATTAGATGAGTGTAAAGTTGAAAGGTTCTTATATTGGGTAATGGGACTAGCAAGTATTGGGGTATTGGTAGGTTGGAAAAGGGTTTTGTGCTCATTGGTGAGTTGTTTAAAGTGAATCTGATTCAGAAGCTGTAACCAGCCTAATTGTTTCAGATTATGGCAGTGATGGGTCCTAAAGGAGGAAGCAGTAGCAAATCTGGCAATGCTATTATAAGCATTGGCTAGCTTGTTAAGGTTATTTTTTGACAAGTTACTATATATGGAAGAAACATAAAGAAGTGTGGAGATAAGGTGGGAATAGGCCATCGTGGTTCTGGCTAGTGGGGAGAGAAAGGGTTTTATTCTATAGAGGGAGTATAGTTTCCTGTTGACAGTTTTTATGGTATTGTTGATATGGGTTTCAAAGTTCAGGTTGTTATCAATGGTTACCCCTAGAAGTTTAGTTGTTGAATTGGGAGATATGAGTGTACCATTATTGGATAAGACTGAAAAGTTCATTGGGAGTGATTTACGGGTAGGAATGAAGAGGAGGAGTTTGGTTTTTTTGGGTTTCAAGAGGAGGCAGCATTGTAGAAACCAGTTTTCTGTTTTATTGAACATTGTCTTAGTTAGAGTCTGTAGTTGGAATTCAGATTTAGCTGAGCAGATTATCGTTGAATCATCCACGTATTGTACACAGTTCGTTAAAGGAATAGCTAGGAAGAGGTCATTGATAAATATTGAGAAAAGGAGGAGGCCCAATATAGAGCCCTGAGGAACACCTAGGGTAACTGTGAGATGGGATGAGAGGTTGTTGTCCCATAGCACTGCCTGCTGTCTATTATCAAGGTAGGACTGGAACCATTTTATAGTCTTTGTGTCCAGAGAGAAGGATTTTAGAATATTGAGAAGTAAGTGGTGGTTGACCATGTCGAATGCTTTTGAAAGGTCAATGAAAAGTGCTGAAGAGAGAAGATTGTTATTATGGTTTTTACATATGCAGTCAGTGAAGGACAGGAGTGCAGTTGTTGTACTGTGGAAAGGCCTGAAGCCATGTTGAGATTTGGCCAGTAAATTGTTCTGGAGTAGGTGGTCTAGTAACTATCTGTGGATGCACTTTTCCATTATTTTAGTTAATGGGAAAGTAGAGCTATGGGACGATAGTTAGAATATTCTCTGGAGTTTCCTCCCTTGTGTAGGGGGATAATGTAGGAGATTTTCCAGATGGTGGGAATAGTGTTTTCTTGTATGGCTCTATTTATCAGCAATGATACAGGATAAGCTATGACTTTGGCTGCCTTATGCAGGTATTCAGCAGGTAGGTGGTCAGCTGAGGGGGTAGTAGGTTTTAGTTTACTTAAGAGGTTGCAGATGAGGGAAGTTGGGACAGGTTGCAGGTTTAGATTTGGGAGAGAGTTAGTAGTATTGGTTGGAAGGGCAGAGCTATCGGCTGTTAGTTGATTAGCAAGTGTTTGGATGGTCTCAGTGAAGAAGGTATTAAAAGCATTAGCAGTTTGCTTTGGAGTGTCGGAATTTGATCCTATAGGGAGTGGCGTTGCGGATTGGCCTGGTTGAAGTAGTCTGTTTATGCTAGCCCAGAACTTTTGTAGATTTATTTGGTTGGTCTGTTGGAGGTGGAAGTAAAAGTTTTTTTTTATCTTCGAGTATAGCTTTCTTAGTCTCATTTCTTTTTTGCCTGAATTGTTGGTCTACGGGGTTTTCACTTGTTCTCCATAGTGCCCAAACATTATTTCTCTGTTGAATTTTCTGCCTGGTTTTCTTTTTAAGCCATGGCGCAAGTTTAGATTAAATTTTTATGGAATGCTTTGGTGCATGGTGGTTAAGGATTGTTAATAAATTTGAGTTAAAGTAGTTTGTTGCTTTGTCAAGTGTGTGGTATTTTATAGGTGAGCAATCACATCCTTTTAGTTCAGCTTGAAAGTTATTGGGGTTAAAATTTCTGTTGCTTCTTATTGTTTTATATATGGTTGGGTTGTGTGAGCTCGACCTTTGCCTGATTATGTAAGTGAGAGAATGGTCACTTACATCGTCAGGGAGGGTCCCTACAGTATAGAGTTGTTGGTGATTATTTATTAGAATCCGGTATAGGATGGATTATTTGTTATTGGGTTTATTAATTCTGGTTGGGGAGTTAATTGTTTGTGAGAAGCAATTAAGGTTAATATGGGAGGTTGGTGATTCAGTAGAGCAGTCCTTCCAGTCTATATTAAAGTCTCCAAGAATCATTGTCTCTTGGGGAATTTTTGTGGAGAGTTCAGCAAGGATACCTACCAGAGTGGTGATGTCGTTACCAGGGGGCAAGTAGATACATATTACATTTAGGGATTTGCTGGGATTAAGTTGAAGTTTTATGCTAATGATTTCTGCATTGTTTTCAGAAGAGGAACCAAGATCTAGTATAGATATTTGTAGACCTTCTTTATAAAGGATAGCATCACCCCCCTCCTTTTTTTACTTTGCGGTTTTGTCTCAAGATGTTGTACCCAGATGGAATAATTTCAACATCTTGTGTAGTGGGTTTTAGCCATGTTTCTGTTAAACAAAGTATATCAAAGGAATGAACACTCAGGAGAGCATGGAGGTGGGCAATTTTATTATTTATGCTGTGAATATTGAGGTGAGCTATATAGAGTGAGTTGGGAGATTTAAATGGGATATTTGGGGTAGTGGGAACATGAATTTGTGGATCTGTGCTTGTTTTTTGCCCTGGTCCTGGGTTAGGAGGAATGTCCCTTTCTAGTAAGGAGAGGTATAATAGTTTGTTTAAGGGATTGTGGAGGTTAAAGTAATGGTGAAGAGATTTGTTTAGGTTTTAGATAGTTGTATTTGATATGGGTCAGTCTGTGGTATTTAGCAGGTAAATAGCTAGGTAAAGATGTTCTATTTATGTGTTCTGGGGAGTTAATTAGAGGTATTGTACTTGTTTGTGCATTAGGGTAGTTCAGCTGTAAATATTTTGACTATTCATATGAGATTAGCAGGTAGGTTGCTGTTAGAGAAAGTAGAAGAAAGACAATGATTAGGAGCCTTAGCTGGATTTGGAAAGGTCATGTTTGCATAGTGACTAATAAGCTTACTGGTGTTCTTTAAAGGGGAGGAGTTATACTAGGGGTGATTAGAGAGAGGTGTATGTAGAATGTTAACAAGATGACTATTGTGATTGGATTGGAGAGGAAGAGGGTGTGGTGAGGATGTATAAGCTTAGGAGCAGTAGGGGTGGGTGGGAATTTGGAGTAGGGTAGGGGAGCAGAGTGAGCCCGCAGGGCAAATGGAGCGGGTAGAGACAAGAAAGTTAAGGAGCTGAAAAGAACAATCTGTTGAAGCAGGGATTGCAGTAGGTAAGTAACCCTAAATACTGGAATAAAGTTAAAAGAGTAGATAATAGAGCTATTTGGAGGGTGTGTGAGAGCTAACCAAAAAAATAAATAGATGTTATGGGCTACAGTTTAATAGCAAGTCTGTGGATAAACAGTATATAGCAAAGGTGTAGTACAGGTCAGGAGAAGGCTTCAAGGCCTGGAAGGGACAAGTCTGCCACCTGGTAGCCCAAATTAATTTCTTGTAAGCAGGGTAAAAAAGGAGTGAGTTTAGGTTCCTAATGCAAGAAAAGGAGTAGTGGTTCTGAGTGTCTTTAAATGGTGGAAAAAGTGGATTAGATTGGTAACAGAGTGGGGAGGGAGTAAAGCTGCTGGTTTTCCTGGCTAGCGCTTTATAACCACCTATTAGACACATACTTTCATGCTGCCTTTACTGAGAAAGTACAGGGATAGGTTGCTCAACTGTGGAGACTGAAGGGAGTTTGGACAGGGTCCTTGTTCTTCAGGTTGTTAGTTTCTGTGTCCTAGAGCAGTGGACTCAGACTGGAGAGCTGGGATTGTTTTAGGAGGAAAAGAGAGAGAGAGAGAAAAACAGTAGAAACAAGATATTTAGTTTAGTATCAAAGGCATTGTAATTAAACAGAATATTACAAGCATATAATCACGTAGAACTGTACCAAAATGTAGTTCAGGCTATCAAGTTGTCTAGAAAGATGCATCACTCTTTATAAGTCTTCTAATCAGTATTATAGAAAGTCCTTATCAAAAGTAAGTCAGAAAAATTCTGGTCAAATCTTATTATTTTAACTAGGCTAGGAACAAGACTATACGAAACTACAAGGTATATATCCAGTTTTGTAGCAATGATAGCTGTAAAGTTATCATTAGCACTAACACTATAGAGCAATACCTATAACTATAGCTTAACTATAGCTTACATTAATAATGTAGTTCACAGCTCATATATATAAATAAATAATGCAGATAGTAACTATATATGTAAGCCTACATGTGCTTAATGAACATAAGTATTGTAAAAGCATAGCATGGTTAAATAAGCATATACAATTATTCCTGTATGAATGCTATATGCCAAAACATTTACAATTGTTACAGAACAGCCAATGTTTTTAATCATAGACCTGAAACAATAACCTTAGGTGGACATTGCAGGGGAAGTAGCTTTCTCTAACTTAATGCAGGGACCTTGGACGCAGTAAATATGTGGGAGCATTAAGAAAAGTAGAGACTCAAGCATTAAAAATACTACATTAAATAACCACTCATATGGGGCATCTGATTTATGGTGGTGCAGCTTTTACATCAATGTTTAAGACTTAAGAACACCCTTCAGGTAGTGTACTGTAAAAACGAATTCACTTAGTAATGCTTAAAGTCAGTATGTCTAATGGGACACTAATTCACTGAGGACGAAAAGAAAAATTAAACATATGGTACCATGAAAGCCTCATTTCCTTCTTAAACAGTATGTACTACTCAACAATAAGGCAATAGTTCAGTACTTACATTAGCCAGGATGCTGGGCCAGGAACACACAGCAGCTGGGGGCAGTTCTATAAAGGAAATTGCAGCCCAGGATAGCATGTATTTATGGGAAAAGTGGAGGATGTGAGGTAGGAGGGTGGGGGAAGGAGAGATGGGAAAAGTGGAGGGTAGGAGGGTGGGGGAAGGAAAGATGAAGGCTGAGAACTAGGAGGGGCTAGTGCTACTAGAAATTGGATAGGCTGATAGATGTATAGGTAAATTACCAGTGTGTAGGAGTATGATGTGAAGACATGGGCGGAGAGTGGGGACAGTGAAGTAATGATGAGTCAAAGTCTTAGCTAGGTGGGGGAAGGGGAGGAGATGGTATAGGTTAAATAGGGAGAGAGACAAGAGAGGGAGTTTGGACAGGGTCCTTGTTCTTCAGGTTGTTAGTTTCTGTGTCCTAGAGCAGTGTACTCAGATTAAAGTATTATGTTTTCTGTTTATAAGTTTTGTGTAAGCAGTACTAAATTCTACAAGCTGGTTTAAATTAGATAATTAAATTAGATAATGTTTACACAATTTAAATAAAATTTTCAGTATATGCTCAGCATTTTCAGAGTTTTTTCAGTTGTCATAAGTAAAAAAAAATAATAAATACAGTTGACATAGATGGTAAAGAAACAACATAAGTATAATTCTCTTAAGAGCAGAAATGGTCTGTCATCATCATTATTATCAACAGTCCCCCTTTTCTCATTTTCTACATGATGTGGGGTTGTCGTGTCAACTGTTACCCCATCTTTTATTTCAGTGCCACTCTCCTACCTTTTTCAGCAGTCATGCCTGTCTGTTACCCGTCTTCTCTCATGCATTCTATCCATCTGGTTCCTAGATGCCTTTCTTTCCTCTTGCCTTCTCCTGCCTTTCCAAAATCTTCTTCAGCAAACTGTCTCTTACTTTCTTGCACTTTCACCCAAACCACAGTAATCTGTTCTCTTTGATCTCTACAACTGGCGCTATTTTGGCTTTTGTTCTGATGTCATCACCTCTTCGTCTGGGCCACGGTGTGCATCCTGTTATCTATCTTGAGCATTTCATTTCCATCACCTCTAGGTTCTTCAACTGCTCTGCCTTCACTTCCCAGATTTTTGTACCATACAGAACTACTGGTTAAACCGCTGTTTTGTACACCTTATATTTCAGATTCTTTGGTATTTTTCCATCACATCACTACTCCCACACTCTGTGCCAGATGGTTGCAACACCTCTGATTCTAGCTTTGACCCCCTCACTCAGACTTTTTTTCACCCCTCACAGATACTTGAAGATATTAACCTTCTCCTCTATTTTCCTTTCTGTCTAAATTTTCAGCTTCTTCTGATTTTTTCCCATGTGTTGTCACAACATCTGTTTTGTCTGTACTTCCTTTCATCCCACGTGCCTTCAGCTTTACATTCCATTCTCCTATAATTTACTGAGGTTTCTGTTCAGAGTCTGCTGGTAATGCCATTATTGTCTGCATATAGCAACTTTGTTGATCTATTTGGTAATGTAGTCCATCACCAGTATGAACAGCAGTGAGCTCTGGGCTAAACATTGACGCACATTCACTCCCGCTGGGAACCCCTCTGTGAGTCCAAACACTGTTCATACTCTTATCATTGGGTCCTTGTGCATGGCCTGCACTAATTTTACTTATGATTCCTCGACTTCAAACCTTTGCAGGACTGCCCACATCAGCTTTCTTTGGACCTTGTCAATCAAATGCTTTCTCCAAATGTAGAAATGCCCATCTGGACTCTCCTCTTCTCCAGCTTCTTCTCCACTACATGTCTCACTGCGAACATCTCATCAGTCATGGTGAATCCTGAACTTAATCCAAACTGCTCATCTCCCATCTTACATTCTACCACTCTGCAAATTCATTTATCAGTCACTCCCTCTAGCACGCTCATGCAATATGACAGGAGTTTGATCCCTCTATACTGCTCACAGCTGGGAGTGTCATATTTGTTCTTGTGCCCTGGTACTAGAATGCTCATTGTCCAGTCATCTAGGATACATGTTTTCTCCATATTGCTATGATTACCCTCAGGAGGTATTTCTCCCTTAACTTACCCAACATCTTGATCATATCAGTCGTGACCTCATCTGATTCTAATGCTTCCGCTCATGTCATTTTTCTTACTGCTGTTTTTTCTTCTTCTTAGGTGACTCATCTTCCTCTTTTATTGCAGGCTTTGCATGTGGCAGGACAGCTTCTGTGAGTTTTTTTTTTCCAGAAACAGCTGGATATACTCCAGAAACAGTTGGATATACTCCTTCTATCTGGAATTTGATTTCTCATGGACTGGTGAGCAGGCTGTTGCTGGCAACCATTATGAATGGTAAATGATGACTCTATTATATCTATGTCTTTGCTTTGAAACCCGATAGATCTTCTTTATGCCATCTGCTGAGTCACTTTCCAGATGTTTTTATTATTTATTTATTTACTTTATTTTACATTTGTTTACCAGGAAAGCCTGACTGGGCAAAAAGCCCATTTTCAGCAGAGGCCCAGGGAAAAAAGCTCCACTACAGTACATCTAAAAATGCTTGGAGCAATAGTACTAAAAAACTAACAGCCATAGTTATTAACTAACAAGTAGAGAAAGATCCACTAACAATAAATCAAAGAACAAATTAAAGCAATAATTGATTAATTAGCAGTAGCAGTCGTAAACTAATAGTAGAGAAATAACTGATGTTTAGGCAAACAAGGACAGATTAACAAACAGTCATAAGGCTTATTTACAAGGTGGGACTAAAATACAACACAGCATACCCACAAGAAGAGTGTATGTTAGATAACAGTATTTTACAGTGAGAACTGTACCGTGAAAGTAGATGCTCTAGAGTGCTTCTGGCTCCTTGTTCTTTGCTAGTGCAACTGTTTCTTAGTCTCCTTTTTAGCCAACCAGTATTCCCTCCTTGCCTGGTCTTTTCTATCTTTTGATAACTCCATGGGGTTTTGCATTCCACCACCATCCGCTTTCCTTATGTACCTTATTTCTACACCTGGCTCAGCTGCATATTTGTACTAAATTCTTCGTACAAACTGTTTGAGATTCTTTCCTCTACATCTCCACATATTTCTTCTTTCTGGGCTACCCTGAGGATTTCCATGAATTCTTGTACTTTTGCTCCAGTCAAATTCCGGGCATTCAGCCTAATCTCTGTTGACCTTAGAAATATCTCTGACCATTGCCTGTAGCTGACTGTGGCCACAAGTGGTTTGGCAATGACTCTGCATGCTATGATTCTACCTCAGTGTCCTTTCCTTACTAAGAGTAAGGATACCCGAGTTACATTTTCACCACTCTTGTACGTCTGCATCCTTTCCTTACTAAGAGTAAGGATACCTGAGTTACATTTTCACCACTCTTGTACGTCTGCATCCTTTCCTTACTAAGAGTAAGGATACCCGAGTTACATTTTCACCGCTCTTGTACGTCTACATCCTTTCCTTACTAAGAGTAAGGATACCTGAGTTACATTTTCACCGCTCTTGTACGTGATCTTGTCACTGCCTCTATTACCGAACCATCTGTTGGTCACCATAAAGCCATTTTTGGTGGTCACCATCAAGCCATTTGGTATGCAAACATCTAGAATACCTTCTCCTTCTTTATTCCTATTGCATTGACTTATGTGGACCCAGGCAGTCCTCATAATCTTATTCTGTCTGTCTGTCCCAATATGAGCATTCAGCCCCCCCCCCCATTATGGACATCACCTCACGTTGTCTTGCTTTATCTAGGAGGTCTTGCAACTGCTACCTGAATGCACTCTTTCTCACCTTCACACCCCTGTTGTGGGGCATAAGCTGAGATTATGAATACTGCCCTCTGTTTACATTGGAGTCTGATTACCATGAGCCTATCACCAATTCTGATGACATCCCTCATCAGAGGACTATCCTTCATAATTTCCACACCATTTCTAATCTGTCCTCCCCTCATTTAAGATGATGCTGGAAGACTGGCCATTACTGCTGTGATACAATCAGCTACATACTAACATAGCTGTATGCAGGAACATTTATACATAGTTCATTACACTGATACATTTTCAGTTTGAAGTAATTGAGGGCAACATAGTATTCTATGGCTTTAGGAGGCAAGGCAGGGAGAATGTAAGGATATTTCAGATAAGGTAACATTACATCAAGAGTCTAACCTGTCAGATAATATTAGTTTTGGTAAACATAATTAATGAAAAGCACATTTAAAATAACCAGGTATTTACCTGGCTTAAGCGTTAGATAGACTTTTCTGGCTGGATTTGTGCCTTTCATACTGAGAACACCTGAAACTTGCCAAATTTGGTTACTTCCTAATAGCTGCAGTTTCATGCCCCTCAGGAAAATGCAGATGAGCCATTACCTTATACAGACCATCTTCTGAATCCCTCATCCTGGATCAGGTAAACCAAGGACCCACTGAGTTGATCAATCTCACAGATGATGAATGATGAAGCATAGCCTATGGTTGTGGAAGACTACAGCTTTACTGTAACTACATACAGGTATTGGGGTAACAGAAGCTAGAAGGCTCCTCTTGCCTTTCCTCCATTTTGATGAGAACTGTAGGAGAATATAATGCTATCTAAAGTTCATAATGATACTGTCACCCAGAAACAACAAGACCTCTCTGTCATAGCAAAATGTTCTAAATCCTTACCTGAAGATGAGACTCTTACAGATTTAAGGGCTAAGGTTGGTGACTGACATACTAGGATTTGGAATGGAGAATCATTGTTAGAGCTTTCCTGTCCTGACAGAGTGCTCTTCAAACTATCTGGAGATATACAGAGCCAAGTATATTTTTCTGGCACTTCAGAGTTGTGTACTGTTAATTGTTGCTTGACTAATTTTATATCATTGCTGGCTGACTTCAGAGTTGTGCACTGTTATTTTTGCTTCACTGCATAGTTTTTCAGATCTCTGCTGAAGGTGCTTTTCCCCACCTCCCCCTTTTTCTCTGTGTCTTGTTGCTATAATTGGTTTTACATTCTGTGTGTTATCTGACCATCGCAAGGATTATTTGCATAAAATTAGACCCTGTTAGTAACAGCCTGCATATCATTGCTGGAGCCTCCCTATGTCCTGAAAGAGTGCTCTTCAAACTATCTGGAGATATACAGAGCTAAGTATATTTTTCTGGCACTTCAGAGTTGTGTACTGTTAATTCTTGCTTGACTAATTTTATATCATTGCTGGCTGACTTCAGAGTTGTGCACTGTTATTTTTGCTTCACTGTACAGTTTTTCAGATGTCTGCTGAAGGTGTTGTTGCCCCTCCCCCCCATCCACCCTCCCTATTCCTGTCTGGTTATTTAAATTTGGAGGCTTTTGCAGTTGCCCTGTAGATTTGATCTGGAACACCCCCCAGTCCCATCTCTTTACCTCATTCTACCTAATAGACTCCTTCTGCACTTGTTTTTAGTAATTTTTAATTTAATTGCATTTTTTAAACTGTTTGGTCCCATTGCTACATACTCAAGTGTGCTAATTTGCAGTGCATTTGAATTGTTTTTACTGCTGTTTTAGCTACTTTTCTGTATATAAAAAAAAAAAAATCTAAGCCTGTTTCCTACCTTTCCTGTAACTAGTGTAGTCCAGATTCATATTTGCTGTATCCAGGACTGTATGTAAGCTTCTGAGCCCCCCAAACTTTCTGTGATGGAGGGAATCCTTCTAGCTTATCAGTGGGAGTGGTAAGCACTAGGTAACCTATATACCACATAAGGAGTGGTTCTGGCCCAGAAATTGTAGTTATTGGCCATTTGGGCAGTTTTCCATCTCTCTCAACTTTCTGATTTAAAAGCCCGCATTTGCACTTTTCCCCCCTTTCCTGTAACTAGTTTAGTCCAGATACAGATTCTTAGTTTTAACACTTGTATTTGCTTATTTGTGCTCAGCACTTGTTCAGAACTTGTTGTAAGCACTAAATAACCTACTAATTACTACAGCACTCAGCCTTCCTCATTACCTAGAGGAAAACAGTTTTGGTACTTACTTTCCTCACTTGCTTAGAGAAAAATAGCTCTTGTACTTACTTTCCTCACTTATCTAGAGGAAAATAGTTTTTTTATTCAGGCATGTCCAAGGGTCAGCTCCCAGTGTTCTTTCCTATCTATCTGATGAATCTGGGCATCTTGAGGCAATGTAGAAATTGCTTCATGTACACAGACAACCCTCTCCTCCTACCACCCAACACTACAATGTGTGACAGATGCACTTATCTAGCCAAACTGGAGGTAAAGCTCTCTCCAATCAAGACTGAACTTGACAGTCAAGAAGAGAAGTTAACACTTGCACCACACCACACTCATCACATAGTCCCACTAAATCTACACCACCAAAATTCACACATAGAAACACAAAAACATTCACGGAGGCTCTCAATAATAATCTGCTCAACCAGCAGACACATCTAAAGCAGAAATGCAAGCAACCTCCACCACCCCAACACAACCCAAATGACACATACCCCGCAGACTCAGTGTGCCAATCAACCACAGCCAATAAGGCAAAACAACATACCCAACATACTACTCATAGGTGACTCTATAGTCAGGCACACTGATGTCCCACTCACCAGGCTAAACAAGGAGAAAGTTACTCTCAGCTGCCTGTCGGGTGCCAGGATCCGCCGCATAACCCACGCACTCAGGTCACTCCACAACAAGTACAAATATGACTATGTCATTGTCCATGTTGGTGTGAATACCTGAGGCATACCTCCCTGGACTACATGAAAAGAGACATGAAAGAGCTCTCCGATCTTGTAGCCCAGGCAGGTATGACCCAAGCCCTGAGTAGCATTCTGCCATCACCCAGAATGATACCGCAGTACAAGGACAAAATGACTGACTTCAACAATTGGCTAAGCTTCTGGTGTCATTCTAAAGGGATCCAGTATCTGTCTGCCTGGGATGACATGGTCGACAGACCATGATGCTTTGCCAGAGATGGCCTGCACCTGTCACCCCTGAGATTCTGGATACTGGCCAAGGTTCTTGCCGCCCCTATAGTGCCTTTTTTAGGCAAGGTTCAAATGATAAATTCACCAACATAACAGGAACAGGCAAGCAAAAACTGAGGGTGATGCTACTAAATACTAGAAGTCTAAATCTCAAAATGCACTCACTCGAGGCACTCCTTAAAATGGAGAACATCGATATCTGTGCGGTGACTGAGACCTGGTTCAAGGCTCCAGAGAGCACCCCTGCACTACCAGGCTATAACTCATACCACACTTTTCAGCCATGTAACCTGGACCGGAACACCAAAGGTGGAGGTGTGTCCATATTCATTAAGGATATCCACACCTCCAGGCTAGTTGCTCAGCATAATGCATCCGAGGTTATCCAAGTGCAACTAACTCTGGGCAAAACTGCAATCCAAATTGTAGCTTGCTACAGATCTCCCACCATAACCCAAGATTCCCACTCCTCTTTTCTTGATGTACTGGAAAACATTAGGGTTCAACCAAACACCCTAATAATGGATGATTTCAACTACCCCACCATTAACTGGGAAAACTACTCATGTACCAACTCCTTCACTCAACGTTTTCTGGAATTCATAAACTCCAGTGCCATGGATCAGCTTATCCACACCCCCACCAGGGGCAACAATATCCTAGATCTAGTCAATACCAACATGAGTGACCGGTGTTCCACACCTGATGTCAACGCCTCATTGGTCCGATCTGACCATAAGCTAATCACCCTAGATATCCACATCCTGCCCCCAGCCTCCACTAAGGAAACCAAGGTAAAAAATTTCTTCAAAGCCAACTTCACGCTTCTTAAGACAGAAGTGGTGAACTTCATGACACCCATGCAGATGGACATTACAGTTACGACTACTGAATCCTACACAATTGCACTTTATAAGCACTTACATGAGTACATGGATCATGCTATCCCAAACAGAACCAAGACACTATCCTCCAAAAAAAGGAAGCCAATCTGGTGGTCCCCTGCCATAAACAAACTGTACAACAGAAGGAAGAAACTGTTGCAAAGAGAGTAAAATCCCATGAGTGGAGGGGCTCCCTGGTAAGCCTCAGTAAGAAGCTGCAATCCCTGATAGAATCCTCCAAAGCTAGTTACAAAAACAAAATCGCCACTGATTCTAAAGATAACCACAAAGCATTCTATAGCTATGTCAAGAATCTCAGTGGCAACACTCAGATCTGCTCTGAGTTACAACACAATGGCACTAAATCCACAAACCCATCTGATATTGCCAACATCCTGGCAGATAGGTCCAATGTTAACTTTACACCCCTCTCACCCCCTAAAGGGCCTAGCTCTATGCCAGAAGAATGAAAAGTTCCTGTAATCACAGCTGCACAGGTAAAAACCACACTCTCCAAAGCCAAGAACACGGCATCCATGGGACCAATCAACATTCTAGGCTGCGTTCTACATGAACTACAGAACGAACTGGCACCCCACCTAAGTACCATGTTCAATCATAGCCTCACCTCAGGCTTTGTGCCCGCTGAATGGTGCACAGTGACGGTTATTCCACTCCACAAGCAGGAAGCCACTATGGATCCCGGCAACTACCGCCCCATTAGCCTGATGAGCCTGGTCTGCAAGGTCATGGAACATATCATCATGGAACTTATAAACAAAGACAATGTTAATCTCCAAACTATGGATCCCACCCAGTTCAGGTTTGTAAAAGGCAGATCATGTCTCCTAAACCTGATAGACATCTTTGAAGCAGTCACCAAAGCCGTAGACGAGGGTAAGGTGGTTCACACAGCCTATCTAGATCTTGCCAAGGCTTTCAACACCATCCCCCACTCTGGAATTATAGATAAACTCACTGAACTAGGTATAAATCCCTGTGTCACAAGATGGGTTGCCAACTGGCCACTGACAGAACCCACACTCTGAAAGTAGCAGACTCCAAATCCGACTTCAGACCAGTGACAAGTGGAGTACCACAGGGTTTAATCCTGGGTCCTCTCTTGTTTGGGATCTACTTCTCTAAAGTACAGGCTAACACAGAAGGTCTTTGGTTAATGAAGTTCGCAGATGACTGCAAACTAGGATCCATAATCTAAACTCCTAACGATGTGGACATCCTACAAAAGGGCCTCACTGAGACAGATGTCTGGTGTCAAAGTCATGGCCTCAAGCTCAATGCCAAAAAGTGCATTGTCATCCTCTTTGGTAAAATCTCTGTACCCATGAACTACAACATAGGTGGTAGTCTACTTAACACCGAAAGTGTGATAAGAGACCTTGGGACACAGGTGGATAGTAGTCTCCCCTTTGTTAATCACATCGCCTCAGTAGTCAGGAAATCCTTCTATGTGGCACACCTCATCACAAAAGGTTTCTCATCCAGAAAAAAAGAGGTCATTGTTCCCCTCTACTCATCACTCATTAGACCCATTATGCAGTACAACACACCTTTTGGTATGTACCTCACAAGACATCTACAACAACTGGAAAGGCTGCAGAAACACCTCACAAAGAGGATTACTAGCCTCAAACAGATGCCCTATGCAGACCATCTCAAAACACTCCAGCTTTACTCCATCGCATCTCACCTACTCAGAGGTGATCTCTGCCTAACATACAAAGCTATGTCAAACCCAGAGCTGTTGGACATGCTCCACTTAAAGAAATCCCAATCCCTCACAGCTGCATGCTCTAGGGACCTAAACCTTGTCACCACAATAAACAGAACATGCTGGAGGGATAAATTCCTTTCCCAGAGACTTCCCATACACTGGAATAAACTACCTATCTATATCAAACAAAGCTCCTCATTAGGACTCTTCAAGAAAAATCTTGATGATTGGATGGGAAATAGGAAATTCAACCCGGGGATCACTTCTGTGGCTCTGCTTGACAGTGGCACAGGAAAATAATTTTCTTGGGTGGCAAAAGCCAGGGTACCTTTTTGGCTGGGCTTGTATAGGCCCTAGGGCCAATAGCCTAGTACCTACCTATGAGTCCTGTAATGCGGAGACTCAATGGCTGAAAATCCAGACATATATATATATATATATATATATATATATATATATATATATATATATATATATACTACGTCTGAGACTGACACTTCTCAGAATATTCCCTTTTCTCTGAAGTATGGCACTTTCAGCATTGCAAACATAGGTTTCGGAGATATAAGAGGCTTGGCCCCCAATGAAAAACAAGTTTAAAGGAAAACAGCTATCTTGGGTATTCGCTCTTCTGCATTTTAGTTCTTTTTTTTTCAGCTTGTTGGGACTCTGCATTGCAAGTCCCAGCATTTCAAAAGGGAGCCATTCAGGTTACTTTAGGGTCATCTGCCTTCACCCATTATTCCTACAGACATGGTGCGTATAGCACCATAGACAGAAACTTCTCATCACTGTTACTCCTTAAAACTCTTCAGATTTTTCAAATAACCCTAACCCATTTGATCGTGACTTTTTTCTTGCTTCCTTGTATAAGTTAAACTCTTTTACCACCCCCATCCAAAGCACGTCTCCATATAATCTACACCACTCTCTCTCTGGGTTTAAGGGGAAATTAGAAGACCACATTGATTCACAGAAATGCTAAAGTTTCCATCTTTGTCTTGGCGTACCTATATGTTACCCTACAAATCACTTGCAGCATCAGGCACACTTTGGTACACTTGGAGTGAGGAGAACGTGCATACAGGATGCTCATAAGCTGGTGTTTCAAAAAAGGAAAAAAAAGGAAAGAGACTACATACAAACACTTTCAAAAATGCCTGTAGTCAAGTTTGATTCAGCTGCTAGACCAAAGTGCAAAGATAATCTTAGGTAAATCAGAGTGCAGTACTATCAAACGACTCCCAAAGCCCAGAGTTATTTATCTCATTGACTCAATATATCCAGACATGGTAGCACCACCTTTTTGCAAGCATTGAGTATCCAGAATATTCTTGACATGTTCCAAGGCATTGTTTCAGGATGCTATCAGACCACAAGACCACCCCCTTCTGGGCTCCATGCAGACTTTTCTAGAACAACTAAGATAGTTCCCCTTTATTAAAGAGCATGTTGCTTTTCTTACCAAACCACTAACCTATCCAGACATGTATGAACCTTCCAGACTAAAACATAATGCATGCCCTGCCCATTATTAATTAACACATTATTTCCAAACTGGCATGATCCTTATCATTCTAACTTATTCCTCACTAACAGAATTTAAGGACAATTCTCTTCCAAATCAGACTTTAATAACCCCTATTCTTAGACAAGGCTTTGTGGTATAAAGAATGGAGCCCTGACTACAAGCCAGCTGACAGGGTTCAGCTGGTAGTCTCAGCACTGGAGGAACCAGGAAGGGATGAGAGACCAGTGAAGGGGTGGAGCCTGCTCAGCTATCTCAGGGAGGTAGGGAGAGGATGTGCACATTTAGCTGGCACAAGTACAATCGGCTCTAGTGGAGATGGGGGTGGACTGCATGTGGCATCTTTTGGCTTGAGGCATGTTCACTTGCTGGGAATGACCTCACATAAGGTGGTGGGTGCTGTCAGCATGGTCAAGCTTTTGTAAAGCTGCTTTCAGGTAGTCTTACTCATGGATGTGCAGTATTGTAGGGCAAAAACACAAAAAATCTCAGACCATCCCTGACGACTGAAAGAATGATGTCAACTGTAGCCAACCCTCTCCCCAGAGAAGGAAAATGGACAAAAACAAATAAATAAATAAATGTCCTCTACCCTTATAGAAAGAACCTGCTTCAAAAGAGAACATATAGCTAGATCTGTGCACAAAAAACCTAGAACCAAAAGTAACCACACAGAAATAATGGTGTCTCCAGAAATTGTACACAGCAAGCTAAAAGCTTTCAGTAACAAAGCTGAAATTCTGCGCAACCCTTTGATAAGTAGTTAAGCACATTCACCCATAGGTCATCATCAGAAACTACTTCTCCTGATTCTCCCGCTACTTTCAAACAAAGTGAAGCAGGTATGAACTGCCTTATCCAAGATGATCGTGTTGGCTTTATCAGAAATAGCCCAGCTTTCAAAGCATCAGAAACTGTCCTAATACGGTTTAGAACAATAAAGACACATGCATGCTCATTCTGCTCTTATCATTAAATGCTGAAAAACATAGTCTGTACAATTTCTACCTTCCTTAATTAAAACCAAAAAGTAAAAAAGTCACACCGACAAACCAATTAGTAAAAAGTACAAGAAAAATCTAGCCAAGCTAGAGTTTTCACTGTGCAATACCTTAAAACCCCCTGTAACAGAGGACCATGTGATATATGCAAATGATCCTGAAGGACATCAAATGTTTAATCTATATGGCTTCTGAATGTCTATGACTTTTTTTTTCTTTTTAAGTCTTTATGGATACATTCAGACCTTTAAAGCCAAACTCTACTAACTGTGGACATGCGTGTTTCATCCTTCTTATGACCTCGTCAGCACATTATAAGTGGACTGCTTGGCTATACTTCAGAAACACAGATCCTATACATATTATAAACTTTTTTCTTGTCCCTTCCCCCAACAACCATGCTTAAGAAATCAGACCAGATGATAAATAATTATCTCTGGCCTCCTCTTACATCTACAAGTATACATACCTGATCCACATTTTTCATCAAAGCTTGGGGACCTAGTCCCCCAGGTTTAGATTTAGCAGTGTAAGTATCAGTACTAAAACCTCTAGTTTATTGGCTGCATCCAACATATGTGTTTCACTGGAAACTCAGGATATGCAGTTTATTATGTACAAGCACATACAGAAATGCATTTTGTATGGCTTGTTACCACAGTGCAAATGTAAGGACCTTTTACCTGAACAGCTGTACCTAAGGCCTCTGCTATAGCTTTCAAGCTTCCTTACTAATGCATACTACCTCTCTTCATAGCTTTTTCTTCTCCCCATCACACAGACACATAGACATCTCTAGGGTGAGGCTTAAACAAGTGATGTCAAAGGACAGAGGAAATTACATCTACACTTGGTGAGGCCTAGGAACCTTCAATACGGCAGGTAGTTTCACAGAGAATAACAATATTCTTAATAAAACAGCTTAATTCTTCTTTTGTCAGCTCCAGCTAGAGTATTGTTTTATTCTTCTCAGCAAGTATTGTCCATGCACTGTGGTTACTCAACCCAGCAGAACGTTTGCACTGTTTAATTGCATCTATATCACATAATCACATATCACATAATCAAACTATTAAAAGTTTGAATATCACCATATGATCGAATTTTTAAAAGTTTGAAAATGTAAAAAGATAAATAAACCAAAGAAAAAACTTATCTGAACAGTTTAAGCAGGGAGGCAAGTCCCCCGGCACCCCCCACCCCGCTCTTTAAATATACCAACTCCGAGATCGCACTACAGTGCAGAAAAGGGAAATGTTCCCATTCCGCGCTGTACAGAGATCTCTGTTGAAACGTTCAAACTTTTAAATGTTCGATCATATGATGTTCAAACATTTAAAGGTTGGACAACGTAATATTGACCCGTTTAATTACCTCTTGGACAGGTTGCTCTCTGCAGATGCACCTCCACAACATAAAAACTGATTCCCTTTATTGTCATACTCACATAAATACTAAGTCACAACAATCCTTGTAAACTATAACTCTCTTGCTATCTCTGATAAACAGAAAGTACAGATCTTAGTGGCCAAGCTAGTTTTCTTTGTTTCTTTTTTTGTCTTGTGCTCTTCTGGCCATCAGGCCTTCTTCTATAAGGCTCAGCTCTTTTGTTTATCTGTACAAGGGACACACCCAGTACCATACAGGGGCAAACGACATTCTTGAAAGCCACAATGCGAGCAACCATGAGAATTGCTTATGCCTTCACTGGTATTCTGGCAACTGATGGTATATGGCTTATTGCCCTAGGCATATGGTTTATTGCCCTAAATCCACTGCAAGTGGATATGTGAACATCCGTGTCACTGCACAGACCACCTATGACTCTCAGCCCCTCGCATGTGCACTCCTTCATATGTAGTAGCAACAACTCACCCCCTCCCTACACTACTTTGGCTACTCCAGACAATCTTCCACTTGCCCTAGCATCTGTGAGGCAGCCAGGAACCCCCTCCTTCTCCATCAACATGGGCACACTCATCCCCCCTTTCAGCTTCAAGATGGGCACATTCATCCCCCCTTGCCAGCTTTAAGATGGACACACTCATCCTCCCTTGCCAGCATCGAGATGGACACACTCATCCCCCCCTTGCCAGCTTTGAGATGGGCACACTCATTCCCCCTTGCCAGCTTTGAGATGGGCACACATGCCCCACCTGCAAGCTTTTTCACCAACTAAGCTGCTACTCAAACTTGGGTCACCTAGGTTGTAGTTCTCTTTATGTATGGAGCTGGCTTAAAGACCCCAAGTTTAATTTTCTCTTCTCTCCAGCAGACATTATACACTTAGAAAGCCCGTGAACAAACTTCCTATACCCCCACAGAACACCCAAATAATGTTTCCCTTTGTAACCCTCTCTTGGTAACATTCTCAAATGAAAGGCATAGGAATCTGGGACCACAATTTTTATCTCTGTTTCAAACTTTTAGAATCATGTGAAGATGTCATTAAGTTCTGTGAAGATTTTTTTTGGCAAGGAAACCTCAAGATGCAGCATCTCTGGCTTTAACTGGTCTTCAGTTAGATCAAACTGTATATAAGAGAAACCTTTTCCTTTACACATTAAATCCGTTATACCCCAAACATAACAAGAATGCAGAAAAACAACAGAATGGATATACCAGACAGAGGTGAGGGTTACCCCTCAAGCCAAATATAACACAAAGCTGAAATGGTTTGACTTCATACATGCCTTAGTGAACCCTCTTGGCAGCACTTTTAGTTGAAGTTCTAAAACTCCTAGATTACCTAATGACTTAAGCTGCCAACATTAACACTCCAAAGGTATTGAAGCAAGACAGAACCCTACCTGAGTGCATTTTCCCGTTTTTCCCCTCCTTTGTTTTATCTCCTTAGCTTACTGATTACTGCCCTCAGAAGCCAAGACTCCTTGACTAGTTAAGTTTATCATCGTTATCTCATTACCTTTAGATTTACGTTTAATGAAAGGCACTGAGTTTTCAGACAGCCCAGTACATTTTTTTTAGCATGGAAATGCAGTATGTGATCCTTTCTTATGGCAGTCACAGACTTCTGTTTCAACTGCACTCACGAAGCTTCACTCATAGAAACTAAGTTAACAAGGGTCTAATGGCATTTCTTCATGCATTATTAAACCAATAAAAGCATTCAAACTAAAACTGAGTCTAATTAATATTTAATTCTTGTTTTACTTCTATTTACTTATTAAATGCTTTCTCCGTGATATTATCCTACTGGAAAAATGAAACGTCTGCTAATTATTTACAATTGTGTACACAGTTTACCCACATCTACTAATGTTCCCCACAGAGTTACATCCAGTTTCTTGATATAAGCCTATTATAATAGTGAATAAATCAAGAATGCAGTCTTTTAAAACTAAAAACGTAATTTACATTCAAGCAAAATGTGCTCTGTGCTGTAGACATCAGTACACAATATTTTATTACAGTTTAAACTTTAGAGGCTCCTTTCTGGAAGTTAATCATTTAATATGAGGTACAGACTGAGAAATTACATCAATGGCATCTTAATGGCATTGTGGTACACCAGACTTGGACAATGATCATCAAAAAAGAAAAACTCTCACTTTGCCTGAAACAAGCCAATATCTCTTCCTTCTTCTACTTTCGGCTTTTCCCGGTTAGGGGTCGCCACAGCGGATCACCTGTCTGCTCATGATTGGCAGTGGAGTTTTACAGTGTCGAGTTGCCAGCCCGGCACCCAACCTTCCACAGAAGGCACACACATGCACACACTCACACCTAGGGCCAATTTAGAGTGTCCAATCCACCTACAGCATGTCTTTGGGATGTAGGAAGAAACCGGAGCACCCGGAGGAAACCCATGCAACCACAGGGAGGACATGCAGACTCCGCACAGAAGGCACCCCAGACAACGTTTGAAACAGAGAACCTCTTGCTGTGAGGCAGCAATGCTAACTGCTGCACCACCGCGGCCACCCAAGCCAATATCTCTTCCTAACATTGTCAAAAAAGTAAAAAATAATGCACAGTCTCTCTCTGTCTCATTATTTATACACCTACAATGAAAAGGGCAAACACACACACATGCAGATTTGTAAAACTACACATTCCTAAACAGTCACTTAAAAGTGAATGTCAACAAGACACCCACTCACGCACACCAACACCCCTAAATAGAAAACTGATAATGTTCTTTGCTCACCATTTCAAGCAGTTAGCTAGTCATCTCACAATAAATGAAGGTTTGAGTACTTGTAAATACACTGATTCACAGACAATGCAACTTCCTGACAGAATATGTACACCATTAGTCAGCTAACACTATGATATTGTTGAGTTCATTTTCCCTCCATAGCATTGCTGACCTGATCGCCAGACACAGAAATCCAGAGGATAGCCAGTGCACAACCACAACCATTATGGCAGCAACTAAGTAGTACAACAGAACCAAGTGACATCCTGCTTACATGTTATTCCCTATCATTATGGCACAATACCATGTGACATCCTGCTTACATGTTATTCTTAAGGAATACTTAAAGCTGCAGAGCATTCTACATTATAAATATACAATAAGAGTTCACAAATCAAGCTGAAGATCTGACAACTGATCCATTGGTAGAATTAAAAACTGGATGATGACATAGATGGTAAATGCAAGGCAGAAAGACTGACTGTGTGTGAGATAATACACTGTCCTGTACAGACAGACAGATAGACACATGCACACAACACACCCAGGCAATATGCACACATGGGTAATTTAAAGGATTGTCATTTTATGCAATACACATCTACAGAATGCAGGAGAAAACTGAAGCACCCAGTGACAACCCACATGGACATAGACATGACATGCAGATCATGCATAGAAGGAACCCCAATAAAGAAATGAACTGGAAAACCAAGCACTGTGTGGCAGCCTTGCTAACATCTGGCTTCACTGTGTAGCCCTTGTTTTATTTTTATATTCAAAAACACATTTGTTCATTGCAATTAGAATTTTGTCTTGTGCAGCAAAAGTTGTAGTATTACATTCAAAAATGTATAAATAACTAACAACCCAGATATTAAAAAAGTAATAGCCCACTACTAGTAAGATAAATGCTTTATAAAATGGATTAATGTGACCCTGACCTAATCCCACCTGAAACACTCAAAGCTAGACACTTACCATTTGATGAGGGTTGTAAGGAATATTTGCTTCTTGAAAGAAAGTGCTTAGGGCAGTCTAAAAGAAAGAGACAAAATGCATCACATAAATGTCTGTGTGAGCATAGTTACAACCTTTTACACTATAACAGCGTGTTGCATATGAATGACATTCTTCGTTTTAATTCTAGAGTCTAATAACCTGCTTTCATATAACAAGCTGTCTCTCTTGTTGCGCCTGCCTTGATATAAGAAGCTGTCTGTCTTTCTGCTGTAAGCTGCCCACTGACTGCACCCCTGACTCAACTTTGAAAGAATAAAAATGTAATAAGAGTTATTGCTTTTCTAAAGATAAGATACACCAAACCAGAACTATCAAAAGCATGTCAGCAGTGTCGCAAATGCACGCATAGCTCATTGGCTTGAAAAATCTAAATGAATACACATTTTATGAGGGAAAGGTTGTTATATTGTTTTATGAGCATATTATCTGAGGAAAGCTCAGGGTTCTGAAAGGGGTTTTCACAACAGATGGAGCATAGAAATATTCTCAGGTGAAATTATTTCTCCATCTCATCAAGATTATTGTAGCACTACAATTGTCTTAAGGATATGACATTAAGTATTGGGATAGAGCATGCATTTGTCACATAAATATTACTGTTACAGAGGGGCATTTCAGATGCAGTGATAAGATTTGTGTAACATAAGTAGGGGGATTCTAATCAGACCCCTGGAAAATAGCTTTAACACTACTCCAAAACTGATGTATTTCTATCACAAGGTGGCATCAATGCTGCCACTGTTTCAGAGCTATGAAATGTACTTTGTATGGCCACACGTGCATTACATCATTCTTAGCAAAACATTTGTTGGACATTAATTTTTGAGAAGTGATAGTCAATTTATCTGCTAGGAAAATGCATTTTATTTTAACTAGCCATTTCCAAGATGATTGTGGCCTTGGGAACTAAGCAGACTATAAATGCTGGCATGCACATAATTGAAGTTATTCTGCAAATTAAAACAGAAGTAATACAGCACTTGCAAATTTGGCAGCATTATAAACATACAGCGAACAAAAACTTGGCTGAAAGACTTCCTGAATATCCAGTCAAAGGCTACTGCAGCTCTCCATGAGAATCTGCTCTTTGTACCATATTTACGATTGTTACACAGAATAGTAACTTTGTAAACAACGGTGTTTGTGACACTTGGAAATGTAAGTTCAAAGTTAGCGAATTCCCAAGTTCCCACCATCATTCCCATGCTGAATTCTCCTTTTCAGCAATCGCTATAATGAAATGCATATTTGTTACCTCCAGTTCAGCAACTGATTCTTAACAAAATGGGGAGACAAAATTGTAATATAACAACTCTACAAAAAATTATTTTGGACATTGAAAACCAGACTTCCATTCTCCCAGGAATGTACATATCTCACTTTTCACAGATTTAGCTTAGATGAAATTGTGGCTAACTCTCGAATTATATTTTTCCTTAGGTAACTATCTTTCCCCTAATGACAGCCAAATATTGTGTGCAAACTTCTGGATGAAAGGATTGATCATGGGATGGGGTAGGCATACTGGTTAGGGTCTTCGCCACATACAAAGTTTGATTCTAACATCAAGTTGTTAGATAGGTTAAAAATGGTCCTTAGGGCTGATAGCATAGTATTCACCTATTCTAGGCAATTGTAATTACCAAACTATATAAGGCTTTGCTTTGTGTCAAGCTTTTAGTAATGTTACAGAATTTAAAAAAAATAGGATGTGAAGAATGACTTCATAACTGGCATTATGTTTAAAGCATTTGTGTTAAAAAGCCAGCAAAAAAAAAAAAAAAAAAACTTCAGCCTCAGCTTCAAGTTTATTTATAAGCTTGGGCTGTGTAATGAGAAACAGCAGTGCCAAGGGACAATATGATACATGTATGTAATATAAAATATGATGATGGGATACATGTATGTAATGTGAAATATGATGATGGGATACATGTATGTAAAGTGAAATATGATGGGATACATGTATGTAAAGTGAAATATGATGGGATACATGTATGTAATGTGAAATATGATGATGGGATACATGTATGTAATGTGAAAGGCCAGTAGGATTCCAGGATTCACAATATGAAAACTGGGATTCTGGGCTGCTGAGGTCATGCTTCCAGTGCACATGGTACTATTGTATGAACATATATGGAGTATTGTTTCCAGGTCTGTAGGGCAGTACAAATGAAGGGAAATCAGGCTACTAAAAATATGCAAAACACACACACTCACCCACATGCACACACACACACACACACACACACACACACACACACACACACACACACACACACACACACACACACACACAAATGGCTGATTATTACAAGGGTGAGTACTGTGTTATGTGCCTGTGTGGGGGAAATGTCTGTCTGTGTCTTTGAATGTGTATACTGTGTAAAGAACCCTTCCTATTACAAGCTCATATTTATAAGATGCGATTCAATGTCACTAGAGCCACCTTCACCAGTGTGTGACCTTGGAGTTATTTTATAGCAGGTAAGTAGAGTGTAGGGACTGAAGTACCCCCATGTTAGAGGTTAAGAGTGAAGCCCCCTCTACAAGGGCATGATTTTTTGTTATTTGCCACAGCTGTCTCAGACAGTTATGTCTTGATGAGCTGAGCTTATGACAAGCCATAGTTATGTTTTAAATATCTCAGATGGCTTAAGCACTTTTTCCCTGAGTTTCTCATACTTGTTGCCAATTGGCCATGCACACAACCACTCATGGTTTGAGTAACACAAAAATGTAATTTTTTAGGACAGCAAGCCCCGCAGCACCCTTGATGTGGCGGCTCTACCCTCATACCCCCAGTTCCCCAGTTTCTATATACTCCAATCAAGATTGTACCAAATCAAAGAATAGATGGAGACAGAGATCATGTCTGTGCATTTAAACCTAGTTACACTCAGATGTGCAGGCAGATCTTCATCTGTAAACACATGAGCTGTAAGCAGCTGGAGTGCAAGAATGTGTATTATAATAACCTCTTCAGACTGTTATTATTCCAGTCTCTCTCTCTTCCCCTCCTATCTGCCTTTTCAGCTTGAATACAACACTAGGGGACATTGGGAGCCCAGTTAGAAAGATGGCCTGAAGAAATTCTTACTTTTGAAAAGGAAGTGCTCAGTAAATGTATTATTTTATGCCCTGATTTTGGTGTTCCTTGGACAGTAAAAAATTATCAAACAACACCATAACTGTGCCCCCTAGGTCACAGAAGGTAGAAATACAGTGACTTCATGTTGTCCCCTGGCAATTTAAATGTAGTAAGTTTGAAAAAGTGCTGATGAAAAGGTTGTGTGGGTGACAATGTCAAGCAAGTTCAGATTATCATTGTGAAGCTCAATAAGGTACTGGGTTGGCTTGCAGTAAAGATTCTTGGTTTACATGAAACATGTTAAGGAGCTGAAAGGAAATATGAGCTGGCTGAAAGCTAAATATGTCAACAGCAGAGAAATGCTGGCCCTACGTGAAAGACAGCTGCAAAATAACAAAAAAAGAACTTTCTGCTTATAAATGTAAAGGAGACTGAAATCAGGACAGGCAAGTGAATGTACACTTGATGCGTCTGTCAGGGAAAGTGGCTATCCTCAATATGGTGACTGTCCCTGAAGAAAAGTTGGCCAATATTCTAGGGAGGCATAGTGATTTAATTTGTGAGCAGAATGGGTGCACATGATAGGCCACCCTGATAGTAGCCATGAATGGCTACAACAAATCATTTGCACTTTTTAACAGTTTAATGTGAAATGAGAGACCTGTATATGGCTTGAGACCTCAAAGGCTTGAAGGTGGGAGTGGCCAGATTTACTGTAAGGATGGTCGAAGACTTCACCCTGGAATTTTACAGAAGACTATCCTATAATCAGCTGATATGGCAACTAAGACAGATTGAAGCCAGGACATTGCTTGTTTATCCATACATGTTGACTGTAATTTGGAGAAACAATACAACTGATCCCATCCCTGGATGAAGCAAGTTAGTTTGTATTCAGGAGGTTTTGGGATCAGGACCAAAGAATACAATGTGTGTCTATGTTAAAGAGGAGCTGATGGACCTGTATAGAAGAAACCAAGCACAGATAATACAACCTGTAGCAAAAACTTCAACTGAAAAAGGCAAAGCTATATGAGGAAGAGACAGCAGCTCAAGGCAAAAATGTGGTGAACCAGAAGTAGAGTAAAGCTGTAAGGAAGGAAGAGTCAGCAGCCATGAGGGAAAGCTTAAATAAGTGAGGGACAGGCAGGACTATGAAGAAAACAGTCAAGATGACCCTGGATAAGAAGCCGTTGCCCAAGGTACAAGATAGAGAAGTGAAAGGAAGTTTAGTAGCAGCAAAATAAAAATGAGGGTAGTAACAGAGGAGAAACTACATGGGAAGAAGAAGCCATTAGGAGAAACCCAAACTCAAGGTTGAGAAATGAGGTACGGTGTTTTGTTCTAAATGCAATATGAAACCATCTATTTTCTTTCCTTTCTCTTCTGATTAATATTTGATTTGGAAACCTGACCACACAGCCTACTTGTTGAAGAAGATTGCGAATAAATTTTGAATGAAGTGGGCAGTTAGAACATTGAAGGGGATTCAATGTATTAGAAGTGAGAATTATGGACATCTGTAGAGTAAAAGAAATAAAGTGCAGAGATCAGACATATGTCCCCTATCACTAAGACATGTTGACTGGACTAAAGACAGTTATGAATAGTATTGCATTTCTCAGCTGCAATATGTACTTCAATGCATGTGATTTTGCATTGATGTCACAGTTTAGGAAATCTATATACTCAAGTCCAAATGTCCTCTTGTAAATTACAGATTGGGTTTTTTCATTTTTTTTGGAAGAAAGATAGGCTATTGCCACACTTCTCAACTGTCCCCAATTTTTACAGAACCCCCTGATTTTTCCTTATATATTTTGACCCATCTCTCTTAACATTTTTGCTTTTCTAGTAACTTCTGACCCGGTCCTTAATGACTTTGTGGTTTTGTACCACGATTTAAGCTTTACAGTAGCATAGGAGTCCATTGGGTGGCAATAAGTAAAAGCACCATAAGCTGCTGGGGAGGGGGAGTTATGGCAGATGACAGGGTTCGAACTCTTCACGGCAGAACACTAAAGGAGCAGGGGAAGGAAAATGTGTATTGTACACTCAATGGGAAGCAAGACAAGACAGGAGGAGCAGAATGTGGAGAAAGCACTGCAGGTTGTACACAATCAAGGGCTTAGAAAGGGGCTGAGAGCACTGAGGCAGAAAAGGCAATCAGCTGAGAAGCTGTAGCAGTGTGGATACTGTGGAGGTCACGTGACTGAAAGGGAGATGCAAGGTCTGATGGGAGGAGTGGGAGGAGGGCTACTGCATGTTTCATAATGCTGTCTTGGGAGGAGAGGGTTGCAGATGCTGTGTAACCTAATCTACAAGCCAGAAGGGGACTATTAGGATTTATGTTATCCAAGGGTCTTTGACATAGCTGCAATAGAGGGGCCAAAGGTTATGGGGGAGTTACATTGCTGAGAAGGTTTGTGGCTGTAGGGGCGTGGGCAAGGGATCACTACCTGCCCCTCTTTTCCCATAACATGATTTGGCAACTGTCCTTTGTGAGACACAAAGGCATGAGAATGGCAAATGTCTTAATTTAGGAGGAAATTATTTTATAATGTTTATCTAAATTATGAGGAAACATAAATATCTAAATAATTATTTATTAAATGATATAAAACAATCATAACATCTAAAATTCTACAATAAGAAGTCTTTATTTTGGTAAGAGCATGAAAATAAGCATTTTGCACCCATTAAGACAATAGATTGCCATGCAAGATCTCACTTTTTTAGAAAGAAATGTCCAACTTTAGGCATCTGAACAGGTGGCAGACCTTATGGGGAGACAGGCCGAGGACAGATGTACAGTAGCATCCCTCTTATCCAGCCTCTGTTTAACCGGCCGTTAAATTTCTGCCATAGACCTAGTAAAATACAACAGAGAAGAACAACTTTTCTGCCTCCTGCAGGCTAAATAATGACAGCTATTTGAGTTTTAGACTTCATATTCTTTAGAAAAATGCATACCAACACAAATCCTATTATTCTAGCTGATTTTTAACCTATAAATGCTATTTTGTATGCTTTTTCTGATTAACCAGCCATTTGTTTATCCAGCCTAAGGTCCTGTCCCAGCAACACCGGATAAGAGGGAGTCTGCTATAGTGAAATTCTTCCCTTGGATCATGAAGAAAGCTGAACAATCCTGTTAAGGAGAGAGTTTTAGGGCAAATCAATAGAGAAAGGGCAATGCTGGTTTTACTGCAACAAATAAGGGGAAGGAGATGCAGAACTCAAAATGGTGAAATTTTACAATGGCAATAGTGAAAACAGTTTGTTAGTTGTAAGAATGTTGAACACGGCACAAGTACTGTAGATGTGAAGCTGGAAAGTGGAAATATCCTAGCAAATTTGGCATATGATCCTATGTACAATTATTCTGATAATGTTTTTGAGGTGTGGGGGGATTGAGGAGATAGGAAGGTCATGTAGGGGTATAGGGAAGCATGTAATAGAGGACTATAGTGTGTTAGTGGAGGCAGAGATGGATCAAGTATTGAGGTCTAAAAAGTCTCATGGGAGATGTAGTCAAAACGATACAGAGAATGGAGAGAGGTGGCCTCATGGATGTCTGCAGGTTAGTGGAGTGAGAAAAAGAGATGACATACATTCTAAAGAGATACAAATAAGAAGGCAAACAGGTCAGGTTTATTTAAGTTGGAGAAGAGAGAGCACTGAAGCTGTAGTTGTAGAAATTAGAGAGCGATGTCTTTCTGATCATGCCCAAGTGGTGGTGTAGATGAAGGTAGACGAGGTAGAAGGCTATGATTTAAGATATGGAACTTGTTAAATTAGAGGGGAAAGGGCTTTGTGTGTGTCAAAATGAATGCCGAAAGCATGAGCAGAGGGGTCAAGGCTTTGTAGGACAGGTTAAACATATGGAAGGGGAAATGGAACAGATGAGGCAGTTGAAAAAAGAGTCACAGGGAAACGTGAAAATAATGAATAAAAAGATCCAAGGAAAGTCCAAAGTAGATGTCAGAAATAGGAATGAGATGGAAAAAGTGGAAGAAAGACCAAATGGATGTGGTTCAGGTTAAGGAAAGAGGCAACTTCTAAAGCAGAAACAAAGAGCAGTTGAAACTTGTGGGCACAGATGGAGAGTGTGGGGAAGTTGTTGGCATGGACATACAAAGATCAGAGGAGGCAACTGAAGATGGATGGGTTAAGAAAGAATGGTTGTGGTTGTTTAACAAAAAGTAAGAGGAAGAAGAAGAAGAAGAAGAGGAGTATTTAGCAGAGCTTGTTGAGCAAACAAACTGGTCTCAGAGGAGGAAGACAGAGAGGAGTGGGATTTTATATGCTTATACAGGACAATGGAAGACATCAATCTTGGGGAAGGGTTTAGGAATGATATGAGGGTAACTGTACATGGATCCCAAGCTGAAAGTAACAACTAATGGACTGTAGCTGAGAGAGGTACATTTGAAGTGTGTCACCCATGGTGGTGCATGCTGTTCTAGAACTTCTTTTTGTTAGCAAAAGATGAGCTGTTGAGGTGGGAAAGGTATCAACTAGAGTGTATATAGGGAGTAGAAAACAGGAACATGTATTCTACTTTATTTGTGGATGTATATATGGTTCTACTGAGGGGGGTGAGGAGATTTCTGCTCAGGTATTATGATACATGTTCAATGAGCATCTGGTCAGTTTGTGACTTTCTGTAATTTTATCAAAAGTGAAATCATCATGAAAGGTCTACTGGCAGAGGCGGTACATCCCTGACTATGCCTCAGGCTATCTGAATGTAATTATCATCAAAATATCACCTGTAGGTTGTAGGTTCTGGCCTGGATGAAGAAGAATGACAAAGCTGGGACTGCTTGTCTCTTCTCTGGGGGGAGCATGCAGAGGAGCTGTGACACAGT
>NC_056746.1:23470141-23722641 GCF_019279795.1 Protopterus annectens
AAAAAGACAGGTGGATGTGAAAGGAGGATGCCAGAGTAGTAGTGTGGGGGTGAGAATAGTTGTGATGGTTGAAGTTAGGTTATATGAGATGTGGTATATTGTTACTTCTTTTGGTTTCATGTTATTTGAAATCACTTTGCACAAACATTTTTGGTTGTGTTTAATAACTGTGTTTTTAAAAAACAATTGACTGTGTTGCAATTGTGTATACTACAATACAATATATCAAACAATTAGAAAGACTCCAAAGCATAACTCTCAACTGCACAAATTTTTGCAGACTGTACAGAATTTTGCCTCATATTTTTGGTCTGTTTTCCATAAAATTGTGGTTTTCTGGCAAATTAGTGGCAAATAATGACTGAAGTTAGAAAATAATGACAGACATTTGAGTTTCAGACTCCATAACCTTCAGAAAATGCATACTAATGCAAAACCTGTTATTCTATCAACTTTCTAAGTTTGTAAGAGCAATATTTAAAAATTGTCCCTATTTTTGGGCCTTTGTCCCACTTTTATTTATGGCACTGTCCAGATTTCTTGCTCTACGAGGTTGAGAGGTATGTTCTTAACCAAGATCATCACAGGTCTAAAGTCCTTGTGCTATCAAGAGAGGTTGTAAGTTGTTTTTTTTTTCTGCAAAGGAGCTGCAGCTTCTTAAGAGATGAGGAACACCACAATGGAGTGTGGACCATAGATCTTTTTTTCTTTTGTGTCTCCACTCAATTTAAAGTTGAGGGCCACTAGAGTAAGGAATGGCACCAGGTGCTCTGCAAACATAACCGAGATGTTGAGTAGCCACACATTTAGTCTACGACTGATTGGTACGACCTTTATGGAGAAAAGAGGTGTAGCAGGAGGGAGAGTACTGGCAAGACATAAATAGTAACACAACTTAGTGGCCTTGGACTATTTATGAAATCTATAAACACACACACACACACACACACACATATATATATATACACACACACACATATATATATATATATATATATATATATATATACACACACACACACACATATATATATATATATATATATATATATATATATATATATATATATATATATATATATATATACACACACACACACACACACACACACACACACACACACACACACACACACGTGTCTATCTATATATATTGGCATGTACAATTATCCCTTTTTCCATTTGCAAATGTGGTTGGGGTGTCACATCAACAGTGACCAAATCACGTAAAGTTCATACACAAACACAGACGCATATATATATATATATATATATATATATATATATATATATATATATATATATAGCTCCAGTTGGATAATTACATTAAAAGAAGATTTGGAGATGGAGTGTGAGGAGAAAAAGAAATCAAATGAGTCTTCTGCACTAATGAGATACAAGGTAGAAAAAAACTGCAGAAAGAAGAAATTATGAGAAAGGCTGGGTCATAGGGATGTGAGGCATAGAGGATGCATTTGGAGGGAGGTGCCCAAGGTGTGAGATGCAGTGGTGAGATGCTGGGAAGGGATGCACAAAAAAGAGGTGGAGAGATTGTGCAGGGGGTTTTATCTGTTTACAATAAGGACAGGAAGGGGAAACAGCCACCACAAAGGACTGCATGATGTACATGTTGGGCTTGGGTGAAAGGGGGGTTAGCAGAAATAAAAAAGGAGAAGGACGCAAGGGGAGGAAAATTTGCTAAATGATCTAGAAAGTGATCAAAGGTGAAGATGTGTGAGTGGCTGATGCTGTCTCACCCATTCTGGGGTAAGGAATGAAGTCCAACCTATTGATTTTCTGGCATCTTCTTGAAGGAAAGGCCTATGGCATGCAGCTAAAAGCCTCCAGGGTGTGTGTGTGCAGGAGATCACATACATATAGGGGTCAGTGCACCAAGCCTTCTCGTCTTCAAACATGTATGTCAGCCACTGGGGTAGAATTAAGCTTGGAAAAAGAAAAAAAAATCTGTCACACTGCCTGGATGATGGTTGCAGCATCACCAGGTTTCATTGTGGTGATAATAAATAAGTGGATGCAAGATCACAGCAGCAAAGTTGAACAGTTATCAGGTATGGGGGCAAGGAAAAAGAATAAAAGTACAGGGAGATTCAATTGTACAGAAAACAGAAATAACAAGGGGTAAGAACAAGACAGAGTGGAGGGGATAGAACAGTACAGGAGGACAAGAGAGCGAGGAGAGAGAAAGAGCATTTAATACCATGAAGATATAGTAAGAGCTGCAGGAGAGATGGAGAAATGTATAGTATGCCCAAGGAGGACAAGGGCTTAATACCTAGGAACATCTATGTATAGCTATAAAAGAGGAAGCTAATGTGCAAAAAGTAAAAAATGTATATGTGTTTGAAAAATGAATTATACATTTTGAACAGCTGGAGATATACACACATATTTAGTTACTTGCAGATAAAAATCACTGAAAAAGAGAAACAGATCCACTATGATGTCAGTCTATTCTTTTACCTCAGGTTTCCTCAATATGTTGCTGACGTATTGCCTTTAAATGTCTGTGCAAAGTTCACATTCAAAACACATTTGTCAGTGTAAAATCTTCAGTCTTGAAATTCTGACTGTCAGTTGTCAAGTATTGTTTAGACAGTTCGGTGTTGAACACTTTAAATACTAGTGTGGGATGTTGTCCCCACACAACCTGAATTGTTGGTCTGGGGTTTCTGGCTTGCAGGAGAAGTAGAACATTGTGTTTCTCCTGCACTTTCTGAACTGCTTGTGGTGGGTACCTCAACTCCATATGATCTGAATTCTCATTTAGGAATGACATTTGAGTAAGACTCGGATTTTTACACTGAAGCTGTAACCCAAAGAACTTAAGCTGTTAGTGTGGAGAGACTCTGTTTTATACAGTTATAATGTGCACTGTGCAATTTTTTTCTGTTTTTTAAATAAAATGACATATTGGTGCAGCGGTTAGCATTGCCATGTCACAGCAAGAGGATCTCCGGTTTGATTCTCGGCTGGGGTGCCTTCTGTGCAGAGCCTGCATGTCCTCCCTGTGGTTCCATGGGTTTCCTCCAGGTGCTCCGGTTTTCTCCCACATCTCAAAGACATGCTGCAAGTGGATTGGATACTCTAAATTGGCCCTAGGTGTGTGTGTATGTGTGTGTGCCTTCTGTGGAAGATTGTGTTGTGTGCCAGGTTGGCAAGTTGACACAGTAAAATTCCACTGCCAGTCGTTCTGCAGAGAGTTGTTCCACTGTGGTGACCCCAAACAGGAAAAGCCGAAAGGAGAAGAAATAAAATTACATGAAAAGCATTTAAAATTCATTACTTTATGAATCTGTTAACCCAGTGGGCACAAGGGTCCATTTTTAGGGGCAATCCTGGAGCACTGTCTTGTCAAGTGACTTGTTCAGAATAACACAGCTGGCAAATGGAGGTGAAGAAAATCAAACCCTGTACCCTTGACTACAGCTCCAATCTGCAGTCCTCTGCACTGCTAATTTATTTTCACAGGTAGAGCACTGGTCTCCATGAACCTTTTTCAGACTCGGCCTGGGAGCGGTGTCTGGTTAAGTGGCTTGTAAGTTACACAGTTAGGCAGTGGAGGCTGGGGGAATCAAACCTTGCACTACTGAACTACACAAAACAGTTCATTAAAGCTCTAAACCAACTGGCAGACAATAAAAACAGATTTAAAATTGTATCCAAAATACCAGAAGAAGCTTTAAACCTTGCACAACTGTATTATTTATTATTGAATATATGCCAGACAACATCAAGTGTCACTGTGAGCCCTTTCTTACATACATATAACATCTGTATGTCTAAAATTATTAGTTTAATAATGTGGTCTTACATTTGCCAGTATCAGTACAGAATACATTTTCTGAACAAATCAAATTATTATCATGAAACATTTCACATACACCTTAAATTTGATGTCTTTTTCCAAAATTATCAGTAAGAAGTAAATGTTGTGCATACACCTCAAATCAAATGTGAGTTATTCATATCATGAATTTCTTAGATTTCCATGTGGGAAGTTGTCTTATATATCTTAAATTATAGCAGTTTAATTCCTCTTCAATGTTTTATTAATTACATATATCAGACCATCAATGGACATTTTTTTTCTGCTATACATGATTAACAGTTCACAGTCTTTTTTACAAGTATGCAATGTTCGTTCTGTCTTTCTGCACTTGCTATATTCACTTCAATATATCAGTGAGAAGAGTCTGCCCTGTACATTTTCATCTGTCAATAAAGAAACTCTTGCCCTGCACACATTCACTGATCTACTGGGTGCCTCTACATTACAGACTGGAAGTGGCATTGTGCACATTGTTTTACACTTTGAACTACTTGAATGTGGGAGTAGAACCCTGTGTATCCTGACATGCTTGTATGAAAACCCTACCTTCTATTCGTTAAATATGACCAGGAGAACTTATCCTGCCTGTTTGGGGCCTTTTCTCTGATTTTCTTGAAATTTCATGGTGACGCTTTAGTCCTACACATTTTGCAGACAGGCAGTGTAGATCAATCATACGTATTCACCTTGAATTGCCAGTGAGAGGGTCTCTGAACTGTACTCACCGGAAGTATCACTGCACACCCTGCCTGTAGTTTACTTACCTCAAATTGCCAGTGGGCAGCTTGCAGCAGCTGTTTCGCTTGATCTGCTGCACATCCTGCAGTCAGAACAAACTGATTGATCATCACCTGATGTTTGAGCTCCTCCATATTCACAGACATTTCATTCGGTTCTGCTTTAGCTCCTCTCCTCTGCTTCAGTTATTCCTCTCTCTGTCCTGCAGTGTTCTAGTAAATATTCTCCTTCTGTTCTTTTCTGTCTTTTCTGTGAATTGTGTTGAGAACTCTCTGCAGACTTTAGCCCTTGCAGCTGTGCTGACCCTGCCGATCCACCATTTTTCTCCCGGCTTCTGCTAACACAAATATTTACTCTGCCATAGTTCCAGACTCCAGACAGAGGCTGCTTTACTAAGGGGAGGGGGAGGTAATGGGACAGCTGCCAGGAAATTCCAAGAATTCTGGGAGCTGTAGTCATCAGTGAAGCAGCTAAAAAGGCTTTAGATTACTGCTTAGGGACAACTGCACTTTCTTGCAACAAACGTTACATCAGAATAAGTAAAAATGTAGGAGAAACAATTTTAGTTTTATTACCATTCTGAAATCTAGATGCATCAAAAATGAGTATACCAGAAAAAAATAATTGATATGCATTTAGTGTTTTAGATAAAGAGTCTGGTAGGCTTTTTTCAGTTTTGGAATTCACAAGAAAGAGTTAATTTTGCTCCTTGGTTGGATTTCTCAGTTACAATGTCATCATGCTACTTATAATGAAACTTTGTTTCTCTTTGACTTGGGAGGATGACGAGAGATAGAGAGATCAGAAGCTTTTTCAAGTAATTCAGGAGTTTGTGATGAATTAGAAAAGGGTATTTTTCGACTTACTGGTGTACTTCAGTGTCATCAATTAAAAGTAAGGTGAGAGTAATTAACCATGAGTTCAGAGGGCTTTGTTAGCATCTTGTTAGAAGTGTGATGGGTATGTTTTTGTACATGTTGCTGAGGCCTGTTTACCTCAAATGCGGTTGCTACTGAAAGGTTTGAACTTACTGTGGGACTGAACAACTTCAGTTGATTATATTAAATGAAAGTTAAAATTAAAAATCTTAACAGGCAATCTCTCTGAATGGGGGGGGGGGGTTGGAATTTACCCTTCACAATAAATATATATATATATATATATATATATATATATATATATATATATATATATATATATATACATACATACATGCACAAACACACACACACACATGCAACAATGGGGGAAAAGGGGTTGTGAATGGAGTGTGTGTGTAGGTTCATAGATTCATAGGTTGATACTAGGCTATCTGCCCTAGGGCATTTATAAGCCTAGCCAGAGTGTGTTTGGCTTTCACCACCCTTTTAGATTAGTTGACTGTGCCTCTGTATAGTAGGTCACAGAAGATAGCCCTTTTGAGGTTAGTTTACTGTGCCTCTGTGTAGTAGGGACACAGAAGAGATCCCAGGGGTAAACCTACGATCTCCCATCCACTTGTCAAGATTTCTCTTGAAGAGGGTCATTGAGGGACTCTGCCTAACATGGATTGGGATTTTGTTCCAGAGTGAGGGGAGCCTCTGGGATATGAATCTGTCCCTCCAGCATGTCCTGTTTATTTCTGTGCTGAGGTTTAAGTCCCTGGAGCGTGTAGCTCTAAGAGATTTGGATTTCCTGAGGTGGAGCATGTCCATTAATTCTAGGTTGGACATGGCTTTATACGTCAGGCACAGATTGCCTTGGAGTAGGTGGTAAGCAACTGAGTAGAGCTGGAGTTTCTTTAGCCTAACTGTGTAGGGCATCTGTTTGAGTCCCTTGATCTTCTTGGTGAGGTACTTTTGGGGTCTTTCCAGTTGCAAGTGTCGGGTAAGGTACATCCCAAATGGGGCATTGTATTCAATTATGGGCCTGATGAGTGATGAGTAGAGGGGCACAATGACCTCTCTTGATCTAGATGTGAGCCCTTTCGTGATAAGGTGGGCTATATGGAAGGTCTTTCTAACCACTTTGGCAATGTGATTGTCAAAGGAGAGATTGCTATCAACTTGGGTCCCCAAATCCCTAATTACTTCTTCCGTACTTAATTTGTGGGCACTTTGTTTTTCCCAAAGGGGATGACTATGCACTTTTTGGCATTTAGCTTTAGGACATGGCTCTGGCACCAGTTATCCATCTCTGTGAGACCCTTTTGGGGGATGCTTGTTTCAGTCGGCGAGTCGATTATGGCACCCAGTTTGCAGTCATCTGCGAACATGGTCAGCCATAGTCCTCCCATGTTAGGCTGTACCTCAGAGAAATATATAGCGAACAAGAGAGGTTCCAGGACTGAGCCTTGTGGGATGCCACTTGTAACTGGTTTAGAGTCTGACATGGCACCTGCAATTCTGACCATGTGGGTTCTATCCCTGAGCCAGTTTGCAACCCATCTTGTGACATAGGGGTTGATATTTAAGCTGGTGAGCTTATTTATGATGCCCGAGTGGGGTATTGTGTAGATGGCTTTTGTGAGGTCCTGGTAGGCTGTGTGGACTACCTTCCCTTCATCTATGGCCTTGGTGACTGTTTCAAAGAAGTCAACCAGGTTCAAGAGGCAAGATCTGCCCTTAACAAAGCCGAATTGGGTAGGATCCAGTGTTTGGAGGTTCCCAATGTCTTTGTTTATGAGTTTCATGATGATACACTCCATAGCTTTGCAGACCAGGCTAGTCAGGCTTATAGGGCGATAGTTTCTGGGGTCCGTTGTGGCACCACCTTTGTGGAGTGGGACCACTGTTGCTGTACGCCATTCCTTGGGTACATATCTTGTAGTAAGGCTGAGATTGAACAGAGACTTTATGTGAGGGTTCAGTTCTTGGAGTTCGTGTAAAACGCAGCCCAGGACACCACCTGGTCCCATTGATGCTGTGTTTTTTGCTTTGGAGAGGGCAGCTCTCACCTGTGCATCTGTGATGTCAGGGAGGCTACACTCTGTTGGGATAGACATTTGCTCTTTTGGGGGGGAAGGGGGGGAGAAGTTTGCACTGAACCTGGCTGCCAGGATGTTGGCAATGTCTGTGGGTTCAGTGTATTTTTTGTCATTTTGAACTAACTCAGAGCATATCTGGGAGTTGCCACCCAGGTTCCTGACATAACTAAAGAAGGCCTTGTGATTATCTTTAGCATCTTGTGCAATTTTTCTTTCAAAGCTGGCCTTAGATGATTTTATGAGGGATCGTAGTTTCTTGCTAGTACTGATCAGAAATGCCTTCCCTTTTTGGGATTTTGCTCTATCATGTAGTAGCTTCCTCCTTCTGTTGTATAGCTTATTTATGGCTGGGGTCCACCAGACAGGTCTCCTGCCTTTGGAGGAATGAGTCTTGGTTTTATTTGGGATAGCACAATCCATGCATTCCTGTTGGTGTCCTTAGAAAGCATTTGTAAAGGATTCTGCAGTTTGGGCCATATTTTCCACTGGCCTGGGGGCTTTGAAGGATTCCACCTCGGTTTTGAGAAGTGTGAAGTTTGCTTTTGAGAAGTTCTTCACCGTGGTTTCCTTGGCTGGGGGTGGGGACGGGATATGGATGTCCAGTGAGATTAATTTATGGTCAGATCTTACCAATGAGGGGTATACCTCTGGTATGGAACATAGAGTCCCCATGTTGGTGATGATCAGGTCCAATATGTTTTCCCCTCTTGTGGGAGTGGTGACCAGTTGTTCCATAGCATTTGAGTTTATAAATTCTAGGAACCATTGGACGAGGGTGCTGGGGCTTGAGTAGTTCTCCCAGTCCATGTTTGGGTAGTTGAAGTCACCCAATATAATGTTGTTTGGAGAGACCTTCATATTCCCCAGTGTTCTCAGGAAAGCCGAGTGGGGTTTCTGAGTTTGGGAGGGTGGTCTGTAGCAGGCTACAAACTGAAAGGCAATTTTGCCCACTGTTAGTTGCACATGGATGGTCTCCGATGCTTTGTGCAGTGCCACTAACCTGGAGGTGTGGGTATCTTTGATGAATATGGATACTCCCCCTCGTTTTGTGGTTCGGTCCAAGTTTTGGGGCCGAAAAGCATGGTATGAGGTATAACCTGGTAGTGCTGGGGTGCTCTTGGGAGCCTTGAACCAGGTTTCTGTTACTGCACAGATATCGATATTCTCCATACTGAGGAGAGCCTCGAGTGCGTGCATCTTGAGGTTTAGACTTCTGGCGTTGAGCAGCATTACCCTTAGTTTCTTTTTCTTTGTGTTTTCTATGGAGGTGGGTTTGCCTAAAAAAGGCACTATGGGGGTGGCAAGAGCCTTAGCCAGTATTCAAAAGCCCAGGGGTGACAGCTCCCTAGCGAAACAATGTGGCTTGTCGAGCATGTCATCCCAGGCTTACAAACACTGGATCCCCTTTGAATGACACCAATACTTTAGCCAGTTGTTAAAATTGTTCATTTTGTCTTTATACTGTGGCATCATTCTTGGTGAGGGTAAGATGCTACTCAAGGTCAGGGTCATACCGGCCTGGGCTACATGATCAGAGAGCTCCTCTATGTCTCTTTTCATGTAGTCCAGGGAGGTATGTCTCAGGTCAATCACACCAGCATGGACAATGACAGAGTCATATTTGTACTTGCTTTGGAGTGACCTGAGTGCTTGTGTTATGTGGCAGATCCTAGCACCCGACAGGCATCTTACAGTGACCTTCTCCTTGTTCAGCCTGGTGAGTGGGACATCAGTGTGTCTGACAATAGAGTCACCTATTACAAGTGTATTAGGTGTGTTGTTTAGCCTTAAGGGCTGTGACTGTGTGGCACACTGACTTTGTGAACTATGTGATACATGGGTATTGTTGTGGGGTAGCGGTTGCTTGGATGTCTGCTTTGGAGGTCTCTGCTGCTTGGGCAGATTTTTATTTAGAGCCAACGAGTATGTTTTTGTGTGTTTATGTGTTTGGTTTTCTGTTGCGATAGGTCTATGTGAGACTGGATTTGTAGTGTGTGTGGTTACCTTCTCCTCCTGACTGACTGTGCCAGTATTGGGTTGAGAGAGCTCAGCCTCCAGTTTGGCTATATAGTTGCATCTCTCACATATATTTGAGCTTGTTGGGAGGAGGAGAGGGTGGTCTGTGTACATATGGCAGTTGTAACATTGCCTCAAGATTCCCAGATTCACCAGCTGGATAGGAGAGTAAACCCAAAACTGACTTTAGGACATGCCAGAATAGTATAAGGAACTATTTTTTGACTGATCAAAAAGGACCAATAGGGAGCCAAGTACTTAAATGGAGTATAAGAGGGTGTAATGCTTTAGTTTATTAGTGCTTACTTATAAGATTACTTATACGAGCAACTGCAGGGCTTTAGAATGAAAATAGAGTGCTTTCTTTGAGAGTTAGAAGAGTTCTAAGGGAAAAAGTGAAGAGGAATATAAATATATATATATATATATATATATATAGAGAGAGAGAGAGAGAGAGATCTGCAGTCAGCAAAGGTTTCAATGAAATAATTTTTTGATTTGATTCTGGGTTTGTCCCTCTCCAGTTATTATCCTTATTTTTATCATGATTACTATTATTATTACTCATAGTAGTATTAGTACTAATAGTAATACTAATAATCATAGTAGTATTAGTATTATTTCAGCTGTTATCTGGCAGCTTATTCCTTATTTGTTTAGATTTGGGGTTTTGCCCACTGTTTTTTTTTTCAACTTCATGTTTGTCTTTTTTAGATTTGACTATTTTGGGGGATTCATTTCTTACATTTTGTCTTTTAATCTTTCAGCATTAGCCCAGCAATAAAATGAGGACAGCTGCCTCTCTCCTACTACATTCAAGGATGACCTATTTAATGGTGATGTTACAAGCAGTGCTTTGCTATGATAATGATGGGGTCATATGTTCACAGGTGGTTACTAGGCATGCAGCCAAGCCTACTTGTCATCTTGCAGACATTGATAATGGGTACATCCAGCAAAACAAGCTAGACACATAATTACCATAATATTTGATAATAAATGGCATATAACTCTTCCTACTTCTGACAGGATTGTGAGGTGGTATTGTTCAAAAACATAAGTTTAAAAAAATGACTATGACTAACGTGACATGAAATGTTATCAAAGATAAAGTATAAAATCTGTAGACTTTAATAAAATGATATTGAAAAAATCTACCTTGCAAAGTCATTTATTATATTTTATCTGGTAAAGAGATATGTAAGATGTGGGTCCTGAACTAGTTCAAAATTGTATAAAAATAGGTATAAAACATGAAGAGGTAAATCAAGCTTGAAAAATTAGGTACATTTGAGAGATCAGAGTCCAAAACACCATTAAAGAGCCTTTCCCAAATTCCTAACTGCCTTAAAGCAATGTCTGTTTAAATGATTTGTACAAGGTCACATAGGAGGTAAATGAAAGAGGAAAAAATCACACCTTATATCCCTGGAACAAGTATAAATTTACACTACATAAAACCAGTGATCAATAAAGTCAAACACATAATATAAGTGTTTAAAATTACCCACTACATATATGTTCTTTGAAAATACAGAAAATCCGCATAAGCAAATTCCTCTAGGAAAATGTACTCTAAATGGTCTTCACTTACAAAGTGTGATAAGTAAGCCTAACAGAGCAACATTTTTTCAGTTTGCATTGCAGTTGCTCTGCACAAAGAAGGTTGTTCGGCCATGTGACACAACTGTACTGGCCCAGTAATCAAGGACCCTCAATCCTCACCACTGGCAACAGTGAGGGATGTACACAATGGGAGGAAGACAAGTACACACACAGTAAAGTGCAATTTCCCTTAAGAGCACACAGAGACCACAGTCAGTCTGGGGCTGATTTTGGCCTCTGTCTCCAGATCCCCAGTAAGACTCCCTGGTACAGCTATAGGGTTAAGATCTCAGCTGAGGGGTCAAGCCAAAACCTCCAGCACCCTCGCTGTCCAACCAGTGCTTCGTGTCCCTACACAAGTAGTTGACATACACACACTTTGAGATTTGATTTATACACAAACACACAGACACTCCTGGGGAAGACTGGCACAGGTTTATTAGCTACGCCCCCTTCGGCCCAGACTATAATGTAGTTTTCACTGCCACCAGCCCCTACTTATCAGCTACTATAAGGACCTTAGCAAGGGGCATCCCATTCTACTGTGCAATGTTAATATTATCAAAATGGTAGTTTTGACCAAGCACCAGGCTATTTAGGAGTGGCCTGTACAGTGTCACCAAATACATATGTAAGTACTCTAAGAGCTTAAATATGCCTCACAAATATCAGCCACAAAGATAGGTTTAAATATATGTAATAATAAATAATAAAAGAATAAGACAATATTCGGAAAACAAACACGGTTACTTCAGAGTTCAAAATCACAGAAATATTTTAAAACAACATTGCAGGACAGTCTCAAATAAATACAGAAAACATCTAAACTAATCTTTACTATATTCCTATCTATATCTAAAAGAGATACTACACCCTGAATCTTACTTACAGGCAAGTGCAGATGATGATGAGTGGATGTTCTTGCTAGGTCCAAGACAAAACACAAAATGCATAGCCTCTCTCTGAGAGCATTCTTAAATTAATATCAAATGTTACTGCTGGGTTAGCTTGGATGACATCACTTTTTGTCACATGATTTCAGTTCCCAGGCTAAACAGAAACTTAACAGAATTTTAACATTCCTGTCTGAGAAATACATATCTCTGAGATGTTTGCTCAGAACTGTGTAGCTGCTAGGAAGTCATAAAGCAATAAAACACTTTAAATTTTAAACCTAGTAACTACTTTTCTCCAAGACAATAGAAAAAACTTCTAGATCTAGGCATTCTGTCTCCTTGCTGCATTGAAACTAGCTTTTATAGCACATCATAAAGCATTTAATTTAAACTTATTTTCTTGAAGTTTTGTAAGCACTTTTACTAGCTTATTAGTTTAGCACTTTACCAGACTTCTTGTAGCAATTATTGTAGCACACAAAAGTGCTACCAGCACTTAACATTCTACAAGGAAACAGCTCCAGTGTCTATTAATGCTCACCCCTCCAGGCATGTCTAAAGGTCAGTTCTCCTATTAACCTGGTGAACTTGGGCATCCTGAGGCAATGTAGCAACTGCCTCATGTACAATGACAATCTTCTCCTCTTACCTCTCAACACTCAGACTTGTAAGAGATGCACTTATATATCCAAACTGGAAGCTACGCACTCTCCAGCCAAGACTGGAATAGCTGATCAAGAGGAGAAGGTCAACACTTGCACCACACCACATGGAACACATAGCCCTCCAGAATACACACCAGCACTGCCTTCACATAAAAGCACAAACCACACACCCACCTTCACGGAGGCTCTCAATAAAAATCTACCCAAACAGCAGAGACCTACAAGGCAGAAAAGCACTTGAACACCACAACACAACTCTAATCAAGAGATACATAACTCTCCTAAACAGTGTGCCACTCAACCAAAGCTCCTAAGGCAAAACAGCATGCCCAACACACTAGTCATACGTGACTCGATAGTGAGGCACACTGATGTCCCCCTCACTAGGTTGAATAAGAAGAAAGGAACAGTCACCTGCCTGTCAGGCACCAGGATCTGCCACATAATGCATGCACTCAGGTCCCTCAACAACAGGTACAAATATGACTTTGCCATTGTACATATGGGTGTGAATGACCTAAGACATACCTCCCTGGACCACATGAAAAGAGACATGTAGGAGCTCTTGGATTATGTAGCCCAGGTGGGTATGAGCAACATCCTACCATCACCCAGAATGATACCACAGTACAAGCAGAAAATGATTGATTTCAACAACTGGCTAAGTTTCTGGTGTCATTCTAAGGGAATCCAGTATCTGTCTACCTGGGATGACATGATTGACAGACCTCGATGCTTTGCCAGAGATGGCCTGCATCTGTCACCCCTTGGCTTCTGGATGCTGGTCAAGGCTTTTGCCACCCCTATAGTGCCTTTTTTAGGTGGTGTTCCAAAGACCAAATTACCACCATAACAGCTACAAACAAATGCAGTCTGAGAGTCATGCTGCTCAATGCTAGAAGTCTAAATCTCAAAATGCACTCACTCAAAGCACTCCTTAAAATGGAGAACATCGACATTTGTGCTGTAACAGAGACATGGTCAAGGCAGCAGAAAGCACCCCTGCACTACCAGGCTATAACGTATTCCACACCTTTTGGCCCCAGAACTTGGACCGAAGCTCCAAAGGTGATGGTGTTTCCATATTCATAAAGAATGTGCACATCTCCAGACTGGTAGTCCAACGTAATGCATCTGAGATACGTCAGGTGCAGCTAACACTAGGTAAGACAGCAATTCAGGTTGTAGCCTGCTATAGGTCCCCAACCATGTCCCAAGACTCACACTCCACATTCCTAATCACTCTGGAGAATATTAGGGTCCAACCTAACACTCATACTGGGTGACTTCAACTACCCCTCCACTAACTGGGAAAACTATGTACCAATACACTTGCTCAATGCTTTCTGAAATTCATTAATTCCAATGCTCTAGACCAGCTCGTTCTTACTCCCACTAGAGGTAGCAACATCCTTGACCTGGTCATTACTAACATGGGCGATCGTTGCTCCCCACCAATAGTCAACTCCTCCCTGGTTAGATCCACCCCCAAACTAATCACCTTGGAAATCCACATCCCTCTCACCCCCCATCCCCCACCCCCACAAAGGTAACCACCATAAAAACTTTTCCAAAGCTAACTTTGGGCTCCTAAAAACAGAGGTGGCTAACTTCACGGCACCCATGCAAATGGAGAATAATTGCATGACCACTGAATCATACACCAATACACTGTACGAAAACGTACACAAATGCATGGATCTCGCCATACCCAATAGAACCAAGATGCTCTCCTCAAAAAAAAAGAAGCCAATCTGGTGGTCCCCTGCCATAAACAAACTCTACAACAGAAGGAGGAAACTGATGCAGAATAAGGTGAAGTCCCAAGACTGGAAAAACTCCCATATCAGCCTCAACAAAAGGTTGAGATCCCTCATCAAATCCTCTAAAGCTAGCTATGAAAACAGAATTGCAGCAGATAGTAAAGACAACCACAAGACCTTCTATAGTTATGTAAAGAATCTCCACGGCAATAACCAGATTTGATCTGAGCTACTACACAATGGTACCTCCTATACCAAGCCAACATATATTGCCAATATACTGGCCGACAGATTCAGTGCTAACTTTACCCCTATCCTCCTCAATACCAGTAGATTGCCAGGCACCCAGTATTACTGCTGCACAGGTTAAAGCAGCACTGTCCAAGGCCAAGAATACAGCTTCTATGGGACCTGACAATATCCCTGGCTGTGTTCTACATTTATTTATTTATTTATTTATATTTGTTGACCGGGAGTGTCCGACTGGACGTAGGTCCATTTTCAGCGGAGGCCCAGGGAGAAAAGCTCCACAGTTAAAGTAAACAGACAGTAGTTACATTGGATTACATAGCAATTAACAATTTACATAGCAATTACTTACAACATATTTACAGATGAAGAACATAGTACATCAGTAGACAACTAGAATCTTTATCTGTGAAGTACATAACGGACATTAACAAATGTTACAATAAGAAGTTCCTGCTGTATAATAAGTACTAGGCTTATGAGCATCTGAGCTTGCTATAATCAAGATAGTTAGTGGGGTGGAAAGAAAGGTAGTGGTTGGATGGGGTGGATGATATTAGAGTGGGAGTTGCAAGGGCATAGCCAGCATGTTTTTAGGTGTGCTTTTAGTAAAGTTCTGAAGTGGGTGCATGATGGTATGGAGGTAATTGTGGGTGGGAGGGAGTTCCATAATTTGGCTATGGTGCAAGAGAATAGTGCTTCACCAGCAGAGTTATTGGCTTTAGTGATCTGCAAGTGATTTTTGTTGCTGGATCTTAGTGGTCTGATGGTGCGATAGGGTTGGAGTAGATTCTGGAGGGATGGGACATTTACTGGATGGTTAACTATTTTGTGGGTGAGTGAGAGTTGATACCATTGAAGGAGGTGAGGGAGTTCAAGCCAGCCCAATTCAGCAAGTGAGAGACAGTTGTGACTATGGTAGGATGCCCCTGTGGCGAATTTGGCGATTTTTGTTGTAGCAGGTCTCTAGCTTGTTTAGATTGCATTGCCTTAGGTTGGTATATATTGGAGAGACATAAAGTAGGGTGGAGATAAGGTGGGAATTTGCTATTGAAATCTTTGCTGCTTTGGTGAGAAGTTGCTTATTTCTGTATAACGCTCCTAGTTTTTTGTGGACTTTTTTTTTGGTCATGGATATGTGAATGTCAAATTTTAGTTTATTGTCTATTTCCACTCCTAGCAATTTGGTGTGTTCAGTTGGGTATATAGTGGTGTTGTCTTTTGCTGTGATGTTAAAGTGAGAGTTGTTTTGAGTATGTTTGGTGGGTTGGAAGATGAGTAGTTTAGTTTTGTTTGGGTTGAGTATTAATTGGGCATCGGATAACCAAGTTTCAACAGAGGAAAAGGCTTCCTGTGTGACTTTTTGCAGTTTGGGTAGGGACTGGGCTGAGCAGATGATGGTTGAGTCATCTGCGTATTGTATGAGTGTGCCATGTTTGGTGGCAGAGGCTAGATTATTGGTGAAAACAGAGAAGAGTAGGGGTCCAAGGATGGATCCTTGGGGAACCCCTATGGAGACAGGTAGTTGGGGAGATATGTCATTTTGCCATACAATGGATTGTTGGCGGTCAGACAGGAAACTCTGAAACCAGTTGGTGACTGATTGTGAGAAGGATAGGTTATTGAGGACAGAGATAAGTTGTTTGTGTGGGACCATGTCAAATGCTTTAGATAGGTCTAGGAAAGTAGCAGAGGAGAGATAGCCATTGTTTTTATGCTGAAGGATACATGAACTACAGAGTGAACTGACACCTCACCTGTGTGCCCTGTTCAATCACAGCCTCACCTCAGGCTTTTTCCCCTCAGAATGGCACACTGCCACAGTCATCCCTCTCCACAAAGGTGGAGTGACTACAGACCCCAGGAATTATCGCCGCATTAGCCTGATGAGTCTGATATGGAAACCTATGGAACACATCATCATGGACCTAATAAAAAGGATATAGGGAATCTCTAAACTCTGGATCCTACACAGTTTGGTTTTGTGAAGGGAAGATCATGCCTGCTCAACTTGGCCGACTTCTTTGAGTCAGTCACCAGAGTTGCAGATGAAAGCAAGGTGGTTCATACAGCCTACCTTGATCTGACCAAGGCCTTTGATACCATTCCCCACTCAGGAATCATAGAAACACTGACTAAGCTAAGCATCAACCCCTATATCACTAGGTGGGTTGCAAACTGGCTCACAGATAGAACCCACAGTGTGAAAGTAGCTGACTCCAAGTCAGACTGATGACCAGTCACTAGTGGAGTCCCACAGGGTTTGGTCCTGGATCCTCTCCTGTTTGGTATCTACTTCTCTGAAGTCCAGGCCAACACAAAGGAACTCTGGCTGACAAAGTTCACAGACATTTGCAAGTTGGGAGCTATTATTAACTCCCCAAGTGATGTTGACATACTACAGAAAGGTCTCAATGAGACCAACGACTGGTGTCAGAACCATGGCCTTAAGCTCAATGCCAAAAAATGTGTCATCATTCCCCTTGGGAAAAACACAGTTCCCTTGAATTACCACATTGATGGTAGTCCACTGAACACAAAAGGCGTTATAAGAGATCTGGAAACATAGATTGACAGCAACCTCTCTTTTGAGCACCACGTTGCCATTTTGGTCAGAAAGTCTTTCTATGTGGCTCTTATTACTAAGGGTTTTGCATCCAGGAAGAAAGAGGTCATTTTCTTCCTCTAATCTTCCCTCATTAGGCCAATCATCGAGTACAATGCCCCATTTGGCATGTACCTCACTAGACACCTGCAACAACTGGAGAGGCCACAAAAGTACCTCACAAAGAAGATCCTAGGCTTTAAACACTTGTCCTATATGGACAGACTAAAAAAACTCCAACTATTTTCTGTCTCATATCGCCTACTTAGAGGCGATCTCTGCTTGACTTACAAAGCCATGTCTGACCCAGCTCTGTTAGAAATGCTACATCTAAAGAAAGCCCAATCCCTCCACACCACACGCTCCAGAGATCTCAACCTCATTACCACAATCAACAGAACATGCTGGAGTTACAAGTTCATAACCCAGAGACTGTTCATGCTATGGAATAGACTTCCCATACATGTCAAGCAGAGCACATCACTGGTCCTCTTCAAGAGAAATCTTTATGAGTGGATGGGAAATAGAAAATTCACCCTGGGGATCACTCCAGTGGCTCTGTTCGACAGAAGCACTAGGAACTAAGGTCAGGTGGCACGATGCCAGGGTAATCCTATGGGCTAGGCTTGTAAAGGCTCCAGGGCCATTGATCTAGTACATACCTATGAACCTATGAACCTATGTTCCAGCAGGGTATGCTGTGGTTACACTCTTGAAGCTCAGTACATAACATACAGTTATGTATAAATCGTATCATTATCGTATTATTTTGTATAAATCGTATCATTATCGTATTATTTTGTATAAATCGTATCATTATCGTATTATTTTGTATAAATCGTATCATTATCGTATTATTTTCTCTGTGCTGTGATATGGGCTGTGATAATGTGTATTTATGTTTTGTAATCTGCAGTACCAGGCTGAAATATTAAAAAACACTTTTTCCATCAAACATGTTTTATGTGTTGTTATTATTATTTGCTCCTTGCAGTTACTACAAAAAAAATCTTTTAACTATTCTATAGTTATGGATAGCTTGTAAAGGGCTTAGTATACCAATGAGAAGTTATACTGAATAAATGAAATTCATATCTTTAGTAAACTATATTGCACATGTGTTATAAGGTTTGCCAGTACTTACGTATTATCACAACCAGGTTCCAAACCTGTCATCATTCGTCATGTTATGGATTTTTTGTTCATTTATTTATAAAGTGATCTGTTCTTGGTTTGAAAGATTTTGCAATAATTTGTAAGTACCTTTTTTTTCATATGGATGTTCCCTTGTAGCCTATGTATTCTGCAGCAGTTGTGCTGCTGGCATGAATTTTACTTGTACAGATTATTCGGATCTGTGCTGGTAAGCTCCTGGAACCAATTTAAGCTGGACATTTAACTTTTGTGGGGAAAGTGCTTGTATGCTGCTGTCTCGTTATAACTATGAAAAATTACAGTTGTCAATCTTTCTTGGTTAGAACGATTTTGTGATAATACGTAAATCCCATTTTTTTTTTCATATGGATGTTCTCTTGTAGTCTGTGTATTCTGCAGCAGTTGTGTCGCTGGTGTGAATTATACTTGTACAGATTATTCAGATCTCTGCTCTTGCAGCTGACTTCAGCTGGACATTTAAGATACTAACGACGTTAACTTTTTGTGGGGAAAGTGCTTGTGTGCTGCTGTCTCATTTGTCACTTGGACAGCATAAAGTGCTGCATAACATGAAGAATGATGACAGGTTTGAAACCTGGTTGCGATAATATATACTGGTTTGCCTTAAATTATTAGCTTCTTTAATAATTTAAACTGAAGAACTTGTAAATCTCAAGCAAGCAGGGCAGCTCACTGTCAATTAGTACTGGGCACCACAGGCTAACCACTAATTAACACAATTAGTACTGGGTACCGGGATAGCGTTGTCGCCTCACAGTCAGACGCTGACCGGTTTGATTCTCAGCTAGAGCGTCTTCTGCGTGGAGACAAATCATGCATGAATGGGCGTACCTTCGTTGAAGGTTGTGTGTCAGGGCTGGTAAATCGGCACGTAAAAATCAGCTACCAATCATTAGCGGACCGGAGTTCCGCTGTGCCGACCCCTATCTGGGAAAAGCCGAAAGACACAACAACAAAAAGTACTGGGTACCACAGGTTAGCCACTAATTAACAACTATTTCTTGGAAGAGAACTCATAAGTGAGATAAAAAGCAAACATGACCCATGTTACAAACCCAAGTAAACACATGCACACATGAAACTCTGGAATGTACTACTGCAATAAGAAAAATGACTTTTCTGATTCTGTTTTAGTACTTCATAGTGGGCTTCAAAATGGTAAGTTATTTGTTCTTCAAAGGGAAATTTAGCAAGTGCTACTTCACGTTGTGTGTTTGTTTCTTTGTTGAAGTGATGTCCTGTGAACAACTTTACATGTAGAAATCCCATTGACTAAATATAGCAAGCAGGCTCCTATGCTGAATTTTAAGAAGATTTACAATTAATTCAGCAGCTTTTGTTCTCATTTCAAACAAATGTGTATGGCCTGAAGAACTCACTTACAGTTCTTTATAAAATGGAATTAATAAAATCAACTAGTGTTCTATAATAACTGTCTGACTAAACAGTTTTCTGAATTTTATTTTTAAAATTACATTTTTTCTGAAAGGAAAAGACCCTTAGGCATGAATATTGATTTTACAAGGTCATGCTGATATTACTGTTGTACATTAATAAATAACATGCAAATCCAGGTCAGTGGAACAGAGACAGAGTTCCCACCTGTAATAATGGTAGCCTAGGTTCCCTTAGTAATCTGGGAGCTACAACTGACGGAATGGGACTGTGCCACATGTCATCTATGAGAAGAGGACGGGAAATATACAGAAGATGAAACATTTGCTATCAACAATGGAATAAATAAAGAGATGCATACAAGCTGCAAGCAGACAATTTCATCAGCATGCATTTCTGACTAATGTAGGGAGACAGGATATTGCCCAAGTGCCAGGCCTGTTTGTGACACAGTAATGATTAACACACTAATGCCTCATTAGTGATGCATGAAAAGTGGGTTTCCATTTGAAGGTCAACAGTGTGGCATCCTAAGGCTCTCTCTCTCTTACCCCAAGATGCAGTGATCTTCGATATGTATAAATAGTGGGGGTCTGAAGGATGCAGGAGGGAAAATTATTCTTCATTTGTCTAATTGCAGCTGCTGTTCACAGTCAAGTGCTTGTGATGCATGCCTCTCAACCTCTTAATGCAAGAAATGTGGACACAGCCAAAAATAATTGGGCAGGGACAAAGGCCCAAAAATAGGGACTGATTTTAAATATTGCTCTTATAAACTTGGAAAGTTTCTAGAATAACAAGTTTTGCATTAGCATGGAGTTTTCAAAGAATATGAAGTCTGAAACTCATATGTCTGTCATTATTTATTAGCTTCAATCCTCTATGGTTTGTCAGAAAACAACATTTTTATAAGGAATAAACCAAATATATGAGGTGAAAAACCTGGAGGGTCAGTCACAAAACAGTCAAACTTTCATTAGGAAGCCTATCAGACTACAAGACATACATTTCAAACTTCAGCATGTACTAAAGAGGTTAAATTACTTAAAACTACACATACATACTGTACATTACATCTCATTCTTTCAAAATTCAGAAAACAGTCTATGTATAGAAATTAAACAACAAAATATCACTGTTCCTGCATATATTTTATTTTATTTTATTTTAGGTATTGATTCTCTAAGAAAATATAGTACTATACTTTGAATATTTCTCAAATGCAAAAACATTTCAAATAATTTTATAATTTTCCCTTTTTCAGATGTAAAGTGAAATATTTCAATATCATAATGGTACCATATTCATTAAATGCAGTTCAGATACATTCTTTTCTGTCCTTTGCTATGTATTTTGCTGGCTTTCTTAAATAATCTTCTGTGATATGAGCCATAATAAGCGGGGAACATATTATTGTCCTTTCAAAAAAAATGCATGAAAAAGAACAAGCTATTTTAGAGATGTACCAAATTAAAAACGACTGCACATAACTGCATAAAAGGTGGAAATAAAAGAAGCTGTACTGTATTTGCGTTTTTAAGAAAATTGTAGTATGGAAAAAAATGTGTAAAATGGCCTAAAACTGCATTTACCATGGTGAAACTGTACTGGAGCTTAGAGACGAAACTAACTCTTGCTAATAAACTGTTTGCACTTTTGCAGAATCTGCTTCCTGAAGGTTCTCACTGGCACTTACTAGCAATCGTATAGGCTTTGTGCTAAACCTAGAAGATTTAAGTATGTTAGAGCGATAAGAAGCAACACTATTAGAATAAGCAAGCTGTTCATCGGAGGTACACATTTGCAGGCACCTTTCTGTGGCCAGAAATAGTGTTTGTGGCCATGGAAAGGTGGTTGCAAGCAGCAGTACAGTATGTAAATAAAACATCTTGCCCATAGGCAAACATAATAAACAAGAACACACTGTAGCCAGGAAATATTAAAGGCAAATACAGTGAAAGAACTATGAAGGAGGAGAGGTGACATGGAGGAATTGTACACTAATAACATTGGTTGTACTGCAGAAGTAATTAAGAGAGGAGGAGAAATGGAGAAAGTGTACTTGTATACTGCAGGCAAATATGCTGAAGTGTCAACTATTTCTAACATAAATCCTGCCATATTGATGTAACGATAATTAATGTCAATGACAATACATAACTTATACACATATATAAAAACTTGTATGCTAACAAAGGATGTGAGAGGGATATATAGCTGCAGTGTAACAAAATGGATTTAATGTGATATACATCTTAATAAAATGCTGAGTTGAGATAACAGTTAGCAAGGACAGATTATACATTATTGGATGAATGCATAGACTGCAGTTATTGCATATGAGATGTATATATATATATATATATATATATATATATATGTACAGGGAATATATGTATGCAAGCCAGTTGTTGTTGTTGTGTCTTTCGGCTTTTCCCGGTTAGGGGTCGCCACAGCGGGACTCCGGTCCGCTAATGATTGGCAGTAGATTTTTACGTGCCGAGTTGCCAGCTCTGACGCACAACTTTCAACGAAGGTATGCCCATTCATGCATGTCTCCACACAGAAGACGCTCTAGCTGATAATCAAACAGGACAACGTCATACTGTGAGGCGACAACACTACCGCAGCACCACCACCGCAGTATATGTATGCAAGCCAGTACCACTGCTATATTCTCCACCTCAGCATGTATACGCAAGAACAAATGAAAATTATAGCTGTCATGTCATGCACATCAGAAAGGGACATGTATTTGCAAATAAATGTTAGTGACACCCATAGGAAAGGGGTTAACTACCTATAAACATGTAATAGATAAGCAAGTGTTGTATAGTCATGTAAATGCTAAATGGTAATATAGCACTCAACATAGATAAGTGACAAATGACAATGTAGATCAGATGACATTTCATGATTACATGTTTTCCGCTGGGGTAATTTGCATGCATCTCAGATATCGTTTATACTCGGCATGCTCACGTGGAATTACAGGGAACGGTAACATAACAGCAATTCAACATCACCAACACACAAGAAAGTGTCATAACAGAGGAACAGTCACACTTTCTCATGGTCTGACAGCATGTCATACAGTAAGAGACATTTTATGGAAGCCATCATCTGTCATTAAGCTGTACAGAGTGATGAAAAATCACTGCAGCAATAAAGAAATGTTTGAAGACATGCAGTACAGAGCATAATTATTTTGGAAATAGTTAATACTTGTGACCAATGAATGGCACAATAAACATTAGCATCATGTATTTTTCAAGGACATGTGAGGACAGGTATCAGAGGATGCATACCAATCATGGATGCCACAGAAATATGCATATCAGTCGTGTAATGAAGAACACCCTTGAAGGTGTTACAGCACTTTCCTGTCATAAGGGGTATGTATGCCCTACCTTGTAGGACAATAGCCTGAAAAAGGTGACTCTCTGACTATGCCATAACATTTGTCTGTGTGTAGGCCTTTGTTGTCTGACACAGTTGTCTGACAGATGTTATCAGATTCAAACATCTGCCTATGATACTAGGCTCTCAACAGAACTCTGTATTGACTGGATTTGCCACAAGAGATAGTACTGGAAGCTGTCACAAATAATTGAAATTAATGTGTGCTGTAAGAAAGGAGCTATGAATATAATTTGAGCAATCTGTTTTAGACAGAAAGCTGAAAAGGAGCTACACGTGTAACTGTCCACACAACAATGAGCAGTACAATACCAATCCTTCTTTGACAAGGAAGCTGTTTCCATTGTGTAGAACACACGCTGTCTCAGAACTGATCCGCATCCTATCTGTTGTACTCAATGCATGTGCCACAGGTGCACTCACAGCATGACATTACTATGTAATCAAAAAAAGAAGTTATGTACTCACCATAATGTTCCATGTTTGTTGTCCAGTATCTCGCCTTCAGTCTTGCTGTTTGGGTTTGGAGCCGAAACCTCTGCTCTAACTCGGCCTATACTAAAGCTCAAGAGCTTCTACTGGCTCGACGTTGAATACTATCCCATGGTGCTTAGTGGCTATTCCCCAAATCTCGTTTGAGAAGGAAGGTTCCCATGATATATTCAATATCCAAAAAGGGATAATGTCTGAAAACATATTGTCAAAAGATTAACAAGAAAAGGCAAGAAGGGAATCAGACCTTATCTGCCAAATTCCTCTAGATACTCCAGTAGGGGAATGGCTGAGAGGGACACAAGACTGAAGGCGAGATACTGGACAACAAACATGGAACGTTATGGTGAGTACATAACTTCTTTATGTTATGTTCTACCATCTCGCCTTCAGTCTTGTTGTTTACGACAGAGTCCCCAGCACCTTTTTCTTGGGTGGTTCAAAGGAATAAACTCCTCAGGACAGTGGAACCAAAGGATGCCCTGTTCCAGGAGGCCACATCTACTTTGTAATGAGTAACAAAGGTATGAGGGTCAACCCATGTAGCAGCAGCACAAATTGAATCCAATGGATGTCTAGATTGAAAGGCAATGGAGGTAGAAACTGCTCTAGTTGAATGCCCTTTGATTTTCCCTGGCGGTTCCTTATTGTGGGAATCATAGACATATGTGATGGTTTCAATAACCCATTTGGACAAATTAACTTTTGAGACTGCCAAACCTTTTTTATTTTCTGAATAAGAGACAAACAATTAGTCTGACTTTCTAAATTCTTTGGTCCTGTGCAAGTAAAAATATAACTGTCTGTGGCACATCCAGTTGATGGAGATTATACTCTGCCTTGTTGCCATAGTTTGGAAAAAACACTGGTAATTATACACTCTGGTTTAAATTGGCTTGAGAACAAACTTTCAGTAAGAAGGAAGGATTTGTTCTGAGGGAAACTCTATCTTTATGGAAGATCAAATGGGGTGGATGGATAGACAAGGCTTGCAACTCTGATACTCTCCTGGCTGAAGTAATTGCTGTCAGGAAGAGTGTTTTCCAAGATAAAAATTTTAATGAACAAGATTATGCTGGTTCGAAAGGGGGCAGAATCAAGGAGGAGGAGGTTCTCTGAAATGTGGTCTTAACAGAAAGGTACCTTTTAGGAAGGCTTTGCATAGTCTATGAGACATTAGACTAGATCCTGATTCTCCCACATTATAATTAGAAATAGCAGCTAATTGAACTTGGATAGTGGCTGCCGCTGCCCCTTGATTAAAGGTTTCAGTTAGAAATTCCAGGATTAGAGGTATAGATACTGTAAAAGGATCTATATGTCTTTTGTCAGCCCAACAAGAGAACCTCTTCCATTTGCTCGCATAGAGATTCCTAGTCGTCTGCTTGTGCGAAGAGACTGGAATGTGATGAACTGCAGGGGACAATTCCGGAAGCCTGGCTAAGAGTGGAAGTGGAGCAGCCAAGCTGTCAGTCTGAGGGTGTGGAGTGCAGGATGGGGTGTTTCTGACTGATGCATCAGAAGATCCGGCGCTGGGTCCAGGATCCATGGGTCCTCCTGAAGGTAGGGTCAAAGGAAGGGGAACCAAATCTGATGAGGCCAGTATGGAGCAATGAGAATTAACCTGCGACTCAACAACTTTGCTTTTTGTATGACCTTTGGAATCAAGGGAAATGGAGAAAGACATAAAGAAGACCCAGGGGCCAATCGTGAACCAGTGCATCCCTCAGTGACTCTCCTGGAGGAGAAATCAGGGCAAAGTAGTTGCTGCATTTGGAATTGAAGGGAGCGGCAAAAAGGTTGCAGCAAGGCTAGCCCCATTTGTGAAAAATTTGATTTGCCACTGCCTGATTGAGGGACCACTCGTGAGGCATGTGAATTGCTCTGCTTAGCCTGTTTGCTATAACGCTGGATTTCCCTGGGATATGCACTGCTGTCAGAAAGCGTTGAGAAGATATCACCCATTGCCATACTCTCTGGGCCTCTCAACATAGAGTGTAGGATCTGGTTCCCCCCTGCTTGTTGATGTACCATACCACCGACATATTGTCTGTCTGAATTGCAATAGTCCCTGTGGGAAGAGAGTCCTGAAGTGCTTGCAACACCAGAAGCACGGCCCTCATCTATAGGGCATTGATATGCAAATGGTACTCCTGATCATTCCAAACTCCTTGGACCATCTTCCCCAGATAATGCCCCCCATCCTATCTGGGATGCGTCCATGGTTACTGTAGCGTTAGGTTGAGGAAGTACAAATGGTCTGCCCATTGTCACCTGAGTGGACTGAACCCACCAAAGTAAGTCCTTCTTCCCAGAATGAGTTATGAAAATTTTGTGACACATGGGTAACTCCTGTATGGACCATTGGACAAAGAGTAGCCACTGTGGTATTCTCATGTGAAGTCATGCCATGGGAAGTAGTGTTATCGTTGCTGCCATAGAGCCTAGGACTTTCAGCTGCCACAGAGCCTAGGACTTTCAACACAAATCTTGCCTGTACTCTGTTCTTGTTGAGTAAAATAATCACTTGACTCCGTAGAATCTGTATCCTTTCTTGAGGTAGCTTTGCCAACATGTCATTTGTATTTAAATCTGCACCAATGAATGTAATATTTTGTGATGGCAACAAGGCAGATTTTTCTGTATTTATATTAATGCCTAGTTTTGAGAAGAGATGAATGGTGTAGTTTCTTGCTTTGATCAGTAGTTTATTGGTGGTGGCAGTTAGGAGCCAGTCATCTAAGTATGGAAACACCTGGAATCCTTGGCATCTCAGATGAGCCATGACTACTGCCATGCATTTGGTAAACACCGAACAATGATGAGCCATCAAAGGGAGTGTCAATAAAGGAAGAATGGAAGGGTTTTGCAAACTTACAAAGGCGCATCCAGGAATGTCTACGAAGAGCTATTCCTGTGCCTGCTGCCCTGCTCGCTCCATCGGCTGCATAATATATGAGCCGCATGGAGGCGTTAGATATTGAGGTTAAGGTTGCAAGCTGGGAGTTAACCTTATCAAATAAGTCCTGGGCTGTAGCACCTTACAGGATATCTCCTAGCTCTTTTAGGAGATCCCTCTGAAGTCGCATGAAATGTGACAAATAATTCAGCGACCATAAGGTAAAAGCCGCTGAGGAGAACATACGCTTCCTGTATCTGTCCATCGTATGAGAATCCTTACTCGGTGGATGAATAGATACAGAAGTTTCAGCTAACTCCATTTTTGTGGCTGCTGTCACCACTATTGCATCTACAGGAACCCCTTTAGTTAAATACTGCCTGTCTTCCAGGCTGTAATGAACTTATTAGGCCTCCGCAGAATGGGGTCCACTGAGTCCGGAGAGTCCCACACCTTCTGGTTCACCAAACCCAGGAGAGGGTCAAAAGGTGGAGACACCTAAGAGGTGGAGGGGTGAGAACCAAATGCCTCCAGGTATACTGAATCATCTTCAGAAGGGGAAAGGGACTTCCAGTCACCCCTCGGTTTAAGAATCTCCAGGATATCTGAAAAAGAGACATCCTCAGAGGGTGACCTTGGGGACCCTTCTGAATCCTCTAAGTTGGTATCAGAAGTGACAGATTCAGGGGAGTCTATGTGCTTCCTCTTACACTGTCTCTTCCAAGGGACCTCCTCGGGGAATGTTCCAGGGAGGTATCGGAGGAGGAGGATCCACCCATTGTGGCTTCCTGGGGGACTGGCACTCTACTCTGTGGGTGATGGAGAGGTAATGAAGAGGTGGACTCTGGTCCTTAGGTGGAAGAGACACTGGAGCCAAAGGTGGAGTAGACTCAGTTGAGAGCACACTTTGCATCACCTCGAAGGCACCACGGTCCTGGACCAAAAGAGACTCCAGCCCCGAGAGGCCGGGAGATCTCCTCGGCACCAAGGAGGGTGGCTCCGAGGCCAATGTGGGAGCCAAATTCACCTGAGCCAAGCCACCGAGTGGGAAATCCGGCTCTGACAAGGGTCTGACCCAACTCCCTCCCCTGAACTGACCAGGGAGTGTCGGCCCCCAAGTCCCTTGATGGATGAAAGCATTGAGGAAACTGGAGCGGACGTCAGATCTGAGATATCAGTAGTGATTACTGGCTCCAGTGGATCCAGCATGATACTCTCTGGCTCCAAACTCATACGAGTTGGAGGAGGAATAGGCATAGTGGAAGGTACCGTTGTTGGCTCCAAAGTCCGATGGGCTTGGCTCGAGAGAATTTCAGCTAGGGCCTGGGTCCAAAGCAACCTCTTCACTACCTGGTCCATGTCTTCATCCGATAACCTGGAGGATCTAGAGGAATGACTGGAAGACTTGTGGCTACCTGCCACTGACTGTAATAAAGGAGGCACTGGCACCAAGCAAACAGACTCCAAGGATGGTGACCGGCTCCTCTTTCGGCTCCGCAACGGCTTTGATGATACAGATGGAGCTGAGGGAGAACCATTTTTTTCAGCTCCGATAACTCGGAGCCAAAACGGCATCATGTTTGGTGCTGCTTGTCGGCTCAGACACTGCAGCTGATGAAGCAGACTTTGGAGTCTTGTCTGATTTTTTGGTCTGATTTCCTTCATCCACTTTTAATAAGCCCCTCAGTATAAGCTTATTCCTCCTCTCCTGCAAGACCCTGGCACTAAAACTATGACAAATGGAGCAGGAGTCTTGAAGATGGAGTGGACCCAGACAGTACACACAACTAGGGTGTCCATCAGTAATGGACATCTTCTGAGTGCAGGAATCACTCTTTTTAAATCCTGACTTGTGTTCTTTAGCTAGTTCCTTAAACATGCTAGCTATAAGGAAAAAAATTCTCAATAAAAGTTAGAACACAAAAACTATAAACTGTTATAAAAAGAGAAACAACAAAGAAACAAGTATGTAAAATAAGGTACTATATATATATATATATATATATATATATATATATATATTATTTTTTATTTATTTTTTTTTTTAAAGAAGAAAAGAGGGGAGAAGAAGTCTCTAAGTTAAACGAATAACTCCTCGATGCCTCTAACTTAAACGGAGTACTCCTAAAAGGCTTATAAGGAAGAAAAGGACAAAAATCCTCTAATTTAAATAGATTCCTGAGGAGAAAACAAGCCCAAAGAAAAGGATAGCCGCAAAAATAAACTTACAAGGTTTAGAAAAGCTAAAAATAGCACAAGGCTATTACAATAGCACTAGTAAGTAAAAACAGCTAACAATTAGACAGAAAAAGTTATAAAATATATAAAATTAAAATTTTCAAGCCTGAGCCAGTGAAGACAATCCCAAAGCTTCAAGCAGCAAACGAGATCTGAGGAATAGCCACTAAGCACTATGTGATAGTATTCAGCCTTGAACCAGTAGAAGCGCTTGAGCTTTACTATAGGCCGAGTCAGAGCTGAGGTTTCGGCTCTGAACTCAAACAGCAAGACTGAAGGCAAGATAGGACAACATAACATCATGTGATCATATATCATTGTCCAGTATAAAAATGGAGGCAAATAACTAGGATATTCATAGTGTTGCCCTTTTTGGCAATTGAACAGCAAGCTATGTAACTTTACCAACTAATGTATGGAGCGCATCATCGTGGAACTCATTAACAAAGACCTTCAGAACCACCAAACACTTGACCCGACCCAGTTCAGCTTTGTTAAGGGCAGATCATGCCTACTAAACCTGGTTGACTTTTTCGAGACAGTCACCAAGGCCATAGATGAGGGAAAGGTGGTTCACACAGCCTACCTTGATCTCATCAAGGTGTTTGACACCATTCCTCACTCAGGTATTATATAAAAATTCACCAGCCTGAACATAAACCCCTACGTCACAAGATGGGTTGCCAACTGGCTTACAGATAGAACTCACATGGTAAGAATAGCAGGCTCCAGGTCCAACTCTAAACCAGTCACAAGTGGTGTCCCACAAGGCTTGGTTCTGGGACCCCTACTGTTCGGCATATATTTCTCAGAAGTACAGGCAAACACAGGAGGACTATGGCTAACCAAGTTCGCTGATGCTGCAAACTGGGAGCCATAATTGACTCTCCGGCTGACACGAACATCCTTCAAAAAGGCCTTACTGAGACAGACACCTGGTGTCAAAGTCATGGCCTCAAGCTAAATGCCAAAAAATGCATAGTCATCCTGTCTGGGAAAAACAAAACACCCACGAATTACCACATAGGCGGCAGGCCTCTTAATACAGAAAAGGTAATAAGAAATCTGGTGACGCAGTTAGATAGTAATCTCTCCTTTGACAATCATATTGCCAAAGTAGTTAAGAAATCCTTCTATGTGGCCCATCTAATTACTAAGGGGTTCGCATCTAGAAATAAAGAGGTTATAGTGCCCCTCTACTCATCACTCATCAGACCCATCATAGAGTACAATGCCCCATTTGGGATGTACCTCACAAGACACTTCCAACAGCTGGAAAGACCACAAAAGCACCTCACCAAGAGGATTACTGGCCTGAAACATATGTCCTATGCAGTCCGACTGAAAAAACTCTGGCTGTACTCAGTGGCATATCGCTTACTCAGAGGTGATTTCTGCCTGACTTACAAAATCATGTCCAACTCAGAATTGATGGACATGCTCCACCTAAAGAAATCCAAGTCACTGCGAGCCACGTGCTCTAGTGAGCTTAACCTCGCCACAACAATAAATAGAACATGCTGGTGGGATATATTCCTGTCACAGAGACTCCCCATGCTTTGGAACAAAATTCCTAACTTCATTAGGCAGAGCCCCTCACTAACGCTCTTCAAGAGAAGCCTTGACGAGTGGATGTGTAACAGAAAATATACCCCTGGGATCACTTCATTGGCTCTGCTTGACAGAGGCTCAGTTAATTAATCAATGGGGCGGTAAAAGCCGACACACTCTGGCTAGGCTTATAAATGCCCTCGGGCAGATAGCCTAGTACCTACCTATGAACCTATGACATGGATGAACCACAACCACCACAGTGGAAGTCTTTACACAAGTATGATACGCCACCTATGCTAACTTATTACATCATACGTATGTGTCGTAAATAATCTCTTTGAGATAAAAATGGATGGGGGAGGCCTCTCACACTGTATTACAGTATAAGAACACACAATGATAACAGGCACTGACAGGTGATGTTGATCACCTAACCATTTGACTACAGAAAATACATGATACTGTAGAGAACAAATGAGCCACCACAGAAGTATCACTACAAGTGTGAGATATGTTGGTATGCCACGCATTATATCATGTTATTACTAAAAGGGATATATGTGCTTGCAATTGCTGTATTAAGGCAACAATATACAGAATGTCATCTCATTCCCTCATGTCAGAGGGTAACGCTTCCTACAAATGTTATGTAAGCAAAATATAGTCACATATCATCACTACTCTAAATAAAAGCATTGCTGTGTGACAAATTATTATAGCTTTTTATAAGGTGACTCAGCATTTATACATGCACATAGCACATATTTGACAACAGCGTTAATGACATGTACAGTCACAATAAGACTGACACAACATAGTCTGACCAGTAATGGCTGGATCTGAACTAAATACCGAAGATCACAAGTTAAACATTAGTGTCTGAGTCTCAAATGCCACACAACATGCTGCAGTATAACTGCGACAACGCACAGCTGAATGAATAATACCACCATTGTTTATTAGCTGGATGTTCATGCTAAAAAGTGCTTGAAGGGCACAATAACACTGTACAGCTACTTATCATATATGTATTTGGAGAGTAGTATGCATATATGAGAGACAAAGACACACTCACAGATGGCCTCAAACATCTTACATATGTAGTTTCACAATATACAAAGCACAGTATCAAAGTCACACACCACAGGAGAAGTTGCACTACAACTGTGAAATATTGAAGTTATGTAAGCATTATGTAATCACTGTGTTGACAAAAAGCTATTTCCCCTGGGGATGCCAGGATTTGCTAGTTTAACATTGTCCCACTTTAAATACATCTCATAGGAGGATGGCATAATGGTTAAGGCATTTGCCTTACAAACACAAAGTGCAGGGTTTGATTCTCACATGGGGTAATTGGATAGACTTAAAAAATGGCCCACAAGGGCAGTTAGCCTAGTACTAACCTATGAACTAACCTATGAACCTAAGTGGAAGTGTACATAATGGTGGTTGTGAGGTAGCCAACTATATATGACAGTAATCACGGTGACACTGTTTAAGGAAAGATGGCCTTGAATGACCTACTTATCTAGTTATACAATGTATACAGCACATTGTCAGCACCCAGCACCACAGGAGAATCCTGAGTACAAATGAGGCATACAGCATCTGTGATGGGATGACATCAGCAGTGTAATGCCAAGAAGACGTATGTGGTAAAATGACTTTCACAGCCATCTGGGGTGGTAAATGTTGTTACTGCAAATGTGTGTAAACTGATCCTGAATTCATTTTCAGTCATGTGCGCACGCGCGCACACACAGACACACACTCGTATAAGTTAATTACAGATGTATTCTAACCTCCTATCTATTTACACATTCTAGAGAATAATGCAAAAATAATAATGTAAAAAATGCAAGCTCCACAAAAAAAGTCTGGCTTTTAAAGTGTGACAGTGCACTTGAAAAAGAATGACCTCAGTGTGTTGCACAAGCAATGTGTTTATGAAAGATGTGATAAGTCGATGGTGGAGTCATCTAGTAGTTTAAAATGTTTCTTTAGAGGAGACATTGATTGAGCAAATCTGTGTTGGAGAACATGCACACCTGACTCTATATTCTCCCCCTCAGACACATATACACAAACACACACACACACACACACACACACACACACACACACACACACACACACACACACACGTAAGTTCCCCACATTGAGCACTGAACATCTAGTTACATAATCTATGCATAACAGTATTATTTGAAAGCATCACAGAAGTCTTATGCTTGAAGGGAGAGAGTGCACTTTTGTCAGGATGACCTCATCACTGTGTTGCAGAGAGGATTTCTCTGTTAAAAGTGAGATAAGAGAGCTGTGTATAAAGTGTAATGAATTCCCCTAAGGGGAAGTTAATACAGCAGAAAGTGTTACACACACACACACACACACACACACACACACACACACACACACACACACACACACACACACACACACACACACACACACACATTCACACACACACACACACACACACACACACACACACACACACACACACACACACACACACACACACACACAGACACACACACACACACACACACACACACACACACACACACACACACACACACACACACACACACACACACACACACACACACACACACACACACACAGACACACACAAGTTTCCCACATCATCAAAAGTTCTACCTATCTAATTACACAATCTATAGAGCACAGTATTACTTGCAAGAATGACAGCAGAAGTCTGACTTTTAAGTGAAGAGAGTGCACTTTTGTCAAGATGGCCTCATTATTGTGCTGCAGGGTGAATGTTTCTATTAAAGGTGGGATAAGGTATCTGTGTGTAAAGTGAAATGATTTCCCCTCAATGGAAATGGATACAATATCTAGTTACACAGACTAGGTAGCAGAGTATTAGTTGCAAGTGCTACAGCAGAAGCATGAACCTAAGGATGTGAAAAAGCACGTTTGTACATGTTGAAACCCACTGTTTCCAGTGTTTGTAACAGATGGTACTAATCATCACAAGTTTTGGAACAAATGCATATGTGAGTGCAGAACAACGTAACAGCACTGTGACTCCCAAGTAAGTACATACTTCTCTAAGATTTAGAGACTGTCCTTCATGTACATTGAATTGCTGTGAAAGACATATCTGTTTCACAGTATGGGATGCCAAAGAAATTCACAGCTGTAAATTAGTGGATGATTAATCAAACTTTCCTACCACATTATTCTGGGATGATTACACACTTGTCTTGTATCATACTTGTACAATGCGCATTAACAAGACAAACAGAAACTCCCTACATAGGACAGTGCAGTGCAGAATAACAGTGATGTATTATGTACAAAAACGTTAACCAAAATTGTAACACAATTGGCAAGTGTAATCACTGGAGAGAAGACATACATTTTTAAACAACATTATTGAATTATCACTTGTGACTTAGGCAGACTTACATCTATATGAAAGTAATCAAGCCATATTAACACGTTCAGATTTACACACATGTATCAGATATATTTTTATGCATTCTATAATCATTATATTATATAAACTATTCAGTTCCTACCTTCCCTTAAACCTCATTCTTTCCCCAAAACATTTCTCTGTCTGTACTGTCCCCACAGTTTCCATTTTTTTCTATGTAGTTTACTCCTACCCCTTTCCAAAGATTCCACTTTCTGTTCTCTTATCTCTGTTACAATATTCACTACTTCAGATATAGCTGGTTTAGACTTTGAGTTCCATTTTCTAGTAATTGATTTTGGGCAGCCACCAGTATTAAACTTAACAAGGCCTTACTGTGTCTAAGCAATTCAGATCCAGTATCCCAACTAAAAAAAACATCTTTTCCTTAGTTACAATCATTTTCTTGCCCAGTTTTCCTGACAGACTATTCTGTAGGGAAATTTTAAAGTCTGTCTACTCATTACACTCCCACAACATATGTTCCCAGTAAACTCTTTCTTCCCCATCACACTACCAAGATTTGATATCTACCTGAGGAAAAATTCTTTGGAGTCTGCTTGGGGAAAAAGGGGTCTATGTCATATAATCGAATGTTCAACTCCACAAACCTCCATTCATCGACTCAAAAACAGCAAACATGAACGTCAGCAAATTTCTAAAACAGGGAATAGCATCAGGAAATGTGCTTTTCCCCACTATAGTGCAATCTCAGAGTTGGTATGTATATATATATATATATATATATATATATATATATATATATATATATATATATATAGTTAGGGGAGGTAAGGGGGGTGCACCCCCCACATGATTGGATATGGGGTCACAGCCCCCCACCTGGGTGAGTTTGACATACTGTAGTTTGTCTGATGGTCGCAATGCTGGCCAACTTATGCCATTCCCTGTTTTACAAATTTGCCTGAAGTGAGCATTCACTGTTTTCAGCTAGATGAATGGAGATTCGTAGAGATGAACATTTTGATTATATGACATAGATCCATAAAAAGTATATTTGAAAACACTTCCAGGCAAAAGTTCTAAATTTTCTAGACTTTGTTGCATATTTGGGAGCCATACATATGGCCTCCCATTGTTTATTTGTGAATTGCATATGCAATCTCAGTTCGTAATCCTTTATGGCCACGTTTGTTTGATTCCTATAATTATTATGTAATATTTTCTATGCCCTACTAATTATCCCCTTTTAAACAGCAGCTTCTGTTCTAGATTCAACTGAAAACTCAAATAGTGCAGGTCGTTCTTTTAGGATTCCCCTATCCCTTTCTCCTTGTATTCTAATATCAATCCCTGAATGGAAAGGCAATTGCTCACCTGTAATCTAGATGTCTTCTTTGCCTCTTCCTATTCTATTACCTTTAATTATTTGTTCTCAATACCTTGGTTCCTTTGCCAGCTCCTACCAATAAATTCCACCCCCCTCTTGTCTATTCTCTGTACCCCTAATTGCAGTCATCACTACTGGCAGACTCTTCTTTCTGCATTCCTTTGTTGGCCTAGTTCTTAGTATACTTTCTGCTACTTTATGAATATAATATTCAGTATGATTGTTGTTATTCTCCTTAAGGATCCCATTCATTCCTTGTCTCTTGAATTACCCCCCATTACCCCCCATTTCATCATCATAATCCCTTTCCACTTTGAAGTCAATCTGTCTTCTTGTAGTATGTATAAGAGCTTTAACTGTGCAGCTCTAAAATATCCCTTCCAATCAGGTAATTTTAAACCTCCTTGTTCTGCTGGGAGGATCAATTTATCCCACTTGACTCTTGCCCTCTCCCCCTCCCAAATAAAATCTTTCAACTGTTTATTAGTTACTGACCACTTCTCATCTCATTGATAAAAATATGCCTGACCTGTTTATAAAACTAGAGGACTAGAAACATTTTTGCTGCCTGTATCTTGCTATCCATATTGATAGTCAAGAACTCTCAGTTTCTCAGTTTTTGTATTATCTTTTGTTTGGTCTCTTCCCACATATTCTTAACTGCCATAACCAAATTATTTTTAATCCATACTGCTGAATACTTCACTTTATAGTGTCCCCATAAATATGGGTATTGCTGAACAAATCTGTGTGTTGGTACACAGTTTATAGCTGTAGACTGTGTTTTGTCTTCATTAACTTTATAACCTAAAAAAAAACTGTTTCAGAATTTTCCACAACACTGAGATGTCATTTCCTGGTTCCATCAGGTACAAAATAATGCAATCTGCAAATAAAGCCATCTTTTCTTAAACACCATACCAATATCCTTGCATTTCTGAGTCTTTTATTTTCTTTGCCAATTGCTCTAAATATAAAACAAATTACAAAGGGGAGAGAGGAAACCATGCCTGGTTCCTCTGTGCAGACAGAGCTTATCAGACAGGAACCCTCTCACTTTGACTTCTGCCTCCGATCCCTCATATATCTTAATTTATCCTTATTGTATCAGGAAATGCAAGCTAGCACACATACATTAACCAACTGAATTAATTGAGTCAACATCACTTTGAAATCAAGATAACCTGCTGATAAAATTTGGTACAGACATACAAATGTGCAATCTAAACTTACAATTATTTGCTTTTCTTTTCTGCTTTTACTCTCTGCCTGAAGTGCAGCTGATGGCAAAGTGTCAGCCCAGGTGTAATCATATCTTGAAGTATTGGAAGGGAATTTGTAGCAGTCTATGGTGTTCTGCGGTGACTTGCATACAAAGATACATTATACACATACATAGATGCGTGAGTCTGATGGAAAACAACAATGTGTTGTGGTCATGTGTCAGGTGTCACGATTCACACATTTGTCATGACAGTTGCAATTAGCTCATCCTTATATGTATGCTACAGGTGAATTATGAAACACATGAGGGACCAAGCATGTTACTTCTGGTTGAAACATGGCTTATGGAAACAGTTTTGAATCACTGAGGTTCATCGGATGACACATTATTGGTGGAAAGAGTTGGACAGTTGGAGACAGGAGTACACAATACAGACATAATAACACATTAGTGTGTGTTTCATTTCTGCGCATATTTGTGTTATATTGTGTTACTGTTTGCTTTATCAGCATAATTATTCAGGCAATATCTGTACAATACAATCTTCACAGTAGGGAGCAGCACATTAACATAGCAGCAGAATAATGGTGTGTATGTTAAGGAAAGGTGTAGCAAACATTTACAGCCACAGGAATCATACAAATCATTCTACAACATTTCTTCCTCCATCTGGATTCAAACCTTTAGAGCATTCCAAGAAAAAAAATATATAATATCTGAGTATTATCTAAGTACACCACATAGTAAGTCATACTTGAGAAAGTTCCCATGTGACAGCAGATTTTAGAAAATGTGAATGTATGTATTCATCATTACCGTAATGAGCACTGTAATCTGTACATCCAACTCACAGCTTGTTGAAAAGTGTATTAAACTGAGTAAACATAGCTAAGCACACCAGCATGAAGTGCAACAGAGAAATATGGCCAAAGGCAAAACAAAAAAAAAAATCACAGGTGATTGCCATAGGCTGCGCACTTCCATTTAGCATTAGTAGTGTTTGTTGCTGAGCACCAGGCATTGTGCAAATGGAGATGTGGAAAAATAATGAAATAATGATACAGACTAGAGAAGGTAGGTTGTTGGGGTGAGATGGAAGCAGGTTCAAAGTGGACTGTGACAGAAAAAGGATAATGGTGGCTTATAATAATATGTAACCAAAAGGTAAATATAAAATAGGGTACCAAAACAGTCAGTAACACTTAGCTAATTCCTGGATTAGAACCCTTGAAATTAGTCAAAAAATCTATCTGCAGATATGAGCATTATCTCATCATGCCAGAAATGAATTATTATTTTGTACCATTTGAATAACACAGCTGAAGCACAGGGATAACTTTATGAAGCAGAAGGGGTGATGAGAGACTGCTAGAAACAGATGTAGAGAGCAATAATGATAATATGTTTTCTGGTGCATGTAGGAACATCTGTATGGTGTATTACTCTTACTTATTAAATCATCATTCATCTTACATGCTCTGCACAATAAAGTGCTTACTGTAGGGAGAAATAACAGGTAGGAGAGTATGACAAACATGAAATCATAAGCAGCATAAGGTGTCCCTGTTGTGGCTATATTGTTTTTTCAAATGATGTCTTGCTGCAGTATTCTAATCATATGTTAATGAAATGTTGAAAATGCAGAGAAATACAGACATTTGCAGTAAAATATTTCATAGGAATGTTAAAAGTCATGAAATAATAATTTGACCTACAGCTATCATCAAACTCATGACACCATGCTAAAACATCAGTCTACAAACAGGGTAACTATCTCAACATGCCACACAGGAACTCCTATTTTATTATATCCAGCAACCTAGGAACAGTTACTTTAACTGTTTCAGTTACTGCTTTAGTCCGCCTTTAGTCTCTACTCCCACAGTGCAATGGATCTATGTATGTTTACATGAAAGTAACCGGACCACTGGGCTTAAAATTGTAATCTACAGGTTTTGCAATAAGAAATTGAACAGCAGTCATCATCACTCAGTATTGTTGCACTATGCCAACCTCTGTGCAAACGCTGAGTACATAAAGTGAAGCCTTTTCCATGGGGGTGGATAGGGCAGTGCTGAAAATGGGATTGGCAAGCAGAGGATAGAACACAGGGAATGGAATACAAGAATTTACAAGATGGTGGTGGGAGAGCACCGCAACTATCAATTTCTTTGCACTATGAATGTACAATTGTACACACAATTTTTTGGCTTTGGAGAGTCATCACACCATTGATACAACAGCAACATAATAATGTTGTATAGCCAACTGGACCAAATCAAGTATATCAAGATGACACAAAGGCGAAGTAGAGAGCTATGTATGGTGTGCAATTTTTGTGGAACATGTTCCCATTTTTTTTGGGGGGGGGGTGTTGTGGAAGGTTCTCAGGAATGAGAGGGTCAGATAGGTAGGCTAGATTAGGAAGCATGCACAGACATACAGGATACACAAGACAGATATGGATGGTGATGGAGACAAAAGGTTGGGGAATACCATGATTGGGGATAGGTACGGGACATTGGAGGACATCGGAGGTGCACCCACGAGGACAGTGAGAATCTAGTCCTCACCCTCAGAAGTGTCATCACTGTCTCCTGTACCAATTGCATGAGTCAATGCCAGAAGTGGCATCATTTTTGCAATCCGACACAGGACTTTTACAACCCTGCCAATACAGCACTGAAGTGCTTCTCCATCATATCTTCTACCAGCCCTGTCAGCTCCTGTTGGGTGACAAAATACCCATCTGTACTGGTACTGCTCCCAGAAAGTACCACTACATCAGCAGCCAGGGCAGAATTACCTGATTGCAGGTGGAGTAGGTAGGGCTGGGGATATCGAGGCCACACTGACAGGCTATGAACCCAAAGTGCTGGTTGCCTGCACTGCCATCTCTGGAGGTATATCAGGCTGACCCATAGTGGTCGGTTTACCTCTCTGTACTGCTGGTCATTTTTTTTCAGCAGCAAGGTATGTAAATAGCAGAATGTTAATAAATTATAAAGCCCCAACCCCCAAAAAAATTAAAAAAAAGAATGGGGATATGGTCAGTAATCTATAGGAGACTAAATAGAGGGAATGGGCTTAAATGCGGCCTGCATAAGGGAAGTTTGTTATGCCTTGCATTGTTTTTGTAAGGAACCTCTGAGGTTGCTTAATACCTCTCAACTTCTTAGAGCAAGAAATCTGGACAAATCCATTTATAAAAGTGGGGCAAAGCCCCAAAACTAGGGGCAATTTTTAAATATTGCTCTTACAAACTTAGAAAGTTGATAGAATAACAGGTTTAGCATTAGCATGCATTTTCTGAAGAGTATTAAGTCTGAAAATCAAATGTCTGTTATTTTCTAACTTCATTCTTTAATGATTTGCCACTAATTTGCCAGAAAAAACACAATTTTATAAACAATGGACCAAAAATATGAGGTAAAAATCTGGACATTTTGTGAAAATCTGTACAGTTGAGAGGTATGGGTTGCTCTAGTTGCTGCATGTGTATGGTCAGGTACATACCAAAGGAAGCATTGTACTCTGTGACTGGACTGATAAGGGCAGAGTACAGTGGGATAATGATCTCTTTGGTCCTAGATGCCGTGCCATTACTTATAAGTTGTGCAACATAAAAGGATTTCCTCATCACTGTGACCACACGATGGTTGAAGGTAAGGCTACTGTCTATGAGCGTACCCATGTCCCTGATCACTGGGTCGATTCTTAGGGGTGGATTATCAACATGGTAATTAGCTGGGATGGTTGAATTCTCAAAAGGTACAATTATAAATTTCTTAGCATTGAGTTTAAAACCATGGCTTTAGCACCATTTGTTAGTTAGAGATAAACCTTCTTGAAGAATGCTAGTGTCTGCAGGAGAGTCAATGATAACCTCCAGCTTGCAACGATCTTCAAACTTAATCAGCCATAAACCTTCAACATTCACTTCCAATGCTAGTGATTACAGGGGAGTCAGTGATAACCCCCAGCTTGCAGTCATCCGCAAACTTAATCAGCCATAAACCTTCAACATTTGCTTCCAATGCTAGTGTCTGCAGGGGAGTCAGTGATAATCCCCAGCATGCAGTCATCCGCAAACTTAATCAGCCATAAACCTTCAGCATTTTCTTCCATTTCAGAGAAATAGATGCCAAAAAGGACTGGCCCAGTACCAAGCCCTGAGGGACTCCACTAGTGACTGGCCTCTTGGTGGAGGTGGCCTCATGTATTTTGACCTCCTGGGTCCTATCAGCAAGCCAGATGGTTATCCAGCCAGAGATAAAAGGGTTTATACCTAAATTAATCAGCCTGTCTATAATGCCAGAGTAAGGTATTGTATCAAAAGCCTTGGCCATGTCAAGGTAAGCTGTCTGCACAGTCTTGCCTTCATGCAATGCATTGGTGACCCTCTCATAAATGTTCAACAGATTTAATAAGCATGACCTTCCTTTAACAAAGCTGAGCTGTGTTAGGTCCAGAGTTTGCAGATTACCTGTGTCCTCATTTTTATCATGTCCATGATGATTCTTTCTGTGGCATTACATATGAAGCTGGTAGGACTTATGGGCCTGTAGTTACCTCTATCAGTATTTGGACTTCCACTGTGCAGGGGAACAACTGTAGCCGTTTTCCATTCTTTGGGCAGCAGAAAACCTGACTGAAGGCTCCAGTTGAAAAGTGATTCAAGTGGACAAGAGAGGTCATGTTTCATGCTATTTATTAAACATCCTGGGATGTTATTGGGGCTCATCCATGCAGTGGTGGTGGCCTCGGAAAGTGCATTGATGATCTCTTTCTAGTAATGATAGGTTGGATTGTGGTATGCAGTATTTTGTTTGGAATATCGTGGGGGGAGTGGGGAGAAGAAATTTTAGCTGAACCTGCCAGCTAAAAGGTTGACAATGGCCTCTGGTTCAGTGTGAGTGATGCCATTTACAATAAATTCTGTGCATTGTTGAGTATTTCTCCCAAGGCTACTGACATAGCTGTAGAAAGCTTTGTGGTTGTCCTTTGCCAGAGAAGCTATTTTTTTTTCTTCAAATTTAGCCCTTGAAGTATTAATTAACCCTCCTAGCTGCCTGTTTAGATTAGTGAGAGGGCTTTGATTGGCCAAGATTTTTTTCTTTTGTTGCATAATTGACTGATATTGTGAATCCACCAGGGTGGCTTGTCTTTTGAGTTTGTCTTATTTTTAATACAAGTGGGCACAGCTCTATCTATACAGCTATCAATATAGCTGTACAGAGATTTTGTAAATAGCTCAGCATATGCTATGGTGTTTACTGGGTTTGTGAGTACTTGGAATTTAGCCAAGGTGCCCCTAAGTAGAGAGAGGTTAGCCTTGACATAGTTGCTAAAGGTTTTTGGTTTCACTGGATCCCTGGATTTAATTTCTATTTCAAATAATACCACCTTATGGTCATATCTGACAAACAAAAACATTACATTGGGTGAAGAACATCGGCCCCACATGCTCATGAGTACAAGGTCAAGGATGTTTGTACCCTGGTAGGATAATGGGCCAGCAGTTCCAGGATGTTGGTATTAACAAAGTTTAGGAATAGCTGGGATTGTGCATTAGAAGTGGTGTAGGATTCCCAGTCTATAGTGGAGTAGTTGAGATTCCCTGGCAAATATTGTATTGGGTTGAATGGTGAAGGATTCTTGCACATTGAGATAGGTAGTATGGGTTTTCTGGGATATCGAGGGGGTACTTATACGTTGCAAGGATATAGTATGAGACCCTGTTTATGGTGAGCTGCACATGTATGAGCTCCAGTGGGTCATTCACTTTAACTAGACTGGACGTGAGGTTGGCTTTAATATAGACTGAGACTCCTTCACCTTTAGTCACCTCCTGTGTGGTAGCTGATCTAAAGGAGTGAAAGGCATTATAACCATGCATTGCTGGGGTAGTCTCCACAACTTTAAACCATGTCTCCAAGGAGAGGAAGGCTTGCAGGGAGTGGAGTTTCTTGTTAAGACTTCTAGCACTGAGCAGTACCACCTTCAGATATTTCTTCATAGGTTCAGCTAAGTCAGTAGGTTTATCAGTTTGCCATTGCCTAAAAAGGCACTATGGGGTGGAAAAGGTCTTAGCCAATATCTGAAAGCCTAGCGAGGATATCTGCAGACCATTCCTGGCAAAGCAGCATGGTCTGTCAACCATGTCCTCCCAGGCTGTCAAATATTGTACCCCCCTGGACTGACACCAGAAGCTAAGTCAATTGTTAAAATCAATCATTTTCTGTTGGCAATGTGGCATCATCCTTGGAGAAAGTAGTATGCTTCTCAGTGCTAGGCTCATACCTGCCTGAGACACATAATCAGTGAGCTTGGTCATGTCTCACTTCATATACTCATGGAAGGTATGTCTCAGGTCATTAACACCTACATGGACTATGACAAAGTCATACTGGTACCTGTGGTTCAATGATCTGAATGTCTGTGTGGCTTGATGGATCCTAGCCCTGAAAGGCAGCAAATTATGACTCTCTCTTTACTCAGTCTGGTGGTGGAGACATCAGTGTGCCTTACTATAGAATCACCGATAACCAGGAAATTTGCCTGTACTCTGGTTTGTTTTAAGGCCTTAGCTATAGAGGCACTGAATACAGTATTACTATTTGTAGCCGTGGGTGGTGTTTTAATGAAACGTATACATGATGGGTAAGGGCCCTTTCTTTGATTATACTGTGCAGGAGGTCTTAGTGTTTTAGGAAGGTTACCTGCAAGTGCCTCAGTATAAGTGGTTTTATGTGTAGGGTCTTTGCCCTGTGCAGTAGGCATGGTGCAAGTGCCACTGACAATCTCTGTCAGATTAGTTTTGGCTGTATGAAAGAGTTTTGCCTCCAGCATTAAAGTGTATTTACACCTTTTGCATATTTCATCTGTTCTGTTAAGAATAAGTAGGTTGTCAGTATACATGAGGCAATTGCTGCAATGCCTCAGAATACCCATCTCAACCAGACCAGCCACAGAGAGAGTTGGGAAGTGTATCTCCATCCCTACTAACTTACTAGGGAAGAGCGAGGGAAATTTAAATATTGAATAGGTCAATAACACACAGAACTTGATGAGCAATGCTCAGCTATGTGCAAACTAGATGCTCTAGTAGTTAAAAACTCTGTCTAGATAGTACTGTCACAAGAGTGTAGACCACAAACATTCCTAATGTAAAACAACTGGTTTAGAGCCCAAGTGCTTAAACCAGAACAAAGACTCTTGGAATAGCAGGTATAGTAAGCCTTTACCAGCAATTCCCAGCTCAGAAAGGTGAAGGCTACCCTCTCCTTCTACCAAAGTGAAGACCACAAACCTTCTTAATGTAAAATAACTGGTTTGCAGCCCAAGTGCTTAAATCAGAACAAAGACACTTAAAATAACAGGCACAATAAGCCTTTCACCAGCAATTCCCAGTTCAGAAGGGCATAGGCTACCCTCTCATCCTACAAATGTGTAGACCACAAACCTTCTTAATGTAAAATAACTGGCCTGGTACCCAAGTGCTTAAACCAGAATTAAGACATTTTTAAAATAACAGATACAATAAGCTTGCAACCAGCAATTCTCAACTCAGAAAGGTGTAAGGTAGCTTTCTTCCACAAAACGTCCTTATGTAAGATAACTAGTCTGAAGCTCAGGTGCTTAAATAAAAACTTAGAAGCTTTAGAATAGCAATTAAAATGTAATCAGGCTACTAACAAGCAGTAGATCAAATGCTACTGAACACTTTAAGAATGTGCAGCAAAAAGCTAAATAAAGTAGGAAGAAGCACAAATACAGTAAAAGCAGCTGAATAAAGTACATTTTTAGTAAGTGGGAAGGTAGGAAACAGAAGATAATTCAAGTTTATGAGACTAAGGGGAGGACCTCCCTAACTGATCTCTCAGTACTCAGTAGAATGAGCTGAAGAGATGAGACTGGGAGGCATGTCCAAAATCAGATTTATAGAAGTGAAGGGCAACCCAGAAGCCACCAAGTTTAAAAATATAACAGCAGCAGGGCAGGTGGGTGCAAAAAATCAAATCCACAGAGATCAGCACTAGTCAGACAGAGAACAAGTATTCAAACAAGAACTACAGCTAAATAAAGATGCCACTAAATATTTCTAGTTAAATGAGGAATGCTATTTCTTAGCTCCTCCCACTAATAGCTGGATATTATTCACTGTCTGCAAAATAATTCTATTCTAACTGGGACTATTAAAACTCCAAAAAGACAAAAGACATTAAAACAAAACAAAATGCAACATAAGAAAAAGATAAAAAAATAGACGTAACCAAACCTTAAATTAATATCTTCAATCCAAAAACAAATGCAGAGAGAGATCAGCAATAATCAGGCAGAGAACAGCAAGCCAAAATTAAAGCATATGGATTCCTTGGCAGACACTTGGGCACTACTTACATCAAATAGCACAAACACAGCATTGAGATTTGCCATGTGTGATGTTCAACCTATTAATACACGTTCCAATGTTCAACAGTGAAATGCTTAATGGCTTGGCTGTTTGGAAGGATAAATAGAATGGATTGTGATATATTTTGATGTTGAGGATTACACCCTGTTAAAATTATATTGTACCAGATGGGAATTAAATCCATAGGATAAGGAATGCAAAAACAGTTTATCAATTTTCATTGTTCCAAGAGAACTTCCTTTTAAGCGTGGTAATTAGAGATATACTCATTTCAAAAAAGAATAGGGATATACTTCAGAAACAGCCATATGTCTGTGACTTTAAGTAGTCCTGGGAATACGCTCTAATGTAAATGTCAATATTTCTGTTTGTAAATATATTACAGATGGATGGAGTTGCATGACCTGAGTCATACAGGCTGGGTATGTTATATATATACTTCATAAGACCTACTGTCCAAAACACATAGTTAGGATATGTGATGAGTCATGATCATTATAAAAAATATTGTGCCCATCATACATATGCATGTGCATTTTGATTTTATGTTTAAGAAATTGTGCAGACATTAGCTTGAGGCGATATGTGAAGCATTAATGATATACGCTAAACAAAAAAGTTTACTTATGGAAACATTATTGATATATTGCTTGCAATAAACATGTTTAACATCCTGATTTGTCTTCAGTTTTACATTCCTAATCAAAATGTTGTGAGAAGTGGGACTCTAACATCCCTTAGAGCTACCTTTTAAGTGGATTGGAACCCTTAATCACATTTGCTCTTTATCTAACCTCACTGCACTTACACCTTGTTCCACAGAGATAGGTAAGTGACAGATGGAATTTTGCCACTCAGTACCATCCAGAGTGTTGATGAAAGTGCACCATATCCAGTTGTGTTTATGGTACAGAAGTAAGCCCAATTTAAACTTTTCACTTTTTTCCGTAGACAGTGAATTGTGTTTGTATGCTGCCAAGTGGAAAGCAAATGCAAAAGGCACTGGAAAAAATATGAGAGAGAAAAAGTTAACAGTAAAATTAATTCATTCAGTGGGTATATCTAGTAATGACCACAGCAGGAAATGCATTCAAGTGACACATTCATCCTCCTCACATTTCCTTAAGATATATGAACTTTAATTTCTGGCATATATTATCAGGATTGCAGGTACTGGCAAATAGTGTTAAAAGGGGCATACAACAGTTCGCAGGCTGTTAGCAATATTGAGAATACTTGATTTTCAGAAAGTAACACAATGATATTACAAATGTATGTAAATATATATTTGGACCCTTCCCCTATTTAAAATTATCACTTCAATGAATTCTAACCCAGCATCAGCTGTTTTGTTTCTTAAACTGACTGCACTTCCGCATTGTGCCATGCATAAAGTTACCTAACAGATGTATTTTCTTCACAGAGTACTATCAAGAGTGCTGATGGTTATACAGCATTGCCACACTGGTTTGTGCTAAATAAAGCAGACTAAACTAAATTTCCCATGTTTTCCTTAGAGAGTGTCCTGCTGAGTATAGAGCAAATACAAAAGGCATTGGAAATAAATATATGAGAGAGAATAAAGCTGACAGTAAAATGAACTCAATCAGTGGGTATATGTAGCGTGACATCCCCACTCTGTGCCAGAAATCTAGGAGCCTGAATTCTCACCACTGGCACTGGAGAGGGACGTTTACTTGGAACAAAAATGGATATACCCAGTATTTCCAGATGCAGCTCTCTGAATCAAGCACAAGTTCCCTTAAGAGCACACAGGGAACACACTCAGTCCGGGGTCTGGATTTCTGTATCTGTCTCCCTCCAGGTCCCCAGTAAGACTCCCCACTGGCACAGCTATAGAGTTGAGACCTCAGCTGAGTGTCGAAGCCAAGCTCTCCACCACTCTCTCTGTAAAAGCAGTGCTTCATGCCCCTGCTCCAAGCATCTGACACACATACTCTTTGAGATTTGATTTTCATACACACACACACACACACACACACACACACACACACACACACACACACACACACACACACACACACACACACACACACACACACACACACACACACACACACACACTAGCAGAGATATACTAGCTATGCCCCCTTCTGCCCAGACTATAAGGTGGTTACACCACCACCAGACACTCCAAAGCCAACTACTCTAAGACTCTTGCAAGGGTACCCAATTATGCTGAGTGAAATTAATATTAATACAAATGGTAATGCTGACCAAACAGCTGCAGTGTCACTGAATAAATAAAAGTACTCTCAAAGGTTAAAATATTCTCCAAAGGACCAGCCACAATGAAAAATTTAGATATTTTTAGACAAATTTAATAATAAATAATAACAGAACATAAAAATACTAAGTATCTATTTACAGTAAACACCAGAGTTTCAATCATAGGAAATATTAGAACAACACAAACGAATAGATTCACACAGATACAGAAAAACATTATACTTAACTAATCTCACTATATTTTCCTGGCTGATCTAAATAATTACTATTCTCTGGTTTCCTACTAGAGAAAAGCAAGATGAAGTATGTGAGGGGTTCATCTCTGTCAGGTTTCAAAAACAGACTGCATTGAGACTTCAGACTCACCTAGTATAAAATATCATTTCAGTGATGGATTATGAATAATATCACATACATCTGGTCATCTGGCTTCTGGTTCCCATGCTACCCCCTTGGCTAGAAGCTGCCAGGATTTAGCACACATGCATCAATAATAAACACACAGAGCCTTGCTGAGATCTGTTGCAGCTTCTAATCATAAAACAATTTAAAACCTCCACCCCTCCAGAGCAGCAATTAGTTCACCCCAAAGACAATGCAGAACTGACCCCAGGAATGATAGATCTATTAGCTGGACTAGTCTTATCTGCAAGGCCAATGAGTTAGTCATCATGGACCTTATGAACAAATATATAGGTAATCTCCAAACACTTGACCTTACTCAATTTGGATTTGTCAAAGGGAGATCATGCCTGTTAAACCTGATGGACTTCTTTGAGACAGTCACCAAGGCCCTAGACAAGGGACAATATCTGCATACAGCCTACCTAGACATAGCCAAGGCTTTTGACGCTATCCCCTACTCAGGCATCATTGACAAACTCACCCAGCTAGGTATCAACCCTTATATCATTAGATGGTTTGCTAACTGGCTCACTGATAGAAAACATATAGACAAAATAGGGGAATCCACCTCCAACAGCAAACCTGTAACCAGTTGTATTTCACAGGGATCAGTCCTGGGACCTCTACTATTTGGAATCTATTTCTCTGAAGTGCAAGCAAAAACTAGAGGTCTGTGGCTGACAAAGTTTGCTGTTAACTGCAAACTGGGAGTGGTTATAGAATCTCCAAATGATGTCAACATCCTACAAGAGGGTCTTATACAAGCAAATGATTGGTGTCAAAGTCATGGCCTTAAACTCAATGCACAAAAATTTATTTTCATCCCTTTTGGCAAGAGTGATGCTCCTGCTAACTACCACATCAATAGCAACTACCAAAGTATGCACTCAGTGGTGAGATACCTGGGCACACAGGTTGACAGCAACCTTACCTTTGAGTACCATGTCTCCACTGTGGTAAGAAGGGAATTCTATATTGCTCATCTCATAAGTAAGGGCATTGTCTCCAGAAAAAGTTATAACCTTCCTGTACTCTTCCCTCATCAGGCCAATGATTGAGTACAACACACCTTTTGGTATGTACCTTTCCAAACACCTGCAGCAATTGGAGAGACCACTAATGTTCTTCATAAGGTTCCTCACCAGGAATATTTAAGGTCTTCAGCATCTGTCCTGTCTGGATCATCTTTCACTTTATTCTGTTTCATACATACTACTCAGAGGCTATCTCTGCCTTGAATATAAGGCAATCTCTGACCCTGCTTTATTTAAAATGCTGCATATCCGCAAGTCAAATGGCACATGGCTTATTCACTCTAAAGACCTTAACCTGGTATGTGACATTAATAGAACCTGCTGGAGAAACAGAGTTGTCTCACAGTGTTTACCACACCTTTGTAACAGGCTCCCACTTCATGTCAAACAGAACACCTCATTGGCCCTCTTCAAATGTAATCTGGTGATTGGATGGGTAACCGTAAATTCACCCTGGGGGTTCCACCTGTGTCCCTCTTGGACAGGGGCAATAGGTGCTGATTGTAGAAATAAGGGTAGAACTTGGCTAGGCTTGTAAAGGTCCTAGGGCCATTAGCCTAGTAACTTCCTATAATCCAATGATCCTATGATCCAGAAAGCTTCCTATTACAGACTTTATTTCTCTGGCTGCAATGAGAACTGTAAAATACAATCTTTATGGCCTAAGCCAGGTACTTTAATTTTAAACTATTTTCAAAGTTAGGTGGATTGAGATTATTCTCTTCTCTTCCAGTATTATCTGTTAAAACATATACATTTAATCAGTTGCAATACAGTCAGGCCCCACTATTGGTACATGTTTAACACAAGCAACTTTACAAACACATTTTCAACACAAGCATCTCTGCAAATCAGTTTGATATACAAATGACATATAATTACTTACAAAATTCAAGCTAGCTGAGCTGGTATATGTTATACATCCATTGCCCTAATTCTCCTGGCATAGCTGGCAATACCTCACATCGTCACGTGTAGCAATGACCAGAGCAAGAAGTGCGTTCAAGTGTCACATTCATCCTTCTCACATTTCCTTGCAACATAATACATGTAATTGTTGGAATGCATTATCAGATTTGTAGTTAATGACAAATTATGTGAAAGTGAACAGACAACAGCTCACAGAACAGTAGGGTATTATACAAAAACACCCTAAGGAATGCAAAGAAATGTATGTAAATATGTATTCATACCATGCTCTGTAAAATTAATAATTAACTGTATTCAAACCCTGTATCACCTGTCCTATTTGTCTCAACTCACTTCAATTCCACATTGTGCCACAGGGATAGTCACCGGATGTGGAATTTAGTCACTCAGTACTGTCAAGATTGTTGACAAAAGTGCACCATTGCTCACAAAACTGAAGAACAAACACTTTAAAACAAAAAGGACACACCAAGGCAGGGAAGCAGATAGAATCCAATTTATTGTAAGCGCTTTCATCTTGGATAATACCAAGACTTCATCGGACCCTGCGCTTACAATAAATTGGATTCTAGCTGCTTCCCTGCCTTGGTGTATCCTTTTTGTTTAAATGTGCACCATTGTTGGGCATGTTTGCACTACATAAGGCAACCTAAATTAAATTGGTCACTTTTTTCCTTAGGCAGGGAACCCTGCTTGTGTGCAGATTTTAAAAATAAATACATATTTATATGTGTGTGTATATATATATATATATATATATATATATATATATATATATATATATATATATATATATATATATATATATATATATATATATACATACACATATGTGTGTGTGTGTGTATATATCTGTTGCAAATAATTGAAATATGATCTGTAAACAGGATTCAAACACTACATTATCTGTCTTATTTCTTTCAATTCACTTCATTTATTCCCTATGTCACAGAGTTGGACTTCTGTTGTGTGAATTGTTTGCAGTCACTACTATCCAGGGTGCTGATGGTTGCTCACCAGCACCAGGCTTATTTGCACTACTGATGGCAAGCCAAATTAAAATTTTCACTTTTTCCTTAAGCCGTGAAAGTGCATTTTGTTCTGCCAAGTGGCACACAAATGCAAAAGGCAATATTTAGTAAAAAACATTTACAAAACTTCTTTTGCATGACATTTTACAGGAACATAAATGAATCAAAGTGTATATCTAGCAATGATCAGAGCTACTATTGCCTTAGATTGACAGAATCAGCCTTCTCACTTCCCCTTGCCACACCACTAATATCATTTGTGGCTCACAATATCAGGACTTTAGGTAATGCCATGGAAATGGAAAAGGGACATGGAACATCAGAACTGCTTTCATTTTTCACACAGCACACACATTTAATGCTGACATCATTTCAAATTACATATCTGTCTGTCTGCCACTTTTAGTCAATACTAATGAAATATTATATGGTGCTGCTTACTGTGATGGATTTGAAGTCTTTTTAAGACACTCAGTCTTGCTGGCTGGATTCTGCTGAAATCAGTCTGGTTATAGTTGCATTCAGTCTGTTGCATACAGAAACTTGCAGAATATACACTGATGAGAGAATATACTTTGCAGCATCAACTTAGAGCAGTAACAAATACCTTTTTATAATAAACCACACAGACTAGCGTTGCAGCTTCAAGTACTGTTCCACTTTACTTCTCATATAGTACAGATGATGTGAGAGGTATAACATTTACCTCGGGACAGATGTGTCCCTGCCAATACCCCTAACATAACTGGATTTAATACAAATTTTATATATATTTTTAGTTAAGCACACACCCTCTTGGTTTTGGACAGATACTGCCTTGATGACGCAAATGCTGACACATCTGTACTTGTGTAAATGCTGATAAGTGCAGAAAAGCATGTTTTTTAAGGAAACACATTGTAACAGTGTAATATGATAAAAACATGTCATGTTGTCCATTCTTTAAAAAAGCAGATTTTACATTTTTGCTCTCACTGACAATGAAATGCGTACATCCTGTTTTTAAGTCTGTAAGGAAAGATGTCCATTCAGCAAGTTCCTTATTTTTCAAGCCACAGTCATTTTAGTATGGATGCTGATCACATATTACTAAACTCTGTTTCTGCATTTAAGCAAGCTTTATTTTATACCTTATTTATGTTACATATTTGTAACAGAATTACTTTTAACCTTAAAACCCTATTGAGCATAATCTTACAACTAACCTTACTTGAGTATCATACCTCAAAACATTCATATACCAAAATGAGTGTCAAGATGTATTATTCCTCCCTCAGTAAAATTATCTCTGAATGGGGTTTGAACCCTGCATAACCTGCACTGTTTCTATAAGCTCAATATATTTACACATTATGCTACAGAAGTACGTTTGTGACAACCTGAATTTCTTCACTCAGTACTCCCCATAGTGTTGAGGGAAGAGCACCAATGTCAGCCTCAACTGCACTGTTGATGGCATTCCAAATTAATTTTGTCAACTTTTACTTTGGGAAGGGAACTGCCATTCACTGCTACTGACTGCTACTAGTCAATGGAGAATAGAGCCAAATGGTGCGCAAGTGATCATGAAAAATAATGACACATTTTGAAACAAGTACTTTAAATGTAGATTCTGATGCATCCTCAACTTTTTTATTTTGCAACAGGAACCTATACAGATTTAAACCATCAAAGCATTGTATTAAGAACAGTCACTGAAGATCATTTTCTATATTTTCCACAAGCAATAACATTTATTAACAATCATTACAAGTGTTTAGACATTGTATAAAGTCACATTGAAAGTATAACAGAAACAAGTTATGAAAGTTGTCCTTAATCATTTGCCAGTAACTGTCTGGATGAGTGGGATATTGGCAGAAGATAGTGTACCCATGTACTCACACAATATCAAAGACTGCAAACAATACAGGTGCATTCCTCTCTTTATTTTTCGTGCCTCAGTCCTTTTTCTTATGGTAATAGCAATGAAATCTGACTTTCATTGCACATGGTGTCTGTAGCAATGCTTAATGTACTCCCTTGAATATGCACAACATTTCTGGTAAGAAGCAGAAACTGTGGTCATTAAAACAGCATTTGAATGTTTCAGCCAAGGTGTAGTAGCATAGGCAACCATGAACCATAAGAACACCAAATTCACGTAATAAATATAAAAACAAAGTCCTTTATTCGTGCACAGAGGTAAGAGCTTTCACAATCGCTTCATCAGACCATAAAACCCCTACATTATGTAATACCTTATATATCCACCATGCAAATCACTTATACAATAATTCAATAAAGAACTTAAAGGCAAAGTAAACACCGAAGCTTCATATTTTTCATACACTCTTAAAACTTAATATACATCTGTATAAAAGCATAAAATTGCCTACACACACATCACTATATGCATAGAAACGTTTATAAAGATGCTTATGAGAGCAGATACTATAAGACTGGACCACTAACTAATCATAAAAGTATCTACCTTATGCCTAGCTAATGAATACTATAAAAATGGTATCACTAAAAGCTACCCAGAAAATATAAATAGGACGTGTATGATATATGAATAAAGTTAGGAGGCATAATAGAATAATCAGAAAAAGCACACAATATGCTAAGGCTAAAATTCTATAACATATTCTAACATTAAAATCTGAACAAAAACAACTTAATAATCGTGCATTAATATGAGTAACAACAATAATGGGCCTAAACAATACCCAAAGATAATAATAAATGGCATAAAGTCAAAAAGGTGAGCATCATATTAAAATTGTCCAATAAGTATAAACAGATGTCTCAAATAGCAGCTTATCATACGAACAGGGAATAAGTAAGATAACCAATGCTATAAACATATGAATAGATAGACACTATAAACATAGCCACAAAACATGGTAATGTAAATATATATACACACATAACCAAAATCCATTGAAATATGATACCTTTACTTAATCATTCTTCTGGACTTCAAGACAGGTTTGAGGGAAGCGCTTTCATTAAGGCCTCTCCCTCTATCTGCTCTAAATCTCAAAATCCAATTCATTTCCCTCCTCTAAATGCCATTCCTTATATCACCCTTCCGGTTAATCGGTGTGATCATATCTATAACCATAAAATGGAATGTATGCTCCTTCCCCATAGCTGAAACATGTTTGGATAAAGCATTATTAGGTGAATTTATCCTAATAGTATACAGATGTTCCCTTATTCTATTACAGAACATTCTATTCATTTTCCCAATATAGAATGAAGCACATAACTTACATTCCACCAGATAAACAACATGCAAAGTATTGCTGTCGGCTGACACTTTGAACCTGCATTCCTGTTCAGTATCAGGATGTAAAAAGAGGCCACTGGAATTCAGGAAACTGCAAAAATTGCACTGCCCACATGATATGGTACCCATGGTCTCTCCTACTCCACATCTGTCAACTGATTGGCATAAAATCATTTTCAAATTAGGTTTATTCTTAAACCTAAATTGTGGTCTGTCACCCACAATAGCCCTAATCTCTGGGTTGGTCATAAAAACTCGCCAATGCTTATGGATAATATCCTAGATGGCCCTGTTATCAGTGGTAAAAAACATGGGAATTCTCACCCCAGTGGGTCTACAACCTCGGACACTCTCACCCTCTACTGGATCTGAAAAGTAGGGTGCAGCTCTACCTCTTCTGAGTAGATCTATTCCTGAGATCCTTCATTGATCTCTTCATAGCTGTAGCCTCGGTTGGATAACCTGTGTCTAAAGATGGCCAATTCCTGCCTATAACCAGGATCTGTAGCATTCAAGCGAGAGATCCTCATCCCTTGCCCCTTAATTATATTTCTAAAAATATAGTGTGGGTGCATGCTTCGTCTATGCAAGAGGGTGTTCCTGTAGCATTTCTTCCTATACACCCCTGTATTGATCGCACTGCAACCTAATTTTTCCACATATACATCCAGATACTCTATCTTGGTTGGAGAGAAGGTCAAAGAAAACTTCAAATAGTCAGTCAAGTTATTCATCTGGGTCACAAACATCATCAAGTCATCTGAACCACCTTTCCAGATAAAAAAGACGTCGTCTACAAAACGACAATAGAAAAGGACATGTCTCCTAAAACTATCCATCAAAAACAACGCATCTTCTTCCCAAAGGGCCAAAAACATGTTGGCATAGCTATTGGCACAGGAAGTGCCCATAGCCATGCCATCATGCTGTAAATATATCTCCTGATTGAAGAGAAAGACATTATTCTCAAGTATGACTTCTAAAAATAGGCAGATTAAATCCATCTGTCTGTCATTGTAGTCACTGTGTTTAAGTAAATATTTCTTGATGGATAGCACACCCAATTCATTCAGAATGATGGTGAACAAAGACTGTACATCTAGGGTGACAAAAAGGATGTCTATCTCTATCCTCAAAGTGCTAGTGAAGCCATATAGGTCAAGAAGAAATTGTCTCGTGTCTTTGAGGACCACAGTATTCAACTCCAATATAGGTTGGAGGAACTTCTCTACATAAAGAGAGAAGGGCTCCATGCACCACCCCCTCCCTGACACTATAGGTCTCATGGGGGGTTTCTTCCATCCTTATGGATCTTAGGTAGACCCTGTATAATGGGTATCATAGGACATTCTGTCTCTAAAACTTTCCCCAAACTACTAGTAATGATGGAACTCTTGACTAGGTCTTCCACCATCATACACCTCCTGTATTTGATGGTGTCCACATTATTTCTACTGATGACACTATAATACCTATGGTTACTTAACATATCATCCATAGCAACCTGATAGTTCTCCCTATCCATAGGAACCACAGGTCCACCCTTGTCCGCAGGTCTTATAACAATGGAGTTATCATTCTGTAACCTTGTCAAAGCATTCCTCTCTTTAAAGCACAGATTATACCTATTCTTTATCCTCCGTTCACACCTATGGTCATTATACATAATGTGCAAATCATCCTCAACCAATTTATAAAATGCCTCAACTAACGGGTGGTTGGTTGGCATATATAAACCAGGTTTCTTAAAAACATGGCCACATTCAGGATTAATGTTACCAAATTTATATCTGAGAATAACATTCCTATTAAACATCTTCACATCTGTTAATACACCTGTTAAATTACTTTGTTTAGTTGGATTAAAATTTAAACCCTTATTCAGAACATTAAATTCATCAGCATCTATGTTCCTACGTGAAATGTTCCACACTAGACAGTGCCTACTTGATTCCAAATTTTTTGAGAGACTGATTTGATTGTCTCTCTGCTGAAAATTTGCATTTCCATTTCTGTCTCCTTCAACTGACAGAACGATCTCTCACTGGCCCTTTCTCCATCGAAATGGGAAAAGGGAGTTGATGAAAACCTGTGGCCATAGATTGTCTGTTATCTGTAGCTGTACTCACCATTGAAGCTCGACCCAACTTAGGTCGTACCACAGACTGATTATCATTCTTATTGTCCAAGGAGTTGCAAGGCATAACAATGGTAATTACTAATGTACTATGAACGAGAATGAAAAAATGTATGTATATATGAAAATAATACACAAAACATATACAAAAAATAATGAAAAATAATAATAAATAAAGAATAATAAAGAATGTGATAAAAAGTATATATGTATATATGTGTATTAAAAGTAGATGTACAGAAAGAAATATACAGAGATGTAAAACATGTGTATGGTGTACACAATGCTTGAAATCATTTCAATCTCCTCATCTTAAGAAAAGGATGAATGGGTACTTTGCCATTTAAACCCGGTGGCACATCAGACCTAAGTCTCATGATCCAGGGTCAGAATTGATAAAGGAGCAAAAGTTACACTTGTTACATGGATAAGTGTAACAAACGCTATCAAAAGATTCAACCCTACTGTTCGAATAACATCCCTCTGGCTTAGGGAGTTTCACAGTACGGGCAGGTGGAGATTGTATGACAAGAGATGTGGTTTATCTGGCTTCATGTGTACTATGCTCAGCGTTCTACGTTGGCAAGACCAATCGACCCTTAAGGGATCGAATATGTGAACATTCGTATCACATTAGAAAGAACACAGTTAGTAATGCCCTTGCCAAGCATGTCAGTGAACAGGGGACGGATCACTATTTCAGTTTTAGGATCTTAGAGAAGGTGTTGAATACTATTAGAGGAGGTGATGTTGGTACCTACACGGAATCCAGGGAGACCACCTGGATCATGAGACTTAGGTCTGATGTGCCACCGGGTTTAAATGGCAAAGTACCCATTCGTCCTTTTCTTAAGATGAGGAGATTGAAATGATTTCAAGCATTGTGTACACCATACACATGTTTTACATCTCTGTATATTTCTTTCTGTATATCTCCTTTTAATACACATATATACATATATACTTTTTATCACATTCTTTATTATTCTTTATTTATTATTATTTTTCATTATTTTTTGTATATGTTTTGTGCATTATTTTCATATATACATACATTTTTTCATTCTCGTTCATAGTACATTAGTAATTACCATTGCTTGAGATAAGCATATTACATGTTTATTATTGAATTGCAGATTTTTAAATGTTTTATTTAATATCTACATACATGTATATTTATTTATTACTTTTTTATGACAGATATGCATATATATATATATATATATATTTTTTTATGATAATTATACTCATATTTAATAAATAAATTAGTTTAATGAAGTTCTGAAATTTGTTTTTAGATATATATGTTATATTTCTATATGTATTTTATCTAGATAGTGCATCGCTTTGTTTCTTTAAATATTTTGGCAACTTTCCCGCCAAATCAAGTATTTAAATGTATTGTTGAATCAATGTATTGGGTCTGAAGAAGCCTTTGGCGAAAGCGCTCACCTGTGCTGCACAAATAAGTTGTTTTATAGTTAATGAAAACATCGTGTTCAGGTTGCTACTATATCTACATTTTTGGATTATTGATTGGGAGACTGCTGTTACATGGTAAACTGCCTACCCTTCATTGCTTTGCTCTCGCTACTTTTATTTTAAAATTAATTTATATTTTCTGAGGAAGTATATATGCAAGAGATGTAGTATACAAAATTAGTGTGGATTTGCTAATGGATGGGACACTAAATAAAATCTACTATTATGTATGACACGAGGGTAGTGCCCTGAGACACCAGGACAAAATACAGTCAGGAAAGGGTTTACATCAAGTCTGTGGTGTTATAATTGGATAGCGACACCAAAGAAAAAAAGGATATATTTATTAGAAACAAGAACATATTTAGGGGTAATGATATATTTACGACCACTGGTGAAACTCCAAGATTTGTCTATATGAGTAGGAAGAAGTTACATTTTTGATTGGAACACCCCAAGATAAAAACAATGTATAGCAACAAGAGCACCAAACATTATAGTGAATGCAGCCAATGTAGATATATTTCAGAAGAACAGAAAAACAGTATAGGTAACCCACTAGAGTAATACATTTTGTAGATGGGAATTGTAACACCAGAGGAATAGTGTATATAGCAATTTCCTCAAGCCATAAATATTTCTGCAGTAGAAAGACAGACTGGCAGTCTTGTGAACATATTTATGAACATTTATATACAACTGCCCAAAGCAACACAAGCAGTGCCCTTTATGGCTACAGAGACATGTGACCCACATTTACAAAGTGTAAGTTTGGTATTTTAGAAACAATACCTAAGAGCATCGGGGGGGGACAGTTAGGAAACACAGGTAGAGAAAAGGGAGCTCATTTGGCAGCTCAGGATGAATGCCATGTCAGTTCTTAGTTTACATGACCAGACCTCATCGACAGCAGTACTGAAACTATTATCAGCTGATGTATAAATGAAGAGAAATAACTAAGCAAAACATAACAAGGTTTATTTGGATCCCTACTTTAAAAATGGAGTTTGAGAAAATAACTTACAGAATGATTAAAAAGTTTATTGTATACAATTTGCATGATTGTTTGCTATTTACTTTTTAAATGTGATTAACACAATATATAAGGGTTGGCTAGACATACATATTTATTTATTTATTTTTTATTTATTTGTTTTATAACATAATACTTTACAGGATTTTTTAGGCTGGTTGATATCTGTTGTCTTGTAACTTGTGGTAACATGCATGTTATATGGTTAAATGCAACATTATCTGTTTAAAACTTTCAAATGTAATCTCAATTGAGCAATAACATGACTGCATGATTTTTAAATAGAAAGAGGTGTTAGATGTAAGTAAAATGGTTGTGAAGAAGTCCATGGTTGAGTAGACAAAAGCGTTTGACCGTTTTTATGTAATTGGCAAGTCTCCATTTTATATGACATCTGGAGTCTGTATTTCTATTCATTCCAGTGACTAACAGTGTATAGTATATAACACTTCCACCTGTCCACCAGAGTATGCATGTAACACAAAAGCTGGAACTAGACATAGTGGGACTTGTGATGGCCTCTCAACCCTAGGTGAGTACTGAAGGAGCCTCAATCCTCACCACTGACACCAGTGAGAGGAGGCCACTAAAAACATGAATGGATTTACTCATTATTTTGAAATTCAGCTGTTTGCACCAAGCAGAATTTCTTGTAATAGCATACAGAACATGATCTAGACCTGGGAATGGGCTCTGTGTTTCTCTCCAGACCCCAAACAAGTCTCGACACTGGCCACTTTGGAGCACTGTGTCCCAGTTGTAAGTAGCTGACACACCCATACTAGTTTTTTTTATTGTCATGCACATACAGTCTTGGGAAAGGCTGGCAGAGATTTACTAGATATGCCACTCTGCCAAGACTATATGGTAATCATGCTGACACCAGTCAGCTACTCTAAAGCTTTTGCAAGGGTATCCAATTACTGAGTAAAAGTGATTGTAATACAAATGGTATAGTGTGACCAAAGCAAAAAGCTTTGCAGGGTGGTCACAGTGTCACTAAAATAAACATAAGCACTCTCAAGATGTGAAAACATTCTCTAAAAACCAGCCGCAATGAAAGGCATATAAAAATGTAATAATAGCTAATAAAATAAAAAAAACATCAAAATACTGAATATCTAGTTACAGGAAAGGACAGAGTTTTAATCACAGGTGCTATAAGAAATAACACAGTGGATAGATTTACATAGATACATAGATACAGGAAAACAATACTTAATTAATCTCACTATATGTTCCTGTCTAAAGAAGTGTTCCCTATTTAACTGAGATAATTCCAAAAGGCAAGATGATGATATTTTACCTGACTGAGTAACTGCAATAACTGTCAAAGATCTTTACTTGTCATGTTCCAAAAAATCAAAACAAAACAGAAAGAGTTTGGTCCTTTCAGTGCTGGTTTTGAAATGACATCACATCGGTTGCAGCATCTGAAAGCTATAGAACAATTTCAAGAACTACCATTCTTCCCTTCTAGAATTCTCTGTTAAATCGTATGCATTCAATCAGTTAGAATAATAATGTCTGACATACAAGGACATGTGTTCTGTGTCCAGCAAGACCCACGATCAAAATATTTTCAAAATAAGCAACTCCACAACTACATTTTTAATACAAGCAACTGTACAGATCAGAGGAATAGTGAAATTACATAAAACTCTTTACAAAACTCCAGCGGGTTATGCTAGCATATTTACACATGCACTGCCCTATTCTCCATGGCACAGATGGCATTACATCACATCTTCATGGGACTAATAACTATTGAATGCAATGATGCTTTCTGTACTGTCTTTAAATGTGAATGGTATATAGATAAATATAAAAAAAGGAATAATGAAGTGTATCAAAAAATTGAGTGAAAAAAACTTATGTTACAGGAGGCACACTTGGAAAGAACTGAGCATGTGAATTTGATAAAACAAAGGTTCTCCGGATGGTTATTAAGGGGAATATGTGAGCTAAAGGAAAACAGGAGTACTTCTGTTAATTGCAACAACAGCTCCTCTGGAAGAAGATAAAAAAAGGATAGTAATAGAAGATTTGTAGTGCTAAGGGCTACTGGCAAGGGAGATGGATTACAGTGAGATGTATTTATATTCATCAAAAACTGCTGTAATGGAGCTTAAGGAAACTCTGGGAGAAATGATCAGTTTTCAGCAAGGAATATTACTTATATGTAAGGACTGGAATTTGATTTGCAGCAATGAAGATGTGTTTGCAGGGCCCAGAAGGGAAAGTATAACAAAGGAGGGTAAATTTTTGAATACATTTATGAAAATATTCGGCATGGAAGATGTGAGTTCATTAGCAGGAGTTTGTAAGGAATTTACATATTATTCGTAAAGATATACAAACTGGGCTAGACTAGACAGATTTTACATTTCATAGGAACATGCATATTTAATTGAAGGTATTCATATGCACCCAATAACTATTTGAGACCATGTGCCAATAATAACTAAAATAAAAACACAATGTAATGAAATAAAAATGAGACACTGGTGGTTTCCCACCTCTCTGCTGAAAACAAAGGGATGTAATGAATGGGTAGTGCAGATTATTCAGTAACTATTTGAGAGGATAGAAATTACTTCTGAAAGTATAGTTATGTAGTAGCTTAAACTTAAGCTGGAGTTTAAAAATAGAGTGGAAATGAAAGGGAGCTATGGTTAAGAAGTAACAAGAAATATTTGGACGTACTGATAAATGCTAGAGTATTGATAAATAGGGATACTCTCACAGAACAAGAAGAGGATCAACTGCAGAATGCTAAACAGAAATTAATGGATTGGTGTGGTAATATACAGAAATGTATAAATATTGCTGTTAAGCAACTGTTTTTGGATAATAAAAGTGGAGCACCACAACTTTCAGAACAATGACGGGTGGGAAGCAAAAAGTAAAGTAGGTGGGGTTGTATGATAATTTATGCTTGAGCAGAGGAACCAGGCATGGATATCCACTTTCCCTTTGTTGTTTGCATTATATTTAGAACCATTGGCAAAGAAAATAAGGGCCTCAGAAATTCAAGGATGTAATTGGCATGTTAGTCCATAAAAGATGTCTCGATTTGAAGATGATATTTTATACATGACGAAGCCAGAAACAGACATTACAGTGTTGTGGAACATTTTGAGACAATTTCATATCTTTTCTGGATACCAAATCAATGAAACTAAAAACAGAAAAGACAGTAATGGTAATTTATGTACCCAGATATGAATTGGTTTGACAATATCCATATTTAGGGGCACATGATAAGATGAAGTATTTAGGAGTATGAATTAGAAAGTGTTCTGGTGTGGCAGCTGAGAATATGTGGGAAGAAAGAAAGCAAAAGATAATTGAAAACTGAGAAAATGGAAGCTTTGTTATAGGTATATGGATAGTAAGATATAAAAAGCTGAAATGCTTTTAGTCCCTTTAATCTTTTATCTAGGTTGGCCATATCTGTATCAACCAGAGAAGAATCGTGGATAGCAATAATAAAGAGTTGAAGGACTTTATCTGTGAGGGAAAGATGGCAAGAGTCAAGTGGGATAAGCTGAGTCTTCCATTGAAACACTGCAGATTGGGATTACTCAATTTGAAGGAGTATTTCAGAGCTGCACAGCTAAGGCTTTTATACATAGCACAAGCAGAAAACTATAACTCAAAGTAGATGATGAAGAAACAGGGGGGAAGGTCAAGAAACAAGCAGAGACAGATTTTGGATGCAAGCCCTTGAGAAGAATAACAATAGTCATACAGAATATATGTATAAAGTATCAGGAAGTATCTGAACAAAGAGAGTCTGCCAAGAGGGATGACTGCAATTAGGGACATAGGCAATAGGCAAGAAAGGGCTTGAATTTATTGGAGAAAACTGGCAAAAGAAGCATAGTATTGGGATCAAAGAACTAGAGAGGGGAAGATGATAGAATGGGAAGATGCCAAGCATTTGCTTAGACTTTACAGTTTGCCTTCCCTATGAAGGATTGATATCAGAGTGTGGCAAAGAGAAAGAACTGTGGGGTGTCCTTAAGGGCAGACCAGCAGTAGTAGATTTTTTAGTACAATGTACAACAGGAGCTACCAGTAAAAAAAGGAATAATTAGCAGAGCATATAAAATATTGCACGATAACTATAAGAATCAATCAGAGGAGATTAAAATGGATTAAGAGAAGAGATTAGATAAGTAATTCATAAAGAAACCATGGGTGGATGCATGTATGTCTCCCAAATATGCCACAAAATATAGAAGATTTAGGATTTCTGCTTGGAAATGTTTACATGGGTAATTTTTATACCCCAAGTACACTCCAGAGAATGTTACACTGAAATAGACAGCAAGTATTGCAGGTGTGATGTGGAAGCAAGAGATAACTGGGAATATATTTCCTGGGAGGGAGGTGAGCTGGTGGACTTTTAGGAATTACCCCGCGGGATGCACTGTCAGAGATCATGGGTGGACAGACTGGTTTGATGAGAGAGATAACTTTTCTGAGGTATGATACAGAATTGGAACTGCGTAGACATGAGAAGGACTTGGTGTGTCTACTTATGGTGGCTGCCAAAAAAGCAATTACTAGGAAATGAAAATCAAAATGTAAAACAACTATAGTAGAAGTAGTGAATATAGTAACAGATATAAAACAACTAGAATTGAGATCTTTAGAAAAGGTAGGAGCAAACTATATAGGAGAAATGGGAATTGTGGGAATAAAACATACAGGAGATGAATGCGGTTTAAAAGAAGGCAGGGGTTAAATGAGCTAGGTAATGTTTGACTGAAAATGATTGGGTAGATTAGATTAATGATGTATAATGTTTGCAACTGGGATTGAGTCAGTATGGTTTGTAATGTAAAATGGCGGCAACTAGGATTGTGTTGGTGTGGTGTGTTTTCATTTATATCAATGTATGATTGCCTATGTTGTAAGTGATGGTGTAATAAAGATAATAAAGATGTTTCTTGTTAAAAAAGGGCAGGAAAGGAAAAAGTTATGTAATGCTGTATGAAATACAGCAATATATGTGAGATATGTTTGTATATGTGAACTTGTTAATACTGTTTGGTTACTTTCATATAAATGTAAATTTGCTTGTGTCAAAATTGATAATTCAGTTAATGTGTTTAAAAAAATTTGGTTGAAGAGCTCAGTCCTCATGTTTGCTCCATTATGGTCTCACCAGTTGTGGTTTCCCTTCCTTTGGTCTCATCTTTGTTATCCTCCCTGGATACTGGACGCAACTCTAAATTTTCTTTCACACATCTCATGGAAGAGCCATCCCAATATCCTAGCCTTCGAACTAACCACATGTTTTTTCCATTTCCAGTAATAGCCAGACAGCCCAGGCTTCTTTCCCCGCTATGTACCACTTTAATTTCCTCACAAAAAGACTCCACCAAAAAGGTTGACAAGAACAAATGGAAAAGATTTCCCTTTGGGCATTAATAAACAACGCTAACCCTTTTACTGCCCCTGTCTCTCATGTTATTGATTTTCTGGCTGCTTTTTTCAAACATTAAACTACAGATGGCAGCCATATCAGATTTTCATACAGCAGATAAAAATTATTCATCTGATATTGTCAATTTTCTGGTGTTCCATGACATGTGTGTTTGGATCCGATCCTTGGGCCTGACTTGACTGCTTTTTACAACTTGTGGCTATAGCAAACTCTTGAGTTCCTCCCTTACCCATGATGCTGTAGGTCCCTCTGTATCTCAGGTCTGATTTGCAGCCTTCACATATGGACATGGTAACTGTCAACTGTCGAGCAGTTAGTAGGTTAAAAGAGTTTTTGAATGTATACCTATTCCTTTTTTCATTGTTACATATGATAGTTACAAGCTATCCTTTCTTATCCTTACACTTTTTTTCGCATATAGTTTAATACCACCATTGGTATTTTTGTTTCTATCTTTTCCTACCATTTTAGTATTCCAAACTACCATTGTTAGTAGTTTTTTTCTTTCCTTGCCTTACTAATATAGAAGAACAAGTGATAAAGAAAACTTTTCTGCCTTATTCTTCTTGCTGTTTACCATAATGCCAGAAAAACCTTCCAGTTTCAAATAATATAAAGAGTCATGCCCACGAGTCCTGCACCTATTGTCTGGACTCTGCCTATTTGAAAATTCTTTGTGAGATTTGTAAATGTCTGAATCCAAAGGCTTTAGTAGACTGGAAAAATGAAATAATTCTGAAAGGACTTCTCCCTGAAACCTTTTCAGGATCATGGGCTGGAGCTCAGTCCTCCAAGGCAGGGCAAAAACGTTGACAAAAATCAGTCCACGAGCAGTCTGAGACTTGCACTATTTCTTTGGATCCAACAAGGAACTGACCCAGAAGATTTTGAAAGAATTAGATCTCAGACCTCAGATCCACTGTTTGTGATGGCCTGCCTCATTGGATCTGCTTCTCTCTGAGCCAAAATAACTCCCCTAGACCCATTATGCATCCTGTCAGGATCCAGTCCCCTCTGGGCAACCTTCCCACTCTTTAGAGAGCCACCAGCATTATTGAAATCCCTCCTAAGCTTCTTCCCTTTCTTCCAGGAGTCTTACAGAGGCAGATGTATATAGGATGATGAGTACATTTCTCTTGGCACAGATACAAATGGGAGTTCTAACTGTTTCTACCCCTTCAGGTCACCTCCACCACCCTTGGATCTGCCATCCCAGATGTCAGTGTGCCACGAGCCTTATCACTGTACTGCACAGGGACAGTCAACCCAAAGTCTCTGGGCTGCCCAATATGGTATCCTTATTTCTTCTGATACTTATCTGGCCCCACTTACTGAAGAAGTCCCTAGTAAGTGAAAGTGCAAGAGGAGGCACTTAGACTCCCCTCAGCAGTCAAGCACAGATGATATTGATTTCAGTGAAGGGGAAGGGTCCCCAAGATCACCATCTGATGAGTTCTCCTTTGAAGAAATTTTTGGTGGGTGTACTGATAACCCTTCCCTTTCCTGGGTGATTCCACCCACTGACGAGCTCATTGAATTGACCTGTCAAGTGGTGTGGAAGGAACCTGATTTTATTGTGCTGATCCCCAAGAGACAACATGGGAGCTTTTCAAAACCAAAGGGGATATAATTTTGGAGCAAAGGAGTACCAGTGAATGCTATGGTGGAGCTGTAGTCACAAAGAAGGAACTCTTAGAACAGAGTTCATCTGTTCATCCTCCTAAAAAGAGTCTAGGGTGACGGAGAGATTACTGAAGTGTGTTTACAATTCAGTGACTTTCAGATTTAGATCACTGAGCTATTTGATGCACTTCACCAGATTCAGAAGGATTTGATTAAAGAACTCTCCAAATTCCTCTCAGGAGCAGTAACTGCTGAGGCACAGACTTCTGTTACATCACAGCTGGCTACCTTACAGACAATTATTAATTCCCATGAGGCTTGTTTCACATGCAAGTGAAGGTACCTGTAGGGCAGCAGGTTCAGGCATTTCTATTAGGAGACATTCTTGGATGAGCCGGTGTTATTTTGCGGAGCCCTTCAAGTCCTCCTTTGTCAATGCTTCATCTGACAGAAGTTCCTTGCTTGGTCCTAAGGTGGGCATAGGTTTTGTGACTCCTCAAAGAACCTTCTGTAGGAATCAACAAGGTGGTCCAAAGATGTGATTCAGAAGTCCCAGGGTCCTTTCCAAGATACATATTGAGATAGTTCACCTGGGGGCAGAGGAGGAGCTGTAACAGAAGATATTACCCATGTATCAGAAGAGGACCACAAAACTAGGGTCCCAGTGATTCCTTTTCTGACAGAACATATCAGCACTCCTGAAAGGAGGCCTGATTGTCCACCTCTGGAGGCATTTGGGAGTCATGAATCCCTGCACCAGAAAGTGTGGCTAGACATTACAGAAGATACATGGATCCAGAAGATTATTTCTAAAAGTTATGTAATTCCCTTATCCATACCCCCCCCCCAACAATAAACAAAATTTCTGAGGTTCCACCCAGACAGATGAAAGTAGGAGCTCTAGAAATAGAAAAACTGCAAGAAAAAAAATCCAGGAGGTTCCCTCAGAACACAGACAATCCTTAGCTTACTCAATGTTCTTTTTAGTGCCAAAGAAAGCAGGGAACTGGAGACCAATTCTGGATCTCAGCAAACTGAAGTAATCAGTGCAGTATACAAAGTTCTGAATGGCCATGTTTCAGTCTATTTTGCCTTTCTTGCCCAAGGATTATTGGATGTGCTCAATAGCTCTTCCAGATACATACTGTCTCATAGAAATAAATAGGCGATCCAGGAGATAGTTAACGCTTCAGTTGAGAGTCAGTCATTAGCAGTTCAGAGCATTGCCCTTTGGCCTCACCACAGCCCGCAGGGTGTTTATCAAATGCATGGCAGTAGTAGTGACTCACTTGAGACAGCACAGATTCTGACTGTTTCAGTCACACGTGTCATAATTCATTAAAGATTCGTAGAGGCTTCTTGTGAATTCAATTGTCTTTCATTAGATACACACATCAGGATGCATTGGTTCAGTACATTGGAATACTTTACTTGGATTTCTTATACTTCGCTGAGTCACTGTTAGTTCAGTGATACTCTCAGATGCAACTTCACACATGGCAGATACACTACACACTAGCAGAATCTACACCTGTTCCCTACTTTATATACACATGATTGTTTAGCCATGGTGGCTGATGAAGTACAACATGCATACTTATCTACAGTTTCCTTACCTGGATGGCTGGCTCATGACCACTCTGACCAAGCATGTAGTGATCAAACCAAAAGATTATGTGCTGCAATTGTGCTCTCACATAGGTATTGCAATCAATATCTACAAATCTCACCTAGAACCAGCTCAGCTGTTCAACACTGTATCAGTGACAGCCTCCCTTCCCTTGTCAAGGGTCAAAATAATTTGATTAAAATAGTCCAAAAGATAATTCAAAGTTCCTTGCTGTCATCCCTGATTTTACATCCTTTTGGGTCAATGTCTGCTCCCATAAGATTTCATATGAAAATTCTTCAGTGGACCCTGTTGACTCAGTGATCCATTCTGCACCAGCCCTTGTCCTCCCAGATGAGAATAAATCAGGCATACATAAAATATCTCAGGTGGTGGATTTGCTCAGAACAAATTTTACAGGGATGGCCTTTCATACTTCCTCAGGCCAAGGCTACAGTGAAAACAGACACGTCCCAATTTGGTAGTGGGGCAGTTCTTGGGAAAGACAGTCCAAGGCCACCTGGTCCTAAGGAGATGCCAGTATGCTGAGCAATGTTGTAGAAATGAGAGTAGTCCTCTTAGCATTACAGGCCTTTCCAGACTCTCTCCCTTCCGGAAGTATTGCAATTCATTTGGAAAATATGTTGGTAGTCTGGTACATCAACAATCAGGGAGGAACCGGATCTTACCCTTATGATGAGAAGCTGTAAGGGTATGGCGGTCAGTGATCTCATCCAGTCACTGTCTGATAGCAATGCACATTTCAGAGAAATCCAATGTGATAGCAGAAAAGCTGTCCATCCTATTACCTCGAGTGGTGCCTGAACAAGAAAATTGCAGAGATGATATTCCATCAATGGAGCCAACTATGCTGTGACCTATTTGTATTTACCTTCCAGAAGTGCAGCAGTTTTTTTGTCCTGATCTTCCCACAAGAGGAGTCAGTGAGAGATGCTGTACTCCACCATTGCTCCCCTGGTCTCCTCTATGCTTACCCCAACCCCTCTGATACCCCAATTTCTTCAGAAAGCATCTTGATTAAAGACTGCAGTAATCCTCTTTGGCCCTTATCCTTTGGCCTACTGTACTTCAGCCTCCGTCAATCCTGGACCCAATTCCAGACCTTCTGTGAGATGCAGCAGACAATATTCATCTGGACATTTTGTCCGTAAAGTTCCCTGCATGGTTTCTCCAATTCCGTTGGTAGCTACACAGCCCAGGCTGTCCTCCCATGTCTATCCCACTCTTTTGTCTTCCCATAAAGCTTCCACTAGGAATATTTACAAAAGTGAACAGAAAAGATTTGTTTTTTGAGCACAACAAAGAAACATCAATCCTTTTGGTGTACCAGTATCCATAGTGCTTGAATTTTTGGCTTCTATTGTTAATAAAGGTCTAGTTCATCAACAGTTAAAGTACAAATGGGGGATATGTCTAATTGTCATGTCAGAGTTGACAGCTCTGTCTTAGCTTCATCATGACTCTGTAAAGCAGTTATAAAAAGGACCTTTTTACTGAAATCCCTCTTTACATATCCTACTTTACCATGGAATTTGAATGTAGTGTTATAAGCCTTGACTGAAATACCATTCAAACCAGCTGTAAAATGTGAACTAAAGTGTCTGACTTGGAAAAAAAGAGGTTATGTAGTTACCATCCATCTGTTTTGCCCATTTTCATTCTTGCTCAACTGTTGGGTTCTGATCCAAACGTCAGATCTGACTTTGTCATTACTGTATCTCATGGCCATCAGAAAAATCTCAAGCTCCTCCCTTACCCATAATGCAGATGCAGCAACCCCTAACATTCCTCAGATCTTGTCTGCTATCTTATAAAATATAAAACAAGATACTATAAAAAATATTAGCAGAATGAGCTATCTCTGTAGCTCAACAAGAAGGACAGTGGTGTCCTTATAATGTCTCAATCTTCCAAAATTCATTTGTGAGCAAGGTTGGGGGTTCATGATGTGAGTTTGCGGAAGAATGAAAATGGACAACCCAGATGGAGCAGTATAGTAAGTACATAACTTATTTATCTGATGTCAATTTTCATTCTGTCTTCAACAGTTCGGGAAGTCCCCAGCTTGATAAATTCCCAGGTTGACTCTAAGGAAGGATATTCCTGAGCACAGTTGAGCCAAAGGCTGCTCTTCATCTTGAGGTTAGATCAAGTTTGTTATGAGTAATAAAGGTATGATAATTAGCCCAGGTTGCAGACCCACATATATCATATGTGGAAAGGCTTGATAGAAACACTGAAGAAGTTGCCATTGACCTGGTTGAATGGGCTGTTAAAGGTTTGGGTAAGGTCAGACCCAATGTGCTATAGACAACTGATATACAGTTCATAAGCCATCTGGCTAGAGTTACCTTTTCAACTGGTTTGCTCATTGTAGACTCTGCAAAGTACAGAAATAATTGACTTGCCTTTCTAAAAATTTTCATTCATGAAACAGTGTATCTGTGGATGTCCAATAAATATAAAATTGCTTTTAAATTTAAGAAAGCAGATTGGCAGATTAATGGACTGGTTAATGTTGGAATAACATATATTCACCCTTGTTTTCAAATTTATGAAAGAAGATTGGCAGATTAATGGACTGTTTAATGTTAAATTCTGACACCACCTTAGGAAAGAAAGAAACATTGGTATGATATGTAACTCTAGCCTTATGAAAATTCCCATAGGGAGGTTTAAAGGAAAAAGTTTGAAGTTCTGAAATTTTCTTAGCCAAGGTAATAGCCACTAGAAAGATAATTTCCAGGTCAGGAAATTAAGATCACATTTAGATTCTGGCTCAAAGGGGGAATGCATGAAGGTCTGCAGTATAAAATTTAAATCCCAAGTTATAGTAGGGTCTTTATATAGAGGTCTGAGAAGGAAGATGGCTCTCAAAAAGGTTTTTCACAGCTTAGGTGAAGGCAGGGAGGAATTCTCAAATCCAACTGGAAAATTAGAGACTGGTACAAATTGAACTCTAATCATTGAAGAGATAGGCCCCTCATTAATTTTTTTTGCCAAAAATTCAAGAACACTCTGTATAGGAGCTGAGAAGGGGTCCTTGTGTTTCTGCTGTGCCCCCCCCAAAAAAAAAATATTTTCCATGTACTTCTGTAAAGTGTTCTTGTAGAGGCCTTATGGGGAGATAAAAGTATGTGATGGGCAGGGGAAGAGACCATCAGTTGTATGGCTGTTAACAGAACTGGAAAAAGCAGACTGTTAGCTTTAGGTTTAAAATGTCTGGGTGAATCATGCCTGTTGGGTGAGACAGGAGGTCTGGAATTGGATGCAGAGTCCAAAGTGGTTAAAGTAAATGATGCCAAAGGAAGGGGAACCAAATCTTTTGAGGCCAGTAAGGTGCAATGAGGATCACTTTGCTCTTCAACCTGGCAGCTTTCTGCAGAAATTTGCAGATCAAGTGAGTCAGGGATAAACAAACAGGAGACCAAGGGGCCAACCATGGAGTAGAGGTTCTGTCGGTAATTCCCCCTGAGGGGTGTCAGTGCAAAGAAGATGCTGCACCTGTTGTTTAGGGGAGAAGCAAAAAAATCACAGCAAGGCTGGCCCCATCAGCAGAAAATAATTTCTGTCACAAAAATGTTGAGAGACTACTCATGAGGTAGTAGAATGGACCTGTTGAATTTGTCTCCTGTCATGTTGGACTCCCCTGGAAGGTGCATTGCTATGACAAAGCATGAGGTAGTAGAATGGACCTGTTGAATTTGTCTCCTGTCATGTTGGACTCCCCTGGAATGTGCATTGCTATGACAAAGCAGTTGGATGAGATCACCCTTTGCCACACTCATAGGGCTTCTCAACACAAGGGCTAAGACCTGGCTCCTCCTTGTTTGTTAATGTACCAAACTGGTGACATACTGTCTGTTTCAATCGCAATTGTCCTGGAATGGAGAGAGTCTTGGAAGGCCTGCAATGCTAAGAGCACTCCTCTCATTTCCAGGACAGTGATACGCACATTGGCCTCCTCAGGGGACCAAGTGCCTTGGACTGTCTTCTCCAGGAAGTGCCACTCCCAACTCATCAGGGCTGTGTCCGTGATCACTATGGCCTTGGGTTGATGGACAATGAAAGGACAGACATGATGAACCTAATGTGATGGAATCCATCAACAAAGGTATTTCTTGCATGCCTGAGTGATTCTTATTTGTGCTGACATTCAATGATAAAGAATCGACAATTATCTTTCTAGCATCCATTGAAGAATTTTTATATGAAATCTTGCTACGTGAGTGAAAATTATGGCACCTGACATTGACCTCAAGACTTGAAGAAACAATCGGGCTGAAAGTTTGGTACTGTGAACTATTTTCCTGACTTGGAATCTGATAGCTTGTACTCTTGATAGAGGAAGAGGAGCTGTCACTGCTATCATGCTAAACACCACCAGTATGAATCCTATGTGAGTTGGTTGTAACTGAGATTTGTTGAAATTTAAGGATTTCTCCAGATGAGAACAGGTCTGGAGTACATAATTTCATTCTCTTACTAGTACCTGCCTGGTCAAGGTGGTAATGAGCCAGTTGTCTAAGTATTGAAACACTTGGAATCCTTGCAGTTTCAAGTGATCTGCTACCACTGCCATGCACTTGATAAAAACCCTGGGGGCTATGGAGAGGCCAAAAGGCAGTGCTCTGTAGTGATAATGACTGGCTCCCAGCTGAAATTGTAAATACCTTCTGGATTGTCTGTTCATTCTTATGTGATAGTATGCATCCTGAAGGTCTATTGAGCACATCCAATCATCCTTGCCCAAAAAGGGCAGAATGGACTGAAGAACTGTGACCATCAGAAATGTTGTGTATCAAACTGAGTTTTTCAAGTCACTGAGCTCCAAAACTGGTCTCCAGTACCTGTTTGCCTTTGGCACTAAAAAGAATCTTGAGTAAGTTCTAGATTCGTTGTGGTCAGGTGGGACCTCTGGAATGGCTCTTTTTTTCTACCAGCTTTTGTATATCTAGTGCTACTGCTTTCCTCTGACTGGGTGGAACATCGAGAATTTTGCATACAGGTGCAGGAGGTAGGGCAAATGGAATTATATAATCTCTGGAAATAATCTTCTGCATCTATGTCTGTTGTGTTATCTCTAGCCAGGCTCTGTGGTGCAGGTATATTCAACCCCCAATTAGCTCCAGAGGGTGACAATCATGCCTCCTTTCAAAAGCACTTATAGGGTCTATCATAGGAAGAATTTCTGGAGTCTTGATTCTGTGGTCATCCACTGATATATGGGAATCATCGCCCATTTGAGTTCCCCCCTCTGCTCCTGGGATAACTATCTGTAAGTGACTCTTGGAAAGCATCATGGGACTTCCTGAACCACATCTTTGGATCAACTTGTTGATTCCTAGAAAAGGATCTTTGACAGTTTGAAAAATGTACATCCACTGCACAAAGGGTGTTTCCATCTTTCTCACACTTGGAGAGTGTGTCCTTCATTTTTGGGCAAAACAACAAACTGCCATGAAAAGGTACATTTGTGAAGAACTGCAAAGTATAACTTATGCCAGTGTAACCAGCTGAAGTTTGATTAAGAACTATATGTCATTTGTATAAAGAATTCTATGCCATTTGTATAAAGAAAAAAAGTCTCTGAATTTGTTTTATAGAAAATGTATTAGAACTGTATGTCACTTGAATAACAAACTGACTTTCATAGGTGCTTTTATCTCAAATGTATTTGTAAAATTGTTTGTGCTAAGATATTGTATCTACAGTGGGTCCTGCTGGACAAAGTAGGAAAATACATGTCAGACTGCATGCATGTATGTTAATAGAGGTCTCTGGAAAAAAATTAGTTAAACAGCTAATTTTCTTGTTTTTATGGGTTTAAGACATACCAAGGAAATGCCAGTGAGCCATTAAGTAATTAAAATATTATCCCTTTGTTCTGAAAAGAAATGGAGATGGTATCTCTAGCATTTTGCTCTGTCAGTGTGTATTGAAATTCCAGCAGCTGCATCAGAGCAGCAGGACTTCATCCTGCACTGCATTTCAGAGAGAAATATTTGTGAGAATCTGAGGTCAGGTGACCAGATGTGGGGGGGATTGTCTTACTGAAGAAAAAAACATTAAATATTCAGCGATCTGATCTCTGATATTATTCTCTTTGTCTTTTGTCTGCTTGTGGAGCTGACACCCAGGATCTGTCTTGCTCTACTAAGTACAAACAGGGAAAGTTTCTCTTGAGAACTGCTAAGAATACAGCAAGTTGTTAGTTCAGACTAGTGTTTTTCTTTTATTATTTTAATATTCCCTGTGAAGAGATCTCTGTATTGTCCATTGTGGATATATTTTTTGTAATTTTTATGTATCTGTATTATTATTATTAAATATATTTAAACCTTTTATTGCGGCTGTTCTTTTAGAAAAGTATTTAATTTTTGAGAGTACCTGTACTTACTTGATTAGTGTCACCATGTGGGCCATCTCTGAAAGCCTTGGCTGTTTTTGTCTAACTACCTCTATTTGTATTAGTAATATTTTGCACAGTATTAATTGCGTACCCTTTGTAAGGCCCTTACAGTAGCTGATTAAGAGCTGACTGGTGGCAGTGGTTTAACTACCTTATGGTCTAGGTACCAAGGGAGCACTGATAGTGATCTGTGCCAGCCTTTCCCTGGTGTGTATGTGTGTTGGAAAAAACAAATCTCAAAGTGTGTGTGTGTGTCAGCTACTTGGATCAGGGGCACGGAGCACTAGTTTCACAGGGAGGGTGCTGGAGGACTTGGCTTGGTCACTCGTCTGAGGACTTGACCCTGTTTCTGTGCTAGTGGGGAGCCTTATTGGGGTGTTGGAGGGAGACAGATAATAAGAGTTCCAGACCCCGGGCTGACTGTGTACCCTGTTGCCTCTTAAGGGAAATTGTACTTGATGCAGAGAGGTCCGCATCTGTAAATACTGTGTGCATCTATCTTTCCCAAAGTGCACATGCTTTGCCCACACTAGTGTCAGTAGAGAGCATTGAGACTCCTTGGTCTCTAGCCCAGAAGAGGGGCATCACAGCGTCGATGAAGGAAGACTTGAAGGGCTCCACAAAATCACACAAGCACATCTAAGCTTGCCTCCTGATAGAATGCGTGAACCTCCTGCCTTTGAAGCACCTTCAGGTGTATGCGACAGAAGCCCCATGGACAAATTAGAACCAGAGTGAAGAGTAGCCAACTGTGAAGCCACAGAAAGTTGAGCCTCAGCAGTAGTGGTCCAGGCAAGGGATTTTGAAATTCCTTGATCAAGTGCATTTGTAGTTCTGTAAAGTGTGGCAAATATTTCAGCAACCAAAGGGCAAAGCTCGCTGAACCATACACACTCTTCCCAAATCTGTCCAATGCCCTGGACTTCAGTTAGGGGTGATGGACAGAGGAAATCTGCTCAACAAGTTCCTTCTTGGTGGCTGCCACCATAAGCATAGCATGTACAGGCATGTCTTTACTACAGAATTCCCTACCTACCAGTGGAGGCAGAATCTGGAATGGTCTCTTGGGGATTTGCTCAAATGAGTCAGGTTCCTGCCACACCTGCCTACAGGTCAAGTCAATCAGCTCATCGTCGGGTGACTAATCCAGGAGGTAGACGGGCCAGCTCCAAAGTCCTCCAGGAATACTGACTCCTGTTGGGAAGGATTAGCACAGTACCAACTACCATTCTGGTCAAGGATTTCAAGAATGTCTCCAAATGAAATGTGTTCAGGAGCTGATGGTGGGAACCCTTCCTCTTCATTGAAATCAGAATCTTTGGTGACTGACTCCTAAGGGGAGCCCAAGTGCCTACTTTTGTACTTCTTCTTCCTAGGGACTTCCTCAAAGGGATGCTCCAGTGAAGTATCAGAAGAGACAGTGAAACCCTGCTGGGTGGTCTGGAGAGTTTGGGCTGGCCATCCCTGTGGTGTAGAATGATGTCACTCAAGGTGCAGGGACATCTGGGATCCAGAAAGAATATCTGAGGGGGTTAGGATCCCACTGCTCTGCTAAAGCAGAGAAAACCCTCTTCACCACTGGAAAGGAAGACAACAGAGCCAAGAAGCCAGGCCTCTGGCCTACCTGAGGCAGAAGTGGGAGCCTAGCTGTCCAGTGGCAAAGCTCCAAGAGGTATAGAAGGCTTTGAAAACTTCAGAGTCAACTCCAACACCTCAGATCCAGCAGGAGTGCTTCAGCTCCAAGAGTCATCTGGCTCCAAAGACATCTCACAACCTTATCTTGCCAGTGGTGGGATGTGAACCCACTTCTCCAGAGAGACTGTAGACTTAATACAGTGCCTTAGACCACTCAGCCACACTACCTCCTTTGTTTGAGCTGGTGCAGGCAGAGATATCTTTGGATCCACAGATAAAGCCATCCTCAGATCCCAACCAGATGGACCCAGAAGACTGGGATCCTGGGGCTGTGAAAGGATGGGTTGGATCAGAGAAGGAGTTGTTATTGGTGGAGTGACAGAAGGCTGGACTTCCTTAACCATGGTGGTGGGATCCAGGATAACTCCCATATGAATCTGCATGGTGAGAAATCTCATCATCATCCTGTCCACATCAGCTTCACTTAGATTTCTGGAAGACTGAGAGGATGCCAAGGAAGGGATTTTGATTGTCAGAAATTCAGAAATGGAGACTGAACTGTAGACAGTACTGGGTCTACAGTGGGAGAGTATGTAGTCCTAGGTAAAGATGCAGATCCCAAGGTACTCAGAGCTGAAGAAGGGGCTGTGGGATCTCGCACCTAAATTGTTGTGGAAGTCTTTGGATCTAAATTCTGCTTTTTCTTAGGAGGCTCCAAAAAAGAAGAAGGAGTTGAAGACCCTGACAGTTTGGGAGATTTTAAAACAGACTCCTTAGTTTTTGATTATAGGGGCAGAGGTCCAGAAATATCCTCAGTAAAGGGTGTTGAAAGCAACCCTTTCAGAATGAGTTTATTTTTACGGTCAGTAATAGTCCGAGAATTAGAATTTTATCTGATAAAGGCAACTTGTGCACACATATTTTGAACCCTAAATGACATTTTTTTCTGACATTATGAGTGCTGTAAAGAATTTTACAGAGAAGAAGAGAAAAGGAAACTTATAATCTGATGTTGTCAATCTTCATTTTATCCTGGACACTTGGGTTCAGTTCTGAACTTCAGAACCAATTTAGCCATTACTTCAGCTCATGAACACCAAAAAAATCTCAAGCCAGATGCTACCTATGGTGCTGCTCTCTATGTTACCCCAGATCTCATTTATCACAGATGTGTCTTCCCCTTCATAATCTTCCTGTTTTTCAAGGACAGAAAAATCAAAAAAGTGGAGTCATTCAGTGCTGACTTCTCCACTGGCACCAACAGCTAAGATACTTAAGTCCTCGGTTACCTGCAGCTCTGCGGAACTGATTGGGGCCTAAAAGGATACTTCGGTACTGACTTCAGCACAGATAGTTTCTTCTCTTCCGGTGTTGAAGTTATTGGCACAGGCATTAGAAACAGGATCTGTTATTTCAGTGCTGTCTTCTGTTTCAGCTCCGTTGGCTTTGGCACCAACTGAATGCTCCTTTTTAGACCAGCCTAAGACCAGATATTCACCATCAGTAGACCCTTTCTCAGACAGACTACCTAGTCCATTTTTGGAAAGAAAAAATGTCCCTCAACCTAGTCTGTTTGCTCTACCAACCTGACAGAGCTGAATGTGTTGAGATTGGTGAATCAGCTCCTCAACCCCTACTACTGCTCCTTCTCCGACCTCCAATGAGGCTTTAGATATTTCAGCTACGAACTTCCCTGTGCTGACTGTTTCAGTGCCAGTGAGATTCCTATCTCAGATACCAATTCGCCCCTGGGTTCTTTGGCACCTTGGGATTCTGGAGACCTCTCAGCTCGTAAGTATGCTGTTGTTTCTGGGGGGCAGGATTCCAGTCCAGCTTTTTCAGAGCCATCTCTGCACCTTGGGGCCTCAGCACATATTAGCTTGACACTGGCTTTGGCCTTGGGGAGGTTTCTTCAGAGCAGGGTGGAACCACAGTGCCAAGGCAGTCCTTCTCTGTGTCTGTCTTCCTTCCTCTTTGGGGGGACCAGCTTTCCAGGTCATGGAGAGGGCCTTGTCCTCTGTGGGCATAGTCACCCCCTTCCCTTTCAGAGCAGCTCCCCAGTCCTTTCCCTCATCCAGAGCCCCAGCCAATCTTAACACCTGGACAGCAGGAGTTGAAGCTGCAAGGGTCTCCCATACCAGGGTTGTCCTGTTGTGATACCTCCCCAGATTGTTTCAGTGAGGAGGTTCCTCAGAAGATGAAGTATAAGAGGAAACACTTGGAGTCCCTCAGGAATCTTTCACAGAGGAAACAGATTATGATTAAGGGGAGGGTTCCCCACAGTCACCCCTGGAGGACATTTAATTCTTGAAATCCTAAAGGAGTGGGGTGTCTGAACATCCCAACAACCCTCCTTGGATGAATTAGTGTACTTACAAGCTTTCAGCACTCAACCATCTACCTGTTGGGTAACTCCACCTGCTGATGAGCTCATTAAGATGGTCTCACAATAGGCAAGGAAGGCTTCTGACTCCATAGAACCCATCTCCAAGAGTCCAGATAAAATCTTAACTGTTCCCAAGAACCACCAGTTCTGGGCAGAGGGATTGTTGTTAGATGCCATGGTGGTATCAGCAGCTACAGAAAAGGAAGTGGCAGAGGAGAGTTCCACTATCCATCCTCCTAATAGAGAGTCTAGGATGTTGGCTAAATTTGGAAAGCAGATCTATGTTTTATTGACTTTTGCATTACGGTCCTTAAACTTTATGGCACACTTCAGCAGATTTCAATGGGATCTGGTTAAGGACATATCAGATACCCTGGCAGGAGCCATGTCTGTGGGAGTCCAATATAATGCTGCTTTCCATTTGGCCACCCTAGTGTCTATTACAAATTCGTTTATGAGGCTCATAGCACATGCAGCCAAATGGCTGACCAGGGCAGCAGGTTCAGGCGTAGCCATAAGGAGACATGCCTGGATGTGCTTATGTGATTTTGCTGAGCCATTCAAGTATTCATTCATCAATGCCCCCTTTGACGGCTCATTCCTTTTTGGCCCTAAAGTATGAGAGACCTTGTCCAGGTGTGAGAAGGATGGAAAGACCCTTACTGCTGTAGGTGTAGGCTTTTCTACTCCTCAATTATCCTATTCTATGAATCAGAACAGTGGAAAAATGTAGTTTAAGAAATCCTAAGGACCTTTCCAGGACACATGTGGGAGCGGCTTCCCTGGGGAAGAGAGGGAAGCTTTAATGGAAGACACTGTCCATGTGGTGGAGGAGGCCCACAAGACCAGGCAGGGTTCCAGGGACTCCTTTACTGGTAAATCCTATCAGCACTTCTGAAGGGAGGCCTGACTGCTGCCCTCTGAAGGCAGTCATGGGGCATTTATCCTTGCACCAACAAGCCTGGCATCAGATAACTTTGGATGTTTGGGCGCAAAGGATTATAACCAGAGGATACACTGTACCCTTCTCTTCCCCTCCCTGCAATTGCAAAAAGTTCCCCAACATTCCATTCAGTCAGAGGTAACCAGCAGTTTTAGAGCTTGAAAAACCAATGAAAAAAAAGAGTCATCCAAGAGGTCTTGCCAGACCAGATAAAATCCAGGATTTACTCAAGATTCTTTTTAGTGGCAGAAAAGACAGGGAACTGGAGACCACTTTTGCATCTAAGCATTTTGAACAACTGCATTCAACAGACAACTTCTAAATGAACACGGTTCAGTCTATCCTCCCATTTCTAGGGAAAGAGGACTGGATGTACTCGATACATCTCCAGGATGCGTATTAACACATAAAAATAAGCAAGTGCTCCAAAGATATCTCCACTTCCATGTGGGAGACAGTAATTTTCAGTTTAGAGCTCTTTCATTTGGTCTCACCACAGCCCCAAGGGTGTTCACTGAATGTATGGCAGTAGTAGCTGCTCACTTGAGACTGCAAGGATTACAGGTGTATCCATACTTAGACGACTGGCTCCTTACCACTCTCACCAGGCATCATACAGAACAAGCAAGGAGCTACATTCTCTGGTTTTGCTCCAACCTAGGGATTATGATCAGCTATGAATAATCTCATCTGAATCTGACTCAGACATTAGAGTTCATAGGAGCAATATGGAACAGCAACACTTGCATAGCCTCCCTTCCTCCACAGAGACTATTGAAAATCAAAGCCCAAGTAAGGAAAACTGTCAAGAACAGCAGAGTTCCCACATGACTTGTTTTACAAGGCTTAGGTTCAATAGCAGCAGCCATAGCTTTACTGCCCCTAGCAAGATTCCACATGAGATTTTTACAGTGGCTTCTAGCATCTCAGTGGTCCATTTTGAATCAACCAAGGTCAGATCAGGTTTTTATTAACAACCATTGCAAGAAAGACCTAGCTTGGTGGTGCCACTCAGAGGAAATTCTTTTGGGCTGTCCCTTTATTCCTTCTCAACCCCAAGCCATAGTGACCACCAGATGGGGCGTGGGGCATTATCTGGGCAAGGCCGTCCAAAGCACTTGGTCCTCCATGAGGCCAACTTGCATATCAGTGTCCAAGAGATGAGAAGAGTGCTGTTAGCACTGCAAGCCTTTCAAACCATTCTCCCCTTTGGGACTATTGCAATACAAATAGACAACATGTCAGTGGTTCAGTATGTCTGTGGTTTGGTCTATCAACAAACAGGGAGGAACCAAGTCTTACCCCTTTTGTCAAGATGCTCTCAGAATTAATAAAATAATTTTCACCTTTGAGGATAAGTTACAGTTGATAAAAATGGTTTTACTTCCTAAGATCCTATACGTAGCTCAACCTGTTCTGATGCTTCCCAAAAAAAATATTCTAAAGCAAATAAACACACTATTATTAAAATTTCTATGGTTTCCTAAAAGAAATAGACTGGATTTCTCACATCACGTTAGACCATGGGAACAAAAAGGACTAAACGTTCTGGATATTGAATCTTACATGAAGGCTTTCATACTTAAAACTGTCTCAGACTGGATAAATTCCAATGACTTCTCTAATTGAAATTGTTGCATTCTGTTATACAAACAACTGAAAATAGCTTATCAAAAAAATTCTCTGTAACAGACAAAGTTAATAAACTATGGTATTTACTAGGCATTAATATGCAATACAATACAACAAAAACTACTAAATTAAATTTGATTAATCTTCTTTTTAATGTATTCAGAAAGTTTGTTAATGTAAATATAGATAGAAAACTTTGGTTTAGGTTCATAGGTTCATACTAGGCTATCTGCCCTGGGGCATTTATAAGCCTAGCCCGATTGTGTTTGGCTTATGCCACCCCTTGATTTGAGTATACTGTGCCCTTTTTAAAGTTTAGTTTACTGTGCCTCTGTCTAATAGTGACACTGAAGTAATCCCCGGGACAAACCTACAATCCCCCATCCACTCATCAAGATTCTTCTTGAAGAGAGTCAGTGAGGTGCTCTGCCTAACATGAATTGGAATTCTATTCCAGAGCGAAGGGAGCCTCTGGGTTATGAATCTGTCTCTCCAGCATGTTCTATTTATTTCTGTGCTGATGTTCAAGTCCCTCGAGTGCGTGGCTCTAAGGGATTTAGATTTACTGAGGTGGAGCATGTCCATTAATTCTGGGTTGGACATAGCTTTATATGTCAGGCATAGATCGCCTCGAAGTAGGCGGTATGCAACTGAGTAGAGCTGGAGTTTTTTTAACCGAGCAGCATATGGCATCTGTTTGAGTCCCTTGATCCTCCTGGTGAGGTACTTTTGGGGTCTTTCTAATTGCTGCAGGTGTCGGGTAAGGTACATCCCAAAGGGGCATTGTATTCTATGATGGGCCTGATAAGGGATGAATAAAGGGCCACGATTACCTCTCTTGATCTAGATGTGAATCCTTTCATGATGAGGTGGGCTATGTAGAAGGTCTTTCTAACCACTTTGGCAATGTGGTTGTCAAAGGAGAGATTGCTATCAACTTGGGTCCCCAGATCCCTAATTACTTTCTCTGTACTTAATGGGTTACCACCTATGTGGTAATTTGTGGGCACATTGTTTTTGCCAAAGGGTATGACTATACACTTTTTGGCATTTAGCTTTAGACCATGGCTCTAGCACCAGTTATCCATCTCTGCGAGACCTTTTTGAAGGATGTTTGTGTCAGCTGAAGAGTCGATTATGGCGCCCAGTTTGCAGTCATCTGCGAACTTGGTGAGCCATAGTCCTCCCATGTTGGCCTGTACCTCAGAAAAGTAAATACTGAACAAGAGAGGTCCCAGGACAGAAACTTGTGGGATGCCACTTGTGACCGGTTTCGAGTCTGACATGGCTCCAGCAACTCTGACTCAGTGGGTTCTGTCTTTGAGCCAGTTTGCGACCCATCTTGTGACATAGGGGTTTATATTTAGGCTGGATAGCTTATCTATGATGCCCGAGTGGGGTATTGTGTCAAATGCCTTTGCGAGGTCCAGATAGGCTGTGTGGACTACCTTCCCTTCATTTATGGCCTTGGTGACTGTTTCAAAAGTAGACCAGGTTCAAAAGGCAGGATCTGCCCTTCAAAGCCAAATTGGGTAGGATCTAGTGTCTGTAGGTCCCCAATGTCTTTGTTTATGAGTTCCATGATGATCCTCTCCATAGCCGTGCATACTAGGCTAGTCAGGCTTATGGGCGATAGTTTCCAGGGTCCGCAGAGGCGCCACCTTTGTGGAGTGGGACCACTGTTGCTGTACACCATTCTTTGGGCACATATCCTGTAGTGAGGCTGAGATTGTACAGCAGTTTTACTTGAGGGATTAGTTCTTCTTGGAGTTCATGTGGGATCTAACCCAGGACGCCATCTGGTCCCATGGAAGCAGTGTTTTTGTTTTGGAGAGGCGGCCTTCACCTGAGCAGCGGAGATGTTTGGGAGGCTGCACTTTGCCGGGATAGATACTTGCGGTTTGGGGGGGGGGGGAGAAGTTTGCACTGAACCTGTCTGCCAGGATATTGGCGATGTCTGTGGGTTCAGTGTATTTTTTGTCATTTAGAATCAACTCAGAACAAGTCTGGGAGTTGCATCCCAGGTTCCTAACATAACTGAAAAAAGCCTTATGATTGTCTTTAGTGTCCTGTGCAATTTTTCTCTCGAAGCTGGCCTTGGAGGATTTTATGAGGGATCGTAATTTTTTGCTAGTACTGATCAGAGATGCCTTCCCTTTTAGGGATTTTGCTCTATCATGTAGTAGTTTCCTCCTTCTGTTGTACAGTTTATTTATGTCTGGGGTCTACCAGACTGGACGCCTGCCTTTGGATGATTGGGTCTTGATTTTGTTTCGGATATCATGATCCATGCATTCCTGGAGATGTCCGTAGAATGCGTTTATATAGAATTCTGCAGTTTGGGCCGTAGTTTCCACTGGCCCTGGGGCCTTGAAGGATTCCACTTCAGTTTCGAGAAGTGTGAAGTTCGCTTTTGAGAAGTTTTTCACTGTGGTTTTCTGGGCTGGGGGTGGGGTCGGGATGTGGATATTCAGTGAAATTAATTTATGGTCTGATCTTACCAATGAGGGATATACTTCTGTATGGAGCATAGAGTCCCCATGTTGGTAATGATCAGGTCTAGTATGTTTTTCCTTCTTGTGGGAATGGTGACTAGTTGTTCCATAGCATTTGAGTTTATAAATTCCAGGAACCTTTGGGCTAAGGTGCTGGGGCTTGAGTAATGCTACCAGTCTATGTTTGGGTAGTTGAAGTCACCCAATATAATGGTGTTCAGAGAGATCTTAGTGTTCTCCAATGTTTTCAGGAAAGCTGAGTGGGATTCCTGACTTTGAGAGGGTGGTCTGTAGGATGCTATAAATTGAAAAGCAGTCTTGCCCACTGTCAGTTGCACATGGATGGTCTCCGATACTTTGTGCACTGCCACTAACCTGGAGGTGTGGATATCCTTGATAAATATGGAAACTCCCCCTCCTTTTGTGGTTCTGTCCGGGTTTTGGGGCCGAAAAGCATGATATGAGGTATAACCTGGTAGTGCTGGGGTGCTCTCTGGAGCCTTGAACCAGGTTTCTGTCACTGCACAGATATCGATGTTCTCCATACCAAGGAGAGCTTCGAGTGCATGCATCTTGAGGTTAAGACTGCTGGTGTTTAGTAGCATTACCCTTAGTTTCTTGTTCCTTGTGCTGTCTATGGAGGTGGGTTTGACTTTTGAGCCTTGCCTAAAAAGGCACTATGGGGGTGGCAAGAGCCTTTGCCAATATTCGAAAGCCCAGGGGTGACAGGTGCAAGCCGTCCCTAGTGAAGCAACATGGCTTGTCGAGCATGTCATCCCAGGCTGACAGACACTGGATCCCCTTTGAATGACACCAAAATTTTAGCCGATTGTTAAAATCGATCATTTTGTCTTTATACTGCGGCATCATTCTAGGTGAGGGTAAGATGCTGCTCAAGGTCAGGGTCATACCGGCCTGGGCTACATGATCAGAGAGCTCATCTATGTCTCTTTTCATGTAGACGAGGGAGGTACGTCTCAGGTCATTCACGCCAGCATGTACAATGACTGAGTCATATTTGTATTTGCTTTGGAGTGACCTTAGTGCTTGCGTTATGTGGCAGATCCTAGCGCCCGACAGGCAGCTCACTGTGACCTTCTCTTTATTCAGCCTGGTGAGCGGGACGTCAGTGTGTCTGACAACAGAGTCACCTATTACAAGGGTATCAGGTGTGTTATTCAGCCTTAAGGGCTGTGACTGCTTGGCACACTGACTTTGTGTGCTATGTGTTGTACGTGTTTTGTTTTGGGTAGCGTTTGCTTGGATGTCTGCTTTGGAGGTCTCTGTTGCTTAGGTAGATTTTTATTTAGAGCCTCCGAGTATGTTTTTGTGTTTTTATGTGTTTGGTTCACTGTTGTGATGGGACTATGTGATACTGGAATTGTGTTGTGTGAGGTTACCTTCTCCTCCTGACTGGTTACACCAGTTTTGAGATGAGAGAGCTCAGCCTCCAGTTTGGCTATATGGTTGCATCTCTCACATATATTTAAACCTGTTTGGAGGAGGAGAGGGTTGTCCGTGTACATGAGACAGTTGTAACATTGCCTCAAAATTCCCAGATTCACCAGCTGGACTGGAGAGGAAACAATTGACTGACCTTTAGACATGCTAGAGTAATATAGGGAACTGAATTAAAATGAACCAATAGGGGACAAGGTAATCGTAGAGAGTATAAGAGTAAGTAGTGCTTATGGTTTATTAGTGCTAACTTGTAAGATTACTTATTTGGAGCAGTGAGGGGTCTTAGAATGTGAATATGGTGTTTAATTTGAGAGATAGAGCAGTTCTAAGGGAAAAACTGAAGAGCAGACTTTCTGGAGCCAGGAATAGTTTAAACCCAATTAGGCGGTGCTGCCCGATGTTGCGTTATGCGCAAAAGCATGCAAAACTGCGCAAAAGAGGGTTTTAAGAGAGGGAGATCAAGAAGTTTGGAATTGACCCAAATGACCAATAAAACTACAGTTTCAAGGCAGTAACCACTCCCACAGGGGCAGGCAGGCTGCTCAATGTTTATCACTGCCACTGATGAACACAGAGACTTCCCTTTAGCCCAAGCAAACAATGGCCTCCAAGAAACTTACAAACAGTTCAGAACAGCAAATCTGTAACGGAACTTTTTTAAATCTCAGAAAAGTAGGAAAAAAGCAAGATTTATTAATTCCTTTTACCATTACAAAGAATTTTCTGATAGGGTACATAGAGAAGTTCTCATATCCGGGGAACAAAGGAAATTTTTTGGCTGGCAGCAATGCATTAACAATCTAAAGGTCATAGATATTTAATATGTAAAGTCATCCTACAGAATATCATCACAAGACTGGTTAATACTGCAGAGCATTTTATCATATTCTTAGGATCTGTGTAGATAATTAATAATTCTTCTTATAAGAATATTCTAAAATTTATAAATGGGCTGTTTGGAATCATTTACAATGAACAAAATATGAAGAATGCTATTGTAAATTTATATATAGAGATAATAACCTATAAAACTATACCCAAAGCAATATACTGGCTACATATTATCAAAGGTTAGTCAATATATTTATTACCAGAAAACAAATCAAATATTTTACTTTCTGTTAAACTCACATCCAGTTCACAATATTGGAGAATATTCAATTAGAATTTTTTACTAAATTGAGTTCCTCCAGAAATGGTCTATGCTGGAGATGTGAGGAGACATTTGAAGCTGATTGGTATCATATCTTTTATGACTGTACTGATATAAAGACTTTCAGGAGTAATACTAATAACTTCTTACAGGCTATATTTACAGAACCCTTTGTTTTATCTAATGCTCTAATACTATTAAATGTAAATGAAGGTCTCTGATTGAATAAAATCGATTTATATTTGCTTTGGACAATATTGTCAATTGCCAGGAAATGCATAACAAAAAGATGGAATTCCAATACAACACCTAAAATGGAATTTTTTTTTTCATCTCTACTGAAGAAGACAGCATTGATGGAGATTAAAATCAAAGAACTCAGAACATATCCTAAGCCATTAGTTAATAACCATTGGAGAAAAATTTTGCAATTGATTGACACTATGTAATTGGATCCGGTCTCTGATTTTTGTATATTTGAATTTATTAACTTTGTTTTTATTTGTTTTAATTTCTTTCACTTTTGTCAGGCTTAATGTAAATATTGTATATAGTTATTTCATTGGATTAAAACATATAATACTATGTGACTGATCTACAAATTATTTGAAAAGAAAAAACAGTTGAGTAAAAAAAAGATGCTCTCAGAATGTGGCAGTGAGTGATCTCTTCCAACCGCTGTTTTATAGCGATGCATATTCCTGGGAGTTCAAATGTGGTAGTGGATGTACTGAGTAGGTGCATTCTCCTGACTCATGAGTGGTCTCTCAATCCCAAGGTGATGAAAAAGATTTTTCATCACTGGGGCCATCCTTGCTCTAACTTGTTTGCATCATCCCTGAACAACAACTGTAGCAACTAGTTTGCCCTAATCCTTCCTAAAGTGGAGTCCATTAGAGACACTCTAATGCACAATTGGCCCTCTGGTCTTCTATATGCTTTTCCCCATTACCATTAATTCCTCAATTCTTAAATAGATCAATCAGGTTTAAGAGCAGGGTAAACCTCATTGCTCCTTCTGGTTTTGGCAGTTTTGCTTCCCTTTCTTTGGTCTTGTCTGATTCAGTGACCATGGACTCTGGACCCAGATCCAGATGTCCTATCCTATGCAGAGGGATGGATTCAGTCCAAGCTCCAAAATCTCAAGCTCACAGCTTGGCGTCTACAGTTCCATTGAATGCCAGGTGTAGTAAACTTTCTTTCCCAGTTCATTGCATCCTTTTAGCATCCCATAAGCCCTCTACTAGAAAGCTTTACAGCAGCAAATGGGAAAAATTTTCTTTCTGGGCTTGTGATAATAACATTGACCCCTTTTCCACTCCTATTGATAACGTTTTTACAATTTTTAGCTTTGCTCTTTGAAACAAGAGCCTCTAGCTCTACTATCAGGGTACAACTGGTGGCTATTTCAACCTTTCATAATGGATTTGAAGAGAATTCCCTAATAGCTCATAATGTCTGCAAAGTGTTCTTAAGAGTTACCTTGATGTTAAATCCACTATAAGGATCCATCGACACACTGGGATTTGAATATGGTATTACAGTCAATATTTCATTCCCCTTTTGAGCCTGCTGCTGATTGTAACTTAAAATTTCTAAGTTGGAAAACTATTTCTCTAGTAGCGGTTACTTCGGCCAGAAGAATTTCAGAAGTCCAAGCCTTGTTTTGCAAGGCACCTTACCTGACATTTCATAAAGACAGGGTTTCCTTAAGAACAAAACCTTCCTTTTTACCAAAGTTGGTGTCAGAAACAAATATCAATCAGATGATCCATTTACCTGTGTTTTTCACAATTTCTCAAACAAAGGTGAATGCTGTTCATATTAATTAGATGTTCATAGACAACTGCATTTCTATCTTCATAGAACAAAAGATATAAGGAAGTATGACCAATTGTTTGTGTCATTTGCACCTGCTAGAATGAGCAAACCAGTCACCAAAGTTACTTTAGCAAAGTAGCTGAAAGAATTTATTTCCTTCATATACAACAAGAGAAAAGTTGAATTACCTGGTAGAGCTGTAGCTGCTTCAGCAATTTTCCTCTCTAGGGCATAAATAGATTATATTTCTGCAGTGTCAGCTTGGGCTATGCCACATACCTTTATCACTCATTACAAAGTGGACCTAGTCTGTAGTGGGAAGAGCGTCATTTGGTTCTATGGTGCTCAGGAATATCCTCCCATGAGCCCATCCAAGATGTATGGTAGCTGGGGTCTCTGTCCAAAGTGTCAAGGATAAAATGAAGATTGACAACATCAGATAAAGAAGTTATGTACTTACCATAACATTCAATATTAATTTATCCTTGACATCACCACCCTTCTTTCCTCTTCCATTCAGATTTCTTGGTGGGAAGACTTATGGTCCTAACTGTGCATTTATTTGTAAATGACACCAGATATGGTGTCATTAAAGGTATTTCAGAATTATGCTATCTTTCTGTTTTCTGTCTCCGAACTTGAACTGAGGTAACTGAAAGATGAGCATCATGGGTAGGATCTGGCTGGAGAGTTTTTTGATGTTCATGAGCTGTAGTAACAGCCGAGTCGGTTCCAAGGTTTGGAACTGAATTCAAGTGTCAAGGACAAATGAAGATGGCCAACACAGATGGAATGTTAAATAAGTACACAACTTAAATGATAATAAAGTTACACAGAATGTGTAGCTTATATAAAAGCAGGAAAATGGCAACTATGGTAATGAGAATTACAGCTATTGTGAAACAGAAAGGAAGGAAATATCTGAGTAAATAAAAATTTATAAAAAAGATTTTAAAAACTCATCTGTGAAGAACAGCTCAAGAGCTGAAATGGTGAACACATGTTATTTGAAAAGTGGCATATGAGACCTGGGGTATGAAAGGGGTTGGTGCATTATAAGTAAGGGAGGAGCTTGAGAGTTGTTTGGTGGTTACAAGGTATAATAATGGCCAATCCCAAGACTGAATGGCAGAATGAAAATTGACAACATCAGTTTGATATTTGTAGTAGCCATTACTTCAGCTAGGAGAACTTCAGAACTGCAAGCCTTACCTTCTGACCCTCCTTACTTCGTGTTTCATATTGATAGGGTATCTTTACGAACCAGTCCATCTTTTCTTCCAAGGTTGTGTCAGGATCCAACAGTAATGAATCTATTAACATTCCATTCTTCCCACATTTCTCCATCAAAGACAAATACATTTTACATTACTTGGACGCTCACAGACAATTACATCTCTGTCTACATATAACTGACAAATTCAGGAAATCAAGATTAATTAGTCATCTGGTCCTTTTCCCCAATAGAATTCAGCCATGTTGTAGAGAACAGGCTAGAGGACAAGATGAAAAGGGTCATATCTCCCCCTGTACACAGTCCTTTTCTCCACTAGAATCTAACATTTTCACATAGAGCAGGCTAGAGTCCCTTGGCTGAAAGTATCTGGTCCTTCAGCAGTGGCAATCTGTGTGTAAGGGACCTGAAATTATACTGAACCACATGAATGTAGTACAGGTCTTTCATAAAACACAATGGTTCATTGCTGCCTGTGTACACCAGAGGTGATAGAGTGTATTCCATTAAAATTGGTCATTTTCCCGACTAGACTGTAGCCATATGACAGAGAACAGGATAGAAGAGTCAACAAAAAGGGTTATATCTGCCACTGCACAGTAAAGTGGCTAGAATGTATTCACAGAAAGACGGCCCATTCCTTCACTAGGATTTAACATTTTCATATAGCACAGGCTAGACTACATTGGTTGAAAGGCCCTGGGTCCTTCAGCCACGGCAATCTGTGTTGAAGAGGCTGGAAATTATGCTAAACCAAAAGAATGAGTACAGCTCTTTCTTGAAAAAAGGTCATTCCTGCTTTTGTATACCAGAAGTGACAGAATCTATTCCCATAAGAAAGGCCCTTTTCCCAACTAGAATTTAGCCATGTTACACATAACAGACTAGAGAACTCGATACAAAGTGTCATGTTTGCCAGTACACACTAAAGGGGTTAGAAGCTATTCACAGAAATATGGTCCTATCCTCCAGTAGAATTTAGCATTTTTAGATACAGTAGGTTATATTCCCTTGGCTGAAAGAACCAGGGACCTTCATTGCTGGCAATCTGTTCTGAAGGGGCCTAAAATTATGCTCAGCCAAACAAATGTAAGTCATGTATTTCCACCCATGTAGACAGAGTTTATTCCCAGAAAGATGATCCTTCCCTCTACTAGAATCTAGCATTTTTACATAGACCAGGCTAGATTCCATTGTCTGAAAAGACCTGGGTCCTACAGCCATGGCAATCTGTCTTGAAGGGGAAAGAAATTGAACTTAAACAAAAGAATGTAGCGCAGGTCTTTCCTAAAAAAAAATGGTAATTCCTGCCTTTGCATACCAGCAGTGATAGAATCTATTTTCATAAAAAAGGTCATTTTCCCCCACTAGAATTTAGCCATGTTACACATGACAGGCTAGAGAACTCAATAAAAAGGGTCATTCTTGCCAGTGTACACTAATGAGGTTAGAAGCTATTCACAGAAAGATTGTCCTTTCCTCCAATAGAATTTAGCAGTTTCTGATACAGCAGGCTATATTCCCTTGGTTGAAAGTCCTGGGAAATTCATATAAGTCATGTATTTCCAAAAAGAATGGTAATTCCTACCACTGCACCCCAGAAGAGATGAAACTTAATCCAAAAAGATGGTCCTTTCCACCACTAGAATATAGCATTATCGCACAGAGCAGGCAAGATTCCATTGGCTGAAAGGCCCTGGGTCCTTCAACCATGGCAATCTGTTTTGAAGGGGCCAGAAATTACACTTAACCAAAAGAATGCAGTGCATCTCTTTCTTAAAATAACAAAAAATGGTCATTCCTGCCTTTGTACACCAGAAGTAACAGAATCTAGTCCCATAAAAAATGTCCTTTTCACCTCTATTAGCCATATTACACATAGCAGGCTAGGGGACTCAATAAAAATGTTCATTCCTGCCAGTGTACACTAAAGGGGCTAGAAGCTATTCACAGAAAGATGTTCCTTTCCTCCACTAGTATTCAGCATTTTCTGATACAGCAGGTTATAGTCCCTTGACTGAAAGTGCCAGGATCCTTCAAACATGGTAATCTGTTCTGAAGAGGCCTGAAATTATGCTCAGTGAAACAAATGTAAGTCATGTATTTCCAAAAAGAATGGTAAATCCTGCCACTGCTCACCAGATGAGACAGAATTTATTCCCAGAAAGATGGTCCTTTCCTCCACTACAATCTAGCATTTTCACATAGAGCAGGCTAGATTCCATTGGCTGAAAGGTCCTGGGCCCTTCAGCCATGGCAATCTGTGTTGAAGCAGGCAGAAATTACGTTCAACCAAAAAAAATGTAGTGCAGCTCTTTTTTAAAAAAACAAAAGGTCAATCTGTAGTTGTTAATCTTCTTCCTATTCATCACTGATGGGTTCGGTTCCGAGCCCTTGGAACTGTGTCGGCCTTATATCAAGCTTGTGTGCACCAAAAAATTCTCGAGTTAAGCAGCTACCCACAATGCCCTTTGCACATTTACCCCAGACCTAGTTTGCTGTACAGCTATATAGCAGCGTTTCACCGAGCTCTCCATCTAAGTGCTTTTTTCAGATATATTTACAAGTTTGTAAAAGTTTTTCTCTTTTGATAATCTGTTTTTGATTTCTATATTGCTTCAGCTCTGCCCACAGGTTTGCTCTCTTACCATTGTTGGCATTTTCTTGGTATTTCTAACTTTCTACCTTTGCGGTATCTTGTTACCATTGTTGGTATTTCCTTTCTCTCCTTCATTTCCTCTCTTTCCTCTCTCTTTCCTCACCTTGTGCGCGAGAGTGTGTTCTGAGATGTCTGAAAAGAAGGGAACTACGGGGTTTAAACACTGCTCTTCTTGTAGTGGTAAACTACTGAATAGTGTCCTCCATGAAGAATGTGTGTACTGTTTGGGGGGTTCTGCATTTGTCAGCGAAACCCCCGTGTGATATTTGTGCTAATTTCAGTCAGTGGACACTGAATGAACATTGTAACAAACTTATTTTAAAGGGCCTGCTTGCTTCGTTTTTTTCAGAGGCTATTTCTGCGACGGAGATCTCATCGCCTCCTTCTTCAAACAAGAAACGTCCTCGATCAGACCCCTCTTCACCGACAGAGGTAAAAGTCACAAGCACAAGGCCCATAAGTCCTCATCTGAACACCGTTCTGCCTCCTCGGTGCCGACTACTACATTGGCTCCAAACTCGGCTCCAACAAAGTTTACCGAGGTTGCCTCATCGGAGCCTACCCCAGCACCAACAGTTATGGTACCATCTAAGACCTTGGTACCGACCAGCATGTTGATTTCTCTCTCAGCACTGACATCACCCATTTCGGCTCCGATATTGGTTCTGACATCTACATTGGAACCATTCCTATCATCCACCCCTATAGTGACTTCAGCTCCGAGCCCGTTCATAGCTCTGACTATACTGTTATTACCTGTTTCAAAATTGGAATCATCAGTGCTGTTCTGTGACATACCACAGACCCGATACTCATCCAATGTGAACCCATTTGCCAGACAAGCCTGCAGCCCATTTTTGGACTGGCCTGATTCCCCCTCAGGGGCATTAGTGAGATCCACCAGGAGCCTTTCCGAATTGGATGTGGTGTGCCTTTTGATCAGCTGCTGACCACCAGGGGAATTTCAAATCTGCCTAGATCCTACCCCATTCCTGGCTTTGGGTCTATTTCTCCAGCATCCCCTACTTACTCTCCTACCTTGGACCCCTCATTTCCAAGGCTCATCTATCAGAGTTTTACTAGAGGAATTCCTTCCTCTGTCCTGACAACAACTCTGTCTGAGGTCCCGAGATCCCTTTCGGTGCCGCTTCCGTCATAACTCACCCTTCCTCAATCTCATGCTTGAGGAGGTGGAGCACCCGGTTACGGTGTCGGTACTGATGGTTTTGTCGGCCCCGACTTCAGATCAGAGGGTGACTACCACTCTGAGTTTGCTTGAGGCTCCGTACCTGGGCGGACCATCTGGAGCAGGGTGTGACCCCGGTTCTGATTTTGTCTTCTTTGGTTCCGGGCTCCCATTTCTCTTCGGGCGAGCCCACTTTCCGGGTGATGGAGAGGGCGCTTGCTGCTAGCAATCCTCCACAGTTGGTTATTCCCCTAGTTCCCTCTGAGCCGCAGCTGTCAAAGGCCACCCCCCCAGGACTCCGAGAGCACAAGGCCCAGGAGACCCGTGTCCAGGGCATTTCCCTTTCTGAGTCTTCTTCAGATGTTCCCACTGAAGAACCCCCTCGGAAATGGGTGTGTAAGAGGAAACACATGGACTCCCCAGAGGAGTCCCTCACAGAGGATACAGACTACGATGATGGAGAAGGGTCCCCATGATCAACCCCTGATGATGTCTCCTTTGGGGACATCATGGAAATCTTGAAACAGAAGGGTGACTGGAAGTCCTCAAACCTTTCCTCAGAGGAATCCGTATTCCTGCAGGCCTTTCACTCTCGGCCCTCTGCTTCTTGGGTGACCCCCCCCCCGCCGATGAGCTGGTTAAACTCATCATGCAATGGGCTTGGAAGAACCCCGACTCTGTTGAGGCCATCCCCTGGAGATCAGACAAAGTACTCTCCCCTCCAGAGGATCAACCCCATTGGTCCAGAGGTTTGCCAGTGGATGCTATGGTGGTGGCAGCTGCCATAAAAAAGGACCTTGCAGAAGAGAGTCTTGCTGTTGACCCACCCAACAGAGAGTCTCGGGCAGTAGACAGGTTATGGAAGTGAGTCTTTGCATCAGCGACCTTCGCAGTTAGGTCTCTGAACTTTCTGGCACATTTTATGTGGCTCCAGAGAGATCTTATTTCCGAACTCTCCTGAAACCTTGTGGGTTAAGTACTGGATAGAGCATGAGATAAAGCTGCTTCCCAACTTGCCATCCTAGAATCTATATCTAATTCATCCATGAGGTTGCTGTCACATGCAACTGAAGGAGCAGCTAGAGCTGTGGGTACAAGCGTAGTCATGAGATGTCATGCCTGGATGCACATCTGTGACCTTGCAGACTCCTTCAAGTCTTCCTTTCTAAATGCCCCTATCGAGCCATCTGCTCTGTTTGGTGCTAAGGTCAAGGATACTTTAGGCAGGTGTGAGCAAGATGGGAAGACCTTGTCTGCCATTGGCCTACGCTTTTCCAAACCTCGGCATTCCTTCTCCAGGAATCAGAGGAGTGGAAAAATGTGGCACAAGAAGTCTCAAGGTCCTTTCCAAGATGCATGTGGTGAGGACTCCTCTAGAGGCAGAGGGGGTTCCAATAATGGAAGATGTCCCTCTCAGGGCAGAGGGGGGTCCCCGGAACTAGGGCTCCAGAAATTCCTTCTCAGGTAGACCATATCAGCGCTCCTGAGGTGCTGCCCAATTGCTTTCCTCTGGAAGCAGTCGGGGCATGTTTCTCTCTGCACCAAGCTGCCTGGTTCTCCATTATGAGTGATCAGTGGGTGCAGAGAATCATTACCAGAGGCTACCATATTCCACTAATATCCTATCCAAGACCTCCGAATTCCCTTCCCGATGTTCTACCCAGTCAAAGGGAGGACGCAGTTTCCAAAATACGAAAGCTATTTCAAAAACGAGCCATCCAACAGGTCCCCCCAGATCAGTGCAGTTCAGGGTTCTACTCAAGATTCTTTTTGGTGCCAAAGAAAACAGAAGACTGGAGGCCCATTCTGGATCTCAGCCAACTAAGCAAATTGGTAGTTCAGACCATGTTCCGCATGGTCATGATTCAATCCATCCTCCCCTTTCTGTGAGAGGGTGTGTGGATGTGCTCATTAGATCTCCAGGATGCGTATTACCATATCAAGATGGAAAAGCACTCCAGTGGCCTCCTTCGCTTCTGGTTGGGAGCCAATCACTACCAGTTCAGAGCCCTGCCTTTCAGTCTCTCGACAGTCCCCAGAGTGTTCACAAAATGTCTTGCAGTGGTAACAGCTCATCTGAGACTTCAGGGATTCCAGGAGTTTCCATACCTAGACGAATGGCTCCTCTCCGTCCCCACCAAGCATCTTCTGGTCAGGGCTCTCCACTACACACTGGTTCTAGCAGAGTCATTAGGCATCACCATACACTGGGAGAAATCAAACCTTCAACCATCACAACAACTGGAATTCATAGGGGCAATATTCAACACCCAGTCAAGCCTAGTCTCACTTCCTCTCCACAGGCTTCAGAGACTCAGGGCACAAGTTCAGGTAATACTCTGTCAAATCAAGGTGTCTGCAAGGGAAATTCTTCAAGCCTTGTGATCTATGGTTGCAGCCATCCCCATAGTTTCCGTAGCCAGACTACACATGAGATTACTACAATGTCTCCTTCAGGCCCAGAGGATACCCAACCTTCACCCCCCTGAGCTCCAAGATTCTCATCACCAACATTTGCAAATGAGATCTCCTCTGGTGGAAGAGTACAGACAAAAATCTTTGGTGTTGTCCCATCCAGGTTCCACAGCCCAGCGCCACGGTGACCACGGATGCTTCCCTGATGGGGTCGGGGGGCCACTTTCTGGGAAAGTCAGTCCAAGGCACGTGGTCTGATGTAGAGGTCAATTTGCATATCAATGTCCTGGAGTTAATAGCAGTGCTGTTGGCATTGCAAGCTTTTCATCTGCTCCTTCCATCCGGAATGATTGTTATCCAGTCAGAAAACATGTCTGGTACATAAGCAAACAGAGAGGGACCAAATCTTACCCCCTCTGTCGAGAAGCCATGAAAATCTGGCAGTGGGCGATAGCTTCCAATCGCTTCCTGATCGCAAAGCATATCCCAGGGAGCTTCAACATGATTGCGGACAGATTGAGCAGATGCATTCTTCATCCTCATGAGTAGTCGCTCAACCCGAGTGTGGCGATGTAAATTTTCAGCCGCTAGGGCCAGCCATGCTGCGACATTTTCACCTCCCCTTCAAATACAAAATGCAGCAGCTACTTTGTCCTCTTTCTCCCTCTCGGGGAGTCACCGAGAGACGCTCTAGTCCATAATTGGTCCACGGGTCTCCTTTATGCTTACCCTCAGATTCCTCTGATTCTCCGTGTTCTATGGAAAGCTATTCGGTTGAGAAGCAAAGTGATCCTCACCGCTCCATTCCAGCCTCGTCAAGCGTGGTTTTCCTTCCTTTGACCTCATCTGTTACAATCTCCTTGGATCCTAGACACTCATCAGGACCTAATTTCTCACCCACAAGGGCTGACTTCCCCGAATCTGTCCACCTTCAAGCTGACAGCTTGGTTTCTCCACTTCTGTTAGTTGGCAGGCAGGAAACCCTCTCTTCACATGTCCAGGATATTACAGGGATAAATGGAAAAGATTCTCTATTTGGTCACAGATTGAGAAGCTAGACCTGTTCTCAGCCCCGTAGCCACTATTCTTCATTATTTGGCTGAGCTGTTCGACAAAGGGGCCTCAGCGTCTACCATTTGAGTCCATCTAGCAGCTGCTTCCAACTTCCATAATGGGTCTGAAGGAGTACCACTTATCTCCTCTCGTTTTTGCAAGACCTTCCTCAAGGGTATTTTCCACAGCAGGCCTCCCATCAGACAGCTGGTGGAGGCACGGAATTTTTCCTGGGTTCTGCAGGCTGTCACTCTGCCCCCATTTGAGTCAGCTGCCACCTGTGATCTAAAATTCTTGTCATGGAAATCCTTATTCCTGGTGGCTATAACTTCAGCAAGATGAATTTCTGAATTACAAGCATTATGTATCAAAAGCTCTTATCGGATCTTTCATAAGAACAGAGTATTACTTCGTACTAACCCATCTTTTCTCCCCAAAGTGGTTTCTGATTTTTCGATTAACCAGTCCATTGAGCTCCTTGTGTTTTTCCCAAATTACTCTAACAAGGGAGAATACTGTCTACATTCCCTGGATGTTCATAGACAATTACGCTTCTATCTGGACAGAAATAAATCATTTTGCAAGTCAGACCAGCTCTTCGTTTCCTTTGTGGGCCCTAGAATGGGAGGTGCAGTATCAAAGGTTACTTTGTCTAAATGGCTCAGGGATTGCATTGCCTTCACATATTCACTTACAGAGGGATCTAAGCCTGGCCAAATCAAAGCTCACTCAACTAGGGCTATTGCAGCATCTGTTGCCTTCCACTCTACGGCCTCCATGGATAACATTTGTGCAGCTGCCATTTGGGCTAAGCCCCACACTTTTATCAATGGTTCTCAGGAATGTTCTTCCATAAGGGCCACCCAGGGTCTTCAAGTAGCTGGGGACTCGGTCCCATCAGTGAGGAATAGGAAGAAGATTAACAACTTCAGATAAAGAAGTTATGTCTTACCATAATGTTCCATCTGAGTTGTTGATCTTCTTCCAGTCATCACACCCTCCCACCAACCCCCTCCTAAGGTTCCTGGCAGATCTTCTGGGTCTTTGTGATGTATTAGGGGTTCTGCGCAGAGATGGCCTCTGACTTATTCTTTCTCCATATGTTGCATGCAAACTCGATCTGAGGTAACTGAGCAAATGGCATTGTGGATAGCAGCTTAGCTCGAGAGTTTTTTGGTGCACGCAAGCTTGGTATAAGGCCGACTCGGTTCGAGGGCTCAGAACTGAACCCATCGGTGATGACTGGAAGAAGATCAACAACTCAGATGGAAAGTTATGGTAAGACATAACTTCTTTTTCCTGCCTTTGTACACCAGAAGTGGCAGAATCTATTCTGATAAAAAAGGTCATTTTCCCCACTAGAATTTAGCCATTTAGCCATACCCATAACAGGCTTGGGGACTCAATAAAAAGGGTCATTCCTGTCAGTATACACTAAAGGGTTAGAAGCTATTTACAGAAAGACGGTCCTTTCCTTGACTAGAATTTAGCATTTAGATACAGCAGGTCATATTCGCTTGGCTGAAAGTCCAGGGTAATTCATCCCTGGCAGTCTGTTCTGAAGACGCCTGAAATTATGCTCAGCCAAACAAATGTAAGTCATGTATTTTTAAAAAGAATGTTAATTCCTGCCACTGAACACCAGAGGAGAGAGAATTTATTCCCAGAAAAATGTCCTTTCCACCACTAGAAGATAGCATTATCGCACAGAGCAGGCAAGATTCCGTTGGCTGAAAGGCCCTAGGTCCTTCAGCCATGGCAATCTGTGTTGAACGTGCCAGAAATTATGCAAACAAAAGAAAGTAGTGCAGCTCTTTCCTAAAAACAATGTTCATCCCTGCCTTTGTACACCGGAAGGGACAATCTCTTCCCATAAAAAAATCCCTTTTCCCCACTAGAATTTAGCCATGTTACACATAACAGGCTAGGGGACTTAATAAAAAGGGTTATTCCTACCCTTGTACACTGGAAGTAGCAGAATCTATTCCCATAAAAAGGTCCTTTTCCCCACTAGAATTTTGCCATGTTACACATGACAGGCTAGGGGACTCAATAAAAAGGGTCATTCCTGCCAGTGTACACTAAAGGGGTTAGAAGCTACTCACAGAAAGATGGTCCTTTCCTCCACTAGGATTTAGCACTTTCTGATACAGCAGGTTATATTCCCTTGGCTGAAAGGATCAGGTCCTTCATCCCTGGAAATCTGTTCTGAAGGGGCCTGAAATTATGCTCAGCCAGACAAATGTAAGTCGTATGTTTCCAAAACGAATGGTAATTCCTGTCACTGCACAGCAGAAGAGATAAACTTTATTCCCAGAAAGATGGTCCTTTTCGCCACTATAATCTAGCATTTTCACATTGAGCAGGCTAGATTCCGTTGGCTGAAAGGCCCTGGGTCCTTCAGCCATGGCAATCTGCATTGAATGTGCCAGAAACTATGCTCAAGCAAAAGAAAGTAGTGCATCTCTTTCCTAAAAAAAAAATGGTCATTCCTGCTTTTGTTCACCAGAAGTGACAGAATGTATTCCCATAAAAAGGTCCTTTTCCCCACTAGAATTTAGCTGTTACACATAACAAGCTAGGGGACTCAATAAAAAGGGTTATTTCTGCCAGCATACACTAAAGGGGTTAGAAGCTACTCAGAGAAAGACGGTCCTTTCCTCCACTAGGATTTAGCACTTTCTGATACAACAGGTTATATTCCCTTGACTGAAAGGATCATGTCCTTCATCCCTGGCAATCTGTTCTGAAGGGGCCTGAAATTATGCTCAGCCAAACAAATGTAAGTCATGTATTTGTAAAATGAATGATAATTCCTTCCACTGAACACCAGAGGAGATAGAATTTATTTCTAGAAAGATGGTCCTTTCCTCCAGTAGACTCTAGCATTTTCACATAGAGCAGGCTAGATTCTGTTGGCTGAAAGGCCCTGGGTCCTTCAGCCATGGCAATCTGTGTTGAAGGGGTCAGAAATTACACTCAAACAAAAGAAAGTAGTGCAGCTGTTTCCAAAAAGAAAAAAAATGGTCATTCCTGCCTTTGTACACTGGAAGTAACATAATCTATTCCCATAAAAACGGTCCTTTCCCCACTAGAATTTAGCCATGTTACACCTAACAGGCTAGGGGGCTCAATAAAAAGGTCATTCCTGCCAGAGTACACTAAAGGGGTTAGAAACTACTCACAGAAAGACAGTCGTTTCCTCCACTGGGATTTAGCACTTTCTGATGCAACAGGTTATATTTCCTTGGCTGAAAGGATCAGGTCCTTCATCCCTGGCAATCTGTTCTGAAGAGGATTGAAATTATTCTCAGCCAAACAAATGTAAGTCATGTATTTCCAAACAGAATATTAATTCCTGCCAATGAACACCAGAGGAGATGGAATTTATTCCCAGAAAGATGGTCCTTTCCTCCAGTAGACTCTAGCATTTTCACATAGAGCAGGCTAGATTACGTTGGCTGAAAGGCCCTGGGTACTTCAGCCATGGCAATCTGTGTTGAAGGGGTCAGAAATTATGCTCAAACAAAAGACAGTAGTGCATCTCTTTCCTAAAAGAAAAAAAAAATGTTCATTCCTGCCTTTGTACACTGGAAGTAACAGAATCTATTCCCATAAAAAAGGTCATTTTCCCCACTAGAATTTAGTCATGTTACACATAACAGGCTAGGGGGCTCAGTAAAAAGGGTCATTCCTGCCAGTGTAGACTAATGGGGTTAGAAACTACTCACAGAAAGACGGTCCTTTCCTCCACTAGGATTTAGTACTTTCTGATACAACAGATTATATTCTCTTGACTGAAAAGATCATGTCCTTCATCTCTGGCAATCTGTTCTGAAGGGGCTTGAAATTATTCTCAGCCAAACAAATGTAAGTCATGTATTTCCAAAATGAATGATAATTCCTTCCACTGAACACCAGACGAGATAGAATTTATTCCCAGAAAGATGGTCCTTTCCTCCAGTAAACTCTAGCATTTTCACATAGAGCAGGCTAGATTCTGTTGGCTGAAAGGCCCTGGGTCCTTCAGCTATGGCAATCTGTGTTGAATGTGCCACAAATTATGCTCAAACAAAAGAAAGTAGTGCAGTTCTTTCTGAAAAAATGGTCATCCCTGCCTTCGTACACCGGAAGTGACAATCTGTTCCCATAAAAAAGATCCTTTTCCCCACTAGACTTTAGCCATGTTACACATGACAGGCTAGTGGACTCAATAAGAAGTGTTATTCCTGCCAGTGTACACTAAAGGGGTTAGAAGCTACTCACAGAAAGATGGTCCTTTCCTCCACTAGGATTTAGCACTTTCTGATACAACAGGTTATATTCCCTTGGCTTAAAGAACCAGGTCCTTCATCCCTGGCAATCTGTTCTGAAGGCGACTGAAATTATTCTCACACAAACAAATGTAAATCATGTATTTCCAAACAGAATGGTAATTCCTGACCCTGAACACCAGAGAAGATAGAATTTATTCCCGAAAAGATGGTCCTTTCCTCCACTAGAATCTAGCATTTTCACATAGAGCAGGCTAGATTCCATTGGCTGAAAGGCCCTGGGTCCTTCAGCCATGGCAATCTGCGTTGAAGGGGCCAGAAATTATGCTCAAACAAAAGACAGTAGTGCATCTCTTTCCTAAAAAAAAATGGTCATTCCTGCCTTTGTACACTGGAAGTAACAGAATCTATTCCCATAAAAAGGTCCTTTTCCCCACTAGAATTTAGCCATGTTACACATAGGCTAGGGGACTCAATAAAAAGGTTCATTCCTGCCAGTGTACACTAAAGGGGTTAGAAACTACTCCCAGAAAGACGGTCCTTTCCTCCACTAGGATTTAGCACTTTCTGATACAACAGGTTATATTCCCTTGGCTGAAAGGATCAGGTCCTTCATCCCTGGCAATCAGTTCTGAAGGGGCTGAAATTATTTTCACCCAAAGAAATGTAAGCCATGTATTTCCAAACAGCATTTTCAAATAGAGCAGGCTAGATTCTGTTGGCTGAAAGGCTCTGGGTCCTTCAGCCATGGCAATCTGTGTTGAATGTGCCAGAAATTACACTCAAACAAAAGAAAGTAGTGCAGCTGTTTCCAAAAAAAAAAAAAAAGGTCATTCCTGCCTTTGTACGTCAAAGGTGACAGAATGTTTTGGAATTAAAAAAGGTCCTTTTGTCCAGTAGAAATTAGCCATGTTATTGATAGCAAGCTGGAGGACTCAGTAAAAAGGTCATTCCTGCCAGTGTACATGAAGAACAAGCTAGGTACCCTTCGCTGAAAGGACCAGGTCTATTCAGCCAAAGAAATCTGTACTGAAGGGACCTAAAGTGTACTACTCTTCCAAAAGCCTTCTTTGTATTCTATGAAAGAAACTCCTTTTTCTCACAATAGTTCACCTTCTTTTACAAACCAGGTTATTCCCCTGCTTTGTGTCAACTGCAGGATTTTTTTTACATAGATGTTAACTTTAGTCGCCATTTCAGGTGAGCATGAGTAATTTTGTAAACTGTAATCCAGAATTTTTTCCTGAATTTGTCTTTTATACAATATAATCTACTCTGCTTTAGATTAAAATCAGGATAGGAATTATTCCGATAAACTGTAAAATATTTATAAAGAAGTTAAAACATGTTTCAGTCCTTTTCCCCTACAATCTACTGTATTAAAAAAGCTAGATTCCATTCTCTGAAAGGACCCTGTCCATACCTCTCAACTGTACAGATTTTAACAGAATGTCCAGATTTTTGGCTCATAATTTTGGCCTGTTCCTCTTAAAATTTGTGGTTTTCTGGCAAATCACTGGGATGATCTGAGGATTGAAGTCACTAAATGTTAACATACATTTTTGTGCTACAGACTTCAAATACTTCAGAAAATGTATGTTAAAACAAACCCTGTTACTCTAGCAATGTTCTAAGTTTGTAAGCTCAGTATTTAAAATATGTCCCTATTTTTAGGCCTTTGTCCCCCCTTTTGTCGGGCTCTGTTCAGATTTCTTGTGCTAAGAGGTTGAGAGGTATGACCCTATCATATGTATTACATCAGACGCAAAGTGGGACATTTTTGGTACAAAGATCAGATTTTGCAAGCCAAAACATACCCACAGCCAGTACAAAGGACAGAACTTCACTTTTTTGCCTAAATAAAAGCTTATTCTTGTAGAACTTTATTTAGTTGCTTAGTCAGTTTCTTATAACATTTAGGTGTTTCAGATACAGAATAACTGTTTTATGCAACTATTACATAAAATATAGGAAATAATTTTGTCCTAAAATCTCGGGACATTTCCCATTTTTACAATTTTTTTAGCAGGACACAACTGCCCAAACAGGGACTGTCCCTCTTAAAGTGGGACAGGTGGTAACCTTACCAGACTACCTCATATTTATTAATAACTAGGTCCTTTCAGCCAAGGGAATCTAGCCTGCATTATGTGAGAAAGCTAAATTCTAGTACTGCAAAGAATGTCCTCTTTCCCACTAGAATTTAGTCTTCTCACATAGCACAGGATAGATTCCCTTGGCTGAAAGACCCCAAGTCCCTTCAACCAAGGGAATCTAGCCTGCTCACAACAACGAGGCTAGAATCTATTGCCGTAAAGACGGTCCTTTTCCCCACTAGAATCTAGCCATCTCACTATGAGCGGGCTAGATTCCCTTGGCTGAAAAGACTAGGTCCCTTCAGCCATAAGCAGGCATTTTGTAAAGTTAAACTACTGCTGGTGAATAAATAAGTGGATCCCGTTCAAAGTTCAAAATACCTAAACTACAAGTCCCATAATATTCGAGACTGAAGAGTGACGTCACTGGACTGACGCCAGAAGCTTGGCTTCCTAGCTGTTGTTTTTGTCCTGTGTGCTTGCTAGAGAGTACTGGTGACATTTGCTCTGTTCACACATAGTTGGATTTTAGGGTTGTTTGTGACTTGGGTGGTGGCTCCACTCCTGTCACACATATCTCGACCCCGTAGCCTTTAACAGCTGCAGCCCGGATTCGGGCTTTTGTCACCGTCGCCATGGGCTCCATCCTGAGTCGGGGTATCGCAGGTGTGGAGGACATCGATATTCAAGCCAATTCGGCCTACAGATATCCACCTAAATCTGGTAAAGACATTGGATTTATAAATAGGGTAACATCACTTTATTAGTGACTTATCGGGTAGTGTAGGGACAGTACTAGTAGTCTACCAGTGTGGAGTAAAAGGAGCAACCAAAGTCCTGGTGGTAATGGTAACCGTTAGAAAGATAAACTATTCAGCATTGACATGCACAACTCAAGTCTGCATTTTATTTAAGCGTTATTCTTGTGTTTCTTAGAATGTGACAGTGGTAATGTTTTCAACGTTGACCTTTTTTTTCTTGGTAAGTGACTTGCTCTGGTCACAGAATTTGCAGTTAATTAGAGTAGATCTTGCTGTGTGTAACGGATTTAATATTTTATTAATTATAACCTGCTGACCAGTCCTGCCACATTCTTCGTGTCAAATTGACAGCTGACCTGCACTGTCAGTTATTTTCTTTGTTTAGCTCGGATTCTGTGACATACCTGGATTTTAAGTATCCTCTTCCTTACTCCCGCCCCCAAATTATTGGAATTGGGGGTCCTAAACAGTGTGACACCTGAATGATACTATATGTTTTTGGCACTGTGGCTTAATGTACAGTGAGGTGCATGTCTCTGGATTACTGTATGAACGCAATGCAAAAAATTATACTAACTGAAAGTAAGAGTCTTCAGAGATTTGACCAGTGTTTGGAATTGTTTGCATATATGGCATAGTTTGTAAATGAAATGTTTGGAGTGTTTGAAGAAATCTGGTGTGTGATGCAGGCAGGCTCCACTCAAAACTGCATCTTGTCACACTAAAGCACAACCTCTGTCCATCTGTCACTGTATTTCTTCTACGTAATGGGTTTCATACTGTGCAAATAGAATATTTCTGTTAAATACTTGGGAACCCAGAGGATAGGAGCAGGGCTAGGACATATGGAAATTGGACTTTGGTGGTCCTTTACAATGATCTTGTGATAGTCAAGTAGTGGACAGAACCTCCACGTAGTGGACAGAACCAGCAGATATGTCCAAGTAGTGGACAGAATCAGCAGGCGGTTCATTACAGAGTGCAAACAACATGCAAGCAATTGACATCTGAATACCAGAAGAAGGATTACTTTTGTAATTAGTAAGTGTTGATGACCTTTTGTATGAGTCCTTCATCCAAGCTTGTTGCTGTAATCTCTCAGCAAACACAAAGAGTGGAGTTTGTCTGGCTGTATCATAAATTATATGTATTGTATTCATATGGGAGTACAAACGCAATGTGGCTTGCATACATCCTTAAAAGAGTAAAAAAATAAATAAAGGGAGTATTTTTCATAGATGAGTGGAACCCAGGAGCAGTGGAGTAGTCACCAAAGATGAATGGGGAAATATGGAGTAATGCAAAGTATCTCAGTAAAATAGTGGATGTCTGGTACTATTGTTCCATTTAGAAGAACAAGTAATCCGAGAGTACAAATTAAGAAAGCCTGAAGGATAGGTACAGCGAGTCTTGGTAGATGGAGATGTAGTCAGCCAGTTGTGTATTCTTGAAGAGAATGAGTACTGTGAATGAGTCAGCATTTAGTACTGTGAAGGAGTCAGCATTTTCTGGTCTGTCAGCCAGTTCTCTGCTTGATGCTTTTTGTTTTTTGCACAGTGCATTTTGTAGTGCGCGGCTATACCAGAATTAGCCTTAATTATTTTTTGGTAAATGGAGACAACTTAATTGTGTTTTTGTTAGCTGTTAGAAGAAGAATGGCATTCACTGTGCCTGTTTGGTTGGTTGGCAGCTTGCTGCTTACATTTCTCGCTAGTAACAGTGCAAGGCCAGGGCTGGTTTGACAGTCCCCTTCTGTATGTGCTGCATTCTGAAGTAGGTATAGGAAAACCATTTTGTTAAAATTTCTTTGATAAAGTTTAATGACCAAGTTGGGTGGGTAGGAAAAATGCTAAGTAAAATTTTTTGACGGTTTATGTTATTTAAACACTAGTTATGCATACTGCTAAGAAACTGTTATTACTGTAAGAGTCAAACATTTAACAAACTGGGCACATGCAACTTTTGGTGTCCTCCCAAGGATGACTGAAAGTTTGCTGTACAATCTGGAGGTGCAGTTTTTCAAGGAAATTATCACAGTTTTCTTTCTGCCACACAGTTACTGTGATTGTTTTAAGGGACAGCTTTAGCCTTCTACTTTGTGCATACTGAAAGGCATACATTTATTGATGATTGCAATTCTTTATTTTTTTACTTGCATTTTTTTTTTTTTTATATGACATTTTTTTTATTTTTTTTACTAAGCCCCTCCATCAGTAACAGGAGTGAGCAATATTTGGAAAAAAAGACTTTTAAATGGGGTTTCTAATCATCTCCCAGTGTTTCATTGATTACAATTGTAGCAGAGGAATTGGGTCTTCCCCTGACAAAAAAAACTCTTTTAAAGGGATTGTATCTTGATATAGGGATGTTACTGTAACCCTTTACTCATCCCTCATTAGGCAAGCCATCGAGTGCAATATACCTTTGGCATTTATCTGTCCGGACACCTGCAACAACAGGAACGTCTACACAGATACGTTAATAAAAGATACAAGGCCTAAACAACATGTCCTATGTGGATCACCTCAAAGCCCCTTCACTATACTTAGTATCCTACAGACTGCTAAGAGGTGACCTGTGACTGGCATACAAGGTATCCTCTGACTAAATACTGATGGATTTACTACACTTCAGCAAGTCAAGTGGCATCAGAAATACTTGGTCTATGGAATAAAGCTCATCTGTAACATCAATGGGATGGTGTTTGGAGGCACTGGTATATCTCACAGAGGATGCTGCTGCTCTCAAGCAGGCTCCCTGGCCACATAAAGTTTATCCCTGTCCACATTCAAGTGCAGCTTGGATCTATTGACGGGAAACAGAACATTTACCCCAGGATTGCCCTCTTACTACTAATGGACAGAGGTAGCTCCTGAATGCTTTATCCCATACTTGGATCACCTCAAATATCTGTTGTATGATCCAGGTTATTCTCGTTATGGGTAATAAATAATTATCAACCATGGAATGGATAATGACAGTCTCTAACCAAATGGAATAGTGCTTGAATTAATCTATGAGCCTATGAAAAGTATTTTCTTTGAATGTTGTTTCAGTAATGTTTTATCAGTTGAACCAGGAAGTAAGTCAGATTTCCCTGAAGTAACCTAGATTTAGTTCAGTGCAGCACACTGCCTTCATAGTCTCTCTGTTAATGTTTTGTCTTACTTTACCCACACTTTAGCTTAGTTTTCATATTATTTTTATTACTTGTTGATAACAGAAATGCAAATTCAGGTCTGTTATTAGTGGGAGATGCTTTCAGGTACACCATTCACTGTTTTTTAAAACTTGGCACATATATGTCTTCTTTCACAGCTGCTTAGATTGATTTGAAATGTATTTAGGTTTGATTAGAGATATCTCACTTGTTCATTTGATGTACTCTGTTATTTTTCTGTCCACATTTAGAGGTTAGTGGCACTGTTGACAAGTAGCATCAGGAGGGGAAGCTCAGATTTCCATAGGATGCTTGTATAAAGCTTAGTTACCTTGCTTTTAAAGCAATTTGCTAAGTGACAAGGATATAGTTTGCTTGGAGTTTTTTCCAATTTTTCTGAAGTTCTGTAATCTTTTGCCCAGGTTTATCTGCTCACCATTTGACCAATGTTTTTGAGTGAGGAAAACTGGTGGGTGAGACCTACTGTTATTTTTGGAGTCCTTTATATATGTCTGCATTTTTACTTGTTTTTCTGCCAGTCCACTTTCATTAGATAATTCCCTCATTTGTAAGCTGGGAGCTAGGTTCTTGCATTATGTGCTGGCAATGGAAAGGCAGCCTGGATCATGCATATGGATGTAAATTCCTGTGGTGGAGGCACAGAGGCACTTGACACACATTTGTATGCACTAGATTAATCATGTGTGTTAATAGTAAATGAGGCTGCCAGAATATATTGTATATGTTGCGGGACATGCTGGCACTGTTGTTTTCCTTTTTATGTTTGTGTGTTTATTACTAATAAAGTAGGGCTGAACTATGAAAAGCTTTTACTTTATGTAGTGATTGAATTTTAGGTTTCAGATTAACTGCTAAAGCTAGTAGTACATGAGGCTACCAGAGTGTGTTGTATACATTGTGAGAAATGCTGGCACTGTTTTCCTTATTATGTTTGTGTGTTTATTACTTATGGAGTAAGGGTGAACTATGAAAGTCGTTTACTTTACATAGCAGTTGAATATTAGGTTTTAGATTAACTGCAAAGGACACATACTGTAATAATTAATCACTGATTTGGTATTTTGTAGGGCTCTGAAGTTATATGCTTATTTTACTAACAAAACTACTAACGTGAGATTCAGAATTCTTAACATGCTGCAAATAAGACTTCCATTTTTGGAGCAGGTCATGTGCTATAGTCTGCATGTTTCATGAGGGGAAAAATTTTGAATGTATTGTGCAGTTTGAAAAACATTGTGTTAAGTTTTTTTTTTCTTTTCATGAGGCCAGCAAAACAAATTAACTATGTCTCTGAAGGGAGTGGTTTTGTCTGTGTAACATTTTGCATCCTTAAATGTCATATCACTAAGTAAAATTAAGAATGTAGTGTGCCTTGTGTTTGTGGAATTTTACCATTTTATTAATTCTTGAACAAATCTGCAAACACAAGACATCCTTTTGCATTTTTGGGGTAGTGTGGGGCGCGGGGGAAATAGTTTGCATGACAATTTTTCAAAGTAAGTGGTGCATTCTAGTTTTCATTCTTGTAAGATGAGCATAGGTAGCTCAGTTGATTGCAGGTTATTTACAATGTCTCTTAATAAGGTACAGTGTATCCATAGTGACTGATTAGAGTGTGTTAGGACACTGAGGTTTTCTGAACTGCCAGTTTATATATCGCAATGGAATAATTATGAATTCCACAGTTTTGCATGTTACATGGATACGTTCATATGTCCCCTGTAGCCAATGTTCAAGGCTTTTGAGGTATATGGACATCTTAATTGTGACAGCTTTACCTTTCAGAAACCTGTATGTCCAGTGGAATAATTATGTATCTCATTGTTCTGTCTTTTCCTTGGCTAAGTTCACGTTTACCATACCCTGTGTGGACTGCACAGAGGATATTGACAAAGATGGTCTCCTTAATATTGTAGCAATTTTCATCTTTCTGAAACCCACAGATCCAGCTTCTCTAAGGTACTGTAAGCATGAATATATATTGCCCAATAAAGTGCACCTTACTTGGAAATGATGGACAGTCCAAGAGTGTTCCAGATGCCACAGTTGGAGAATCCCTCAAAGGTCTTTTATTCCCTGTAACACTCACTCTGGAGGGCATTACTATGCTTAGAAAATTGGTTATTTGTTAAATTGTTTGTTTTTGTTAGTATACACACACTTTTTTATGCAGAATAGTTCTGTCTGTTAATGTTTTAAGGTGTAACTATTTTTGGAAGAATTATTTTACATCCAAATGTTTTTAAAGAAGTATCTTACATAACTTACAGTCTGGATGCAAGTTAATGTCTATGTGTGCACACACATGAACACAATGAGGCAGAGGCCATCTTTCACACACCTGAGATGCAACACATGTAGCTGCAGAGGTGCATACACACACACACACACACACACACACACACACACACACACTTTACTTTTGTTGACTATGCACTGCTCAGATGTATGTGATCAAATGAATGACTTAATATATTGGCCACTATTCAGCTTGTTGCTGCCATATATAGTCAAATACTTTACAGGATACACATGAATAAACATGCACACACAAGTTGCAACAAGTATTTACAGACACTTTATCAGCTACGTACACCTCAGATGTTTTGTTCTGGATACACAGAATGGTGTATGTGTTGTGCAACTTATTTGTATTTGTTTACCAGGGTAGTACACTGATCTCAGTGGACCATTTGCAGGCACAGCCAAGGTGAATAGGATCACATAAGAAATTAACAAATATATGCACAGATACAAAGATGTGACAAAAAATAAAAATAGATATTTATAGATGCAAAAATGTGCTACAACATTTAGTTCAAGAAGCAGTTTACAATGTCAAAACATGGATGGAAAATGGAATTATGAGTAGAGTTTTATGGATAAGATGTAGCATAATGACCAAAATGGCTTCTGCTGTAGTTATATAGGTATGAGGTAGGTACTAGGCTGTTGGCCCTAGGGCCTATATAAGCCTAGCCAAAAAAGGTACCATGGCTTTTGCCAGCCAAGAAAATTAGTTTCCTGTGCCCCTGTCAAGCAGAGCCACAGAGGTGATCCCCGGGGTGAATTTCCTATTTCCCATCCAGTCATCAAGATTTTTCTTGAAGAGTGCTAATGAGGAGCTCTGTTTGATATAGATAGGTAGTTTGTTCCAGAGTATGGGAAGTCTATGGGACAGGAATCTATCCCTACAGCATGTTCTGTTTATTGTGGTGACAAAGTTTAGGTTCCTAGAGTGTGTAGCTTGGCAGATTTTTAAGTGGAGCATGTCCAACAGTTCTGGGTTTGACATAGCTTTGTATGTTAGGCAGAGATTACCTCTGAGTAAGCAATATGCGACGGAGTAAAGCTGGAGTTTTTTTAGACGGTCTGCGTAGGGCATCTGTTTGAGGCCGGTAATCCTCTTTGTGAGGTATTTCTGCGGCCTTTCCAGTTGTTGTAGATGTCTTGTGAGGTACATACCAAAAGGGGCATTGTACTCTAATGGGTCTAATGAGTGAGGAGTAGAGGGGAACAATGACCTCTTTTTCCTGGAAGTGAAACCTTTTGTGATGAGGTGTGCCACGTAGAAGAATTTCCTGACTACTGTGGCGATGTGATTATCAAAGGAGAGACTACTGTCCACTTGTGTCCCAAGGTCTCTTATCACACTTTTGGTGTTAAGTAGAGTACCACCTATGTGGTAGCTCATGGGTACAGAGTTTTTACCAAAGGGGCTGACAATGCACTTTTTGGCACTGAGCTTGAGGCCATGGCTTTGACACCAGGCATCTGACTCCATGAGGCCCTTTTGTAGGATGTCCACATCGTTAGGAGTTTCGATTATGGCTCCTAGTTTGCAGTCATCTGTGAACGTCATTAGCCAAAGATCTGTGTTAGCCTGTACTTCAGAAAAGTAGATACCAAACAGGAGAGGACCCAGGACTGAACCCTGTGGTACTCCACTTGCCACTGGTTTGAAGTTGGATTTGGAGTCTGCTACTTTCACAAGTGTGGGTTCTGTCAGTGAGCCAGTTGGCAGCCCATCTTATGACATAGGGATTTATACATAGTTTAGTTAGTTTATCTATAATTCCAGAGTGGGGGATGGTGTCAAAAGCCCTGGCGAGATCTAAATAGGCTGTATGAACCACCTTACTCTCGTGTACAGCTTTGATGACTGCTTCAAAGAAGTCTATCAGGTTTAGGAGACATGATCTGCCTTTTACAAACCCAAACTGGGTGGGGTCCAGAATTTGGAGATTACCAATGTCTTTGTGTATAAGATCCATGATGATACGTTCCATGGCCTTGCAAACCAGGCTCATTAGGCTAATGGGGTGGTTGTTCCCTGAGTCCGTGGTGGCTCCCCCTTTGTGGAGTGGGATAACCATCGCTGTGCACCATTCAGTGAGCACAAAACCTGAAGTGAGGCAATGATTGAACATGGTGCTTAGGTGGGGTGCCAGTTCATTTTGCTGTTTGTGTAGAACACAGCCTGGGATGGTGTCAAGTCCCATGGATGCTGTGTTCTTGGCTTTGGAGAGTGTGTTTTTTACCTGTGCAGCCATAATTACAGGAACTTTGCATTCTTCTGGTATAGAGATTGGCTCTTTAGGGGGTGAGGGGGGGTGAAGTCTGCCAGGATGTTGGCAATATCAATTGGTTCTGTATATTTAATGCCATTGTGCGGTACCTCAGAGCAGATCTGAGTGCTGCCATTGAGATAGCTATAGAATGCTTTGTGGTTGTTTAAATAATTTACCTGTCTTGGGACTCAAACCATGAATGCCTGCATGTAAAGATGCAACTCTAACCACTACACTATTTTGACTATATTGTATATATTATAAATTCAATAAAGAATTTTCTTAAAAGGTGTCTGACCCTGGAATCTGTTAATGTAAAAGCAAAGCAAAAGCAGTTCACAAGTGGAGTGGGACTAAAGTGATGGTAGAGGCATTCAGACTTACCAGAGAGTCAATTTTGCTTGTGGATGGGGATGCTGAATTACCTTAGAATCAACTAGCCTTAATGAAAGCTCTCTCACTGTTGGAAGTTTGGTAATTTGTTGAACTGTACTGATCTGACATCCTATGAATTCTATGAGTTCAGTAAGTGGTTTTTTGCTGTTCACATCATTAATAGTTATTCCTAACGCCTGGTGCTGTAGCAGTTTATCCGTGGAAACTGAAGTTAGAAGCCATTTCTAATGATATCAGAAGACGTGGATCCTTCACTGTCTTAGAAGAGCTGATACCACTCTCATAATCATGGCAAACACCCAAGGTTAGTGCTCCGAACTGGTAATGATTGGCCCCCATACAGAAATAGGGAAATCTCCTGGATTACCTTTGAATCTTTACATTGTAGCAGGAATCTTGGAGATCTACAGAGCACATATGATCATCCTTCTTCAATATAGGTATTACAGACTTAATTGTGACAATCTGGAACTTCACCTGTTTGACAAACTGAGCTGGCTGAGGTCCAGTATTGGGTTGGGGTATTTTGTCTTCTTTGGAACTAAAAAGATCCTGAACAGACTCCAAATTCTAACTGGTCTTGGAGGACCTGTGGGATGATTTTTTTTTCTAGTAACTTTGAAATTTCTGTTGCTGCAGATTCCACCTGATCTGAAAGAAGGTGCCGAGGTCAACTCGGATAACTCAATGCTGAATCGGTTTAAAACAGACACTGGATCCAATGTTGCCTGGGCCATAAGGGAGTCACCACAATTATTTCCTGACAGTCCTTCAGAATCTTCATATTTACCATGTGTGACACCCGTGCACTGGCCCAGCAATCAAAGAGCCTCAATCTTCACCACTAACACCAGTGAGGGGCATCTATATAGGGAAATTATAATAAGTACACACACAGTAGAGTACACTTTCCCTTAAGAGCACACAGAGATCACAGTCAGTCTGGGGCTGGTTTCTCCCTTTCTCCCCAGGTCCCCAATATTCCCCACTTGCTCAGCTATAGGGTCCAGATCTCATCCTAGTGGGCACGCTAAAACCTCCATCACCCTCTCCATCCAACCAGTGCTTTGTGTCCCTGCCCAAGTAGCTGACACACACACACACACTTTGAGATAAGAGTTATAAACAACCACACAGGCACTCCTAGGGAAGGCTGGCACATGTTCTCCAGCTGTGCCCCTTTTACCCAGACTATATGGTAGTAATCACTCCCACCACCCACTAATATTTATCAGTTACCAAAAGGCCATTATGAAAGGGTGTCCAATTATACTATGCAGTATTATTATCCAAATGGTTAAGTGCAACTGAACAGTGAAAGCTTATTTGGAGTGACTTGGACGGTATCACTATATACATGCAATGTACTCTAGAGCTCAAATTATCTCTATGCAAAAGAGGCACCGTTGAAAGGTTTAAAAATATTTAATAATAAATAACACAAGACAATACTTCTTACTACACAGTGCTAATCAAAGAGTTCAGAGATCACAGAGAAATACTTAAAATAATACAGTAGAAGATTTCTGACATCTTTACAGAAAAAAACTAATCTAAACTTCCTAGTTCCTAGCTATATCTAAGAGAAAAAAAAGTTCTGAAATAAACTTACATATAGAATACATGCAGAGTGGTGAGTTGGATGTTCTCAAGACAAAATGCGCACTACTCTCATTCTTTCTGTCCTTAAATTGATAACACAGTACCACTGATTCATTTCAGATTACATCATTTCTTTCTGGTTCCCAGGCTAACAGAACTCTGAGATTAATAGCCATTTTGATCTTGCAGCTGGTCATGAACTCAGAGCAATAAAATAAATTAAACATGTAAATTCTAGCCATTAACTCTGGCCTCAGAACAATAGGAAGAATGCCTCCCTCTAGACATCTCGGCTCCAAGGTTTAGATCAAAGAATTTCACAATGCTTGACTTACCAGCTTTGTTACAGCAGAGTGCACTGTTGTTACATTTTTGCAGTTCTACATCTAACAGCATTTTCTTCCATTTAAGAGAACAAGCCTGTGGCTTACATTAATATTTACAAATAACAGAATTATCTACAAAATTCTATCTGGCTAGGCTGGCAGCCTTCACCTATCTTCACACCATTGATATAAGTATGAAGGAAAATTCATGTTTATGGGAGTGAGAAAAAAATCTTGCTTTCCAGGCTTGTACACAAGGAATCCTGGTGCAGAAACTGTTTTGTTTTGAAAGGAGGCAAAAAAATCTAAATGAGGTGTTCCCACAAGTGGATCAGTTCTTGGAAATCCCCTCATTCAACTACCATTTGTGAGAGTCTGTCCTGGTCCTGCTCAGCTTGTCAACCACTGTTTTACTCTGACAGAAGGTAGGATGCTTGGAGTGTTAAAGAGTGCTTAAGAGCTACCTTCCAAGCCATCATAGCCAGTTTAAATAGACCGTATGTCCTTGTACTTCCTTTCTTGTTGATGTACCACATCAGTGTGTTATTGTTGGTAATCATTTAGGGAGGTCCTGGGGATCACCGATAGAGCTTTTTAAGGCATGGATCACATATATCATCACTTTCACATTTATGAGCTTTAGTCTGTCTGAGGAATCCCCACTTAAACTGCACTCCAAGCACAATAGAAGTGTCAGCAGTTACAGGCTGACTTGGTGGTGGTGGAGAAAAGGGGAGACCCTGCATTTCCTTAGTCTCTGCCAGTGCATTTTTTTAAAAACAAAGCCCAAGATCAGAATCAAATTAGAGGAATTAAATGCCTGGTCCATTTTTTTCGTTTTGTAAGAAAAAATACTTCATGTGTAACCTGGTGAGAAGAATCAGACATCATGAACTTGGGGATCCTGAGATACTTTCTGGCTGAAGTTTAGGACAAAGTGAAGTAGTTCAGGAAAGTTTCTAAATTAAAATCTACATTCTCCTGCTTCAAAAAACCTTTTGCTGCAAAGTGTCTATAAAGCATTCTACAAAGATAATCCTGTGAAACAGGGTCAAGGAGAATTTCTGAATATTTATCTGGAATCCCAGACTGGTCAGAAAAGATGAAAACAAAAGTTACGTACTTAATAACTATGACAGATCCGTGTTATCCTAGTTTTTTCTGGTTTAATGTATGGGTTATCGGATCCAGTCAGATCTGACCTCAGCACCTTATACCAGTGTATTGGAGCCAAAAGCTCTGACTCCCCCTCTGCCCACAATTCTCTCCTCCTAGTAAATTTACCTCAGATCAATTCTGGTGACCGATTTCAAAGGATCTCTAATAACTGCAAGATGGAATAAAAACAAAGGGATTTGGCAACATTATTCACTATGGAATGAAAGTGGAACCAGAGCCAGGGTCTGTAAAATGAGATGTATGATAGTTGCAGGAAAAGATAATGTGGGGAGAAGACAGAGAAAAAGTAAGAGGCATGCAGAGGTAAGAGAAGTAGAAAGGAGAAGTGTGAGAGAGATGAGAAGAGGGAAGTAGGCGGAATGAGAGGCAGTAGGTAAAAGGAGGACAAGATGAGATAAAGAAGGATGAAGTAGGGATGGAGGGGTGTGAGAGAGCTGCTGTAGGGTTCATGTAACTTATAAACAAGGGTAGGGTATGGAGGCCATTGTTCTGCTGTATTAGGCCCACATCAGACCAGTCATGGAGCACATTTTCCAGCACAAGAATTACCTGTTCTAAAGACTTAAATCCTGTGTGTGATATAAATAGGACCTGCTGAAGCAACATATATTTATCCCAGAGACTACGTCTTCCCTGTCCATGTGAAGCAGAGTTCCTCCCTAATCCAAGTGTAACCTGAACAACTGGATGTGAACCAAAACTTCACCTATGTCACTATTGGACACAGGGAGCCTGTAAATGGTTCATCTGTCAGACCACTGTTTGTAAATGTTTCATCTCCCAAGCCTCTGCTTTCAGTAACAAGGGTACTGCAACTTGTCAGAAATTTGGGATGCATGGCTAGGCTTAAAAAGCCCCCAGTGGTGTTAGTCTAGTACACACCTACACCTATGAACCTATCTATGAAATGAGTGAGGAAATACATATAGTATAAAAATTAATACATTTTAGGTTATTGTTGTTGTGCAGATGTACAAAGCATTACTCTTCCCATTATGTGTACGAGCACACACATGCACCACAGACACTTGCATAGAGACACAAAGATAACACTTAGACACACACATATGGATGTGTTCACTTTATTGACAATGCACAACTCTGATGTCTGATTGTGGATCAGTTGGTTATGTACTGATACATAAATATTAACCACAGTTATGTATTTGAGCTCTCTGCTGTCAAGACTGTCCATATCATTACAGCATACAAACATACATGCACATATGGGTTCTGATGGAGACATGAAAAGTCAGCAAGCAGAAGGAGAGTAGTCGTGCTAAAATTGAATTCCTCCTCTAGTCTTGGTGAGTACCTTCAAGAGGTGGACCCTGTTTTTTCACAAAATCTCACCAAGGCGACACTGATATATAGATTGTATTTATATATCATATACATATCATATATTATATATCAGGTTACATATATCATGGACAGAAGTAAATCAAAAATAAAAAAGATAGCTGGGTGCACAACACCCAAGTTAAAAAGTGCCCAATCCTGGTAGGCTCACTGGTGCCAGGACTGGAAAAAAATGTCTGTAGAATCCTCGAAATATGGAAACATTCCTACAATGGGGCCAGGCCAGGCTCAGGGGGAGGGTGGTCCCCCTGTTGTAGAAGGAAGCAGCAGTCTACAAAAATGACAAAGAATTGATTGGCCAAAGAAGAGCCATAAAGACAATGGAGTGGGCTATTGAGGATGTTGTTGTATCTTTCGGCTTTTCCCGGTTAGGGGTCGCCACAGTGGAACTCCGGTCCGCTAATGATTGGCAGTAGATTTTTACGTACCAACTTGCCAGGCCTGATGCACAACCTTCAATGAAGGTACGCCCATTCACGCATGTCTCCACACAGAAGACGCTTTAGCTGAGAATCGAACAGGACAATGTCTACTGTGAGGCGACAACGTTACTGCAGCACCACCACCGCAGCTATTACAATTATGTTAAAAGCCCAGAATTTCCAGACACAAGATATACAAAATGAGAGAAATTAGAGGAAAAGAAAAATACTTCAGCAAGAAAAACTGTGACAAGCTTCAAATTTGTGTTCATTAATACAACAGACTTTTGAAAAACGGTATATAGATCAAGAAACTGATCTATTTGGAAAAAGAATCCCCTGAGGAAGTGAAAAAATATAAAGAACAAAACGTAGAGATATTTGAAAAATATAAAAAAGAAATATGGACATGGAAAAGAGAGAGCGAGAGAGATTTGATATGGTATAATATTTATGCAAAGGAGAAAGCAAAGTTAACTGATATAGAGAAAGCAGTCTCAAATATATTCAAAGAGAAATACAGGCAAAGGCATCCAGATATGGAAAATTTCACAAGAAAAAGACTAAGGAATTCCCAATACTATTCTAGCATGTCCAAAGGTCAGTTGTCAATCTCCTCTCCGGTCCAGCTGGTGAATCTGGGAATCTTGAGGCATTGTTACAACTGCCTCATGTACACAGACAACCCTCTCCTCCTCCCAACAAATTCCAACACATGCGAGAGATGCAACCATATAGCCAAACTGGAGGCTAAGCTCTCTCAACTCAGTACTGGCGTAACCAGTCAGGAGGAGAAGGAAACCACACTCACTACAATTCCAGTCTCACATAGAGCTACCACGACAGCAAACCAAACACATAAACACACAAAAACATATTCGGAGGCTCTAAATAAAAATCTGCCTAAGCAGCAGAGACCTCCAAAGCAGACACCCAAGCAACCGCTACCCCAAAACAAAACACGGGCAACACATAGCTCACAAAGCCAGTGTGCCGAACAGTCACAGCCCGTAAGGCTAAACAACACACCTGATACACTTGTAATAGGTGACTCTATTGTCAGGCACACTGACGTCCCGCTCACCAGGCTGAACAAGGAGAGGGTCATGGTGAGCTGCCTGTCAGGCGTTAGGATCCGCCACATAACACACGCACTCAAGTCACTCCAAGGCAAGTACAAATATGACTCAGTCATTGTCCATGCTGGTGTGAATGACCTGAGACGTACCTCCCTGGACTACATGAAAAGAGACATAGAGGAGCTCTCTGAGCATGTAGCCCAGGCCGGTGTGACCCTGACCTTGAGTAACATTTTACCGTCACCAAGAATGATGCCACAATATGAAGACAAGATGATCAATTTCAACAATTGGCTTAAGTATTGGTGTCATTCAAAGGGGATCCAATGCCTATCAGCCTGGGATGACATGCTCGACAAGCCACGATGCTTCACTAGGGACGGCTTGCACTTGTCACCCCTGGGCTTTCGGATATTGGCAAAGGCTCTTGCTACCCCCATAGTGCCTTTTTTAGGCAAGGTTCAAAAGACAAACCCACCTCCATGGGTATCACAAGGAATAAGAAACTAAGAGTAATGCTACTCAACGCCAGAAGTCTAAACCTCAAGATGCACGCACTCAAAACTCTCCTTAGCCTGGAGAACATCGATATCTGTGCAGTAACAGAAACCTGGTTCAAGGCTCCAGAGAGCACCCCAGCACTACCAGGTTATACCTCATACCATGCTTTTCGGCCCCAAAACTTGGACCAAACCACAAAAGGAGGGAGAGTATCAATATTCGTCAAAGATACCCACACCTCCAGGTTGGTGGCACAGCACAAAGCATCAGAGACTATCCATGTGCAACTAATAGTGGGTAAAACTGCCTTCCAGTTTATAGCCTGCTACAGACCACCCTCCCAAACCCAGGAACCCCACTCAGCCTTCCTGAGAACACTGGAAAATATGAAGGTCTCTCCAAACACCATGATATTGGGTGACTTCAACTACCCAAACATAGACTGGGAGCATTACTCTAGCTCCAACACCCTAGCCCAAAGGTTCCTAGAATTTATAAACTCAAATGCTATGGAACAACTTGTTACCACTCCCATAAGAGGGGGAAACATACTGGACCTGATCATCACAAACATGGGGACTCTGCTCCAGACCAGAAGTGTATCCCTCACTGGTAAGATCAGACCATAAACTAATCTCACTGGATATTCACATCCCGACCCCACCCCCTGCCCAGAAAAACACAATGAAGAACTTCTCTAAAGAAAATTTCACACTCCTCAAAACCGAGGTGGAATCCTTCAAAGTCCCCGGGCCTGTGGAAAATACGGCCCAGACCGCAGAATCCTTTATAAACGCATTCTATAAACACCTTCAGGAATGCATGGATCATGCAATCCCAAAAAAACCAAGACCCAATCCTCCAAAGGCAGACGTCCTGTCTGGTGGACCCCAGCCATAAACAAACTGTACAATAGAAGGAGGAAGCTACTACATGATAGAGCAAAATCCCAAAAAGGGAAGGCATCTCTGATCAGTATTAGCAAAAAACTACGGGCACTCATAAAATCATCTAAGGCCAGCTTCGAGAGAAAAATTGCACAGGACACTAAGGATAATCACAAGGCTTTCTTTAGTTATGTTAGGAACCTGGGTGGGAATTCCCAGATATGTTCAGAATTAGTCCAAAATGACAAAAAATACACCGAACCCACAGACATTGCCAACATCCTAGCTGACAGGTTCAGCGCAAATTCCCCCCCTCCCCACCAAAAGGGCGAATATCTATCCCAGCAGAGTGCTGCCCCCCTGACATCTCAGATGCTCAGGTAAGAACCGCCCTCTCCAAAGCACAAAACGCAGCATCAATGGGACCAGACGGTGTCTCCTGGACTTCGTCCTACATGAACTTCAAGAAGAGCTAAACCCAAACATAAAACTACTGTTCAGTCTCCGCCTTACTACAGGATATGTACCCAAAGAGTGGCGTACAGCAACAGTGGTCCCTCTCCACAAAGGTGGTGCCTCAACGGATCCTGGAAACTATCACCCCATAAGCCTGACTAGCTTCGTCTGCAAAGCTGTGGAAAGGATCATCATGGACCTCATAAATAAAGATATTGGGGACCTACAGACACTGGATCCTACCCAGTTCGGCTTTGTTAAGGGAAGATCCTGCCTCTTAAACCTGGTCGATTTTTTTGAAACGGTCACCAAGGCCAATGACAAGGGGAAGGTGGTCCACACAGCCTACCTGGACCTCGCAAAAGCCTTCGATACAATACCCCACTCGGGCATTATAAACCCCTATGTCACTAGATGGGTTGCAAACTGGCTCAAGGACAGAACCCACATGGTTAGAATTGCTGGAGCCATGTCAAACTCCAAACCAGTTACAAGTGGCGTCCCACAAGGCTCAGTCCTGGGACCTCTCTTGTTCGGTATATATTTCTCGGAGGTACAGGCAAACACGGAAGGACTGTGGCTGACCAAGTTCGCAGATGACTGCAAACTGGGCACCATAATCGACTCTCCAGCTGACACAAGCATCCTCCAAAAGGGCCTCATAGAAACAGACAACTGGTGCCAGAGACATGGCCTCAAGCTAAACGCCAAAAAGTGTATAGTCATCCCCTTTGGCAAAAACAAAGTTCCCGCAAATTACCACATAGCTGGTAATCCATTAAGTACAGAAGAAGTAATTAGGGACCTGGGGACCCAAGTTGATAGCAGTCTCTCATTTGACAACCATGTGGCCAAAGTGGTTAGAAAAACATTTTATATAGCCCACCTAATCATGAAGGGATTCACATCTAGATCAGGGGAGATCATCGTGCCTCTTTACTCATCCCTCACCAGGCCCATAATTGAGTACAATGCCCCTTTTGGGATGTACCTTACCAGACACCTGCAGCAACTGGAAAAGACCCCAAAAGTACCTCACCAAGAGGATCAAAGGGCTCAAACAGTTGCCATATGCTGCCCGGTTAAAGAAACTCCAGCTCTACTCAGTGGCATACTGCCTGCTCAGAGGCGATCTGTGCCTGACGTATAAAGCCATGTCCAACCCGGAATTAATGGACATGCTGCACCTCAGAAAATCCAAATCCCATCGGGCTACGCGCTCAAGAGACTTGAACCTCACCACTAAAATAAATAGGACATGCTGGAGGGACAGATTCATAACCCAGAGGCTCCCTTCACTCTGGAATAAAATCCCAGTCCAGGTTAGGCAGAGTCCCTCATTGACTCTCTTCAAGAGGAATCTTGATGAGTGGATGGAAGATCGTAGGTTTACCCCGGGTATCACTTCTGTGTCACTGTTAGACAGAGGCACAGTATACTAACCTCGAAAAAGGGCATAGAAAAATTAATTTAAAATGGGTGGCGAAAGCCAAACACACTCTGGCCAGGCTTATAAATGCCCTAAGGCAGATAGCCTAGTATGAACCTATGAATCTATGAAGAAAGACGTAATGTAGAAAAGATGATTAGTAAAGCAGAAGTTAAAGAAATAGAAGTTGAAGTTATGGAGTGCCCGCGAAGTGAAGGATTTAATGTAGAAGGTCTAAAACAGACTACATCATAGCATGATGGAATGAGTCCCCAGAATAAGGAAAAACAAGAAGATCAGGAGACATGTGAAAAAGAAATATGGACACGGGAAAGGAAACAAGATTTAATATGGTGTAATATTTATGCAAAGGAGAAAGCAAAACTAACCAATACAAAAAGAGCAGCACCAAAGATATTTAAAGAAAAATATAGAGAAAAGAGTCCGGATATGGAAATCTTTACAGTACAAAAAATAAAAAAACTAAGAGGAAAAGTAGAAAAAGAGATTAGTAATGGAGAAGTCAAATAAATAGAAATTGAGGTAATGGAGCAGCTGCCAAGAGAAGGATCCAGTGTAGAAAATCAAATGTGGAAAGTACCACAGCAGGATAGAGCAATGGATATCCAAGTTAAGGGGAAACCAGTGGAACAAGAAGCAATTGGTCAGGTGTCATATTAAGATATTTTGGAGCCTTCCACAGGAAACCAGTAGAAACATTAATTTGTAGCTAGACAGCATGATGCAGTCAATGTTGAGGTGTGATTGGCCAGCGAGTTCCCATATGACAGTACAACAGATGACACAGGATGAAATTGAAAAGAATGTGCCACAGGAAGATGCTATAGAACTTTTTATAGAATCCCTACAGGAAATGGAAAACAAGGGATGTGCCCTCAGTATGGAAGAAAAGGAGTTAAGAGAAGAGTTGCTTGATTTAATAGACAAAGGCAGATATATCAAGATCAATGAGAGAAATAGACTGCAGAAGGGTAATAAAACCACAAAAGTCAGATGCTTGATAAAACAAATGAACACAGTAATTAGGACTGTCCATAAAGATCCATGCAATATAACAGTAATTAGGACTGTCCATAAAGATCCATGCAATATAACAAAAGTATACAGAATATATTACTGTGCTGCTAAATTAATAACTGATAAAAGTTCTACCACAGGAACAAAGGGTAGCAAGGGAAAAGGGGCGAAAGTGAGTACCATCATGGAAATATTGAATAGAGAAAACTATAAAGCAGCTAAAATAAGAAGTGTCATTGTTAGAAGATTATAGAAGAGGGAACAGATCAACAAAAATACTAAGAAAGATAGATGTGATAAAAGCAATGTGCAGGACCAGGATCTGTTATGCATTGTTGGAGATAACAAACTAAAAATTTCAAAACCGACGGAAAGACTTAGAAGATACGAAGGTAAGTATAAGGGAAGAGCACAAAATAAACAATTTATTGATGGCCCAGAAAAGTTTTATAGAGAATTGCGAAATAAGGTAAAAGGAATTGAAAGACCGCCAAAAAAGAGGAAGCAGATACATTTTGGAGAAGTATCTACGAAGATCCTGTGGAACATAACAAAGATGCTAAATGGATCGAAGAAGTAAAAGAAAGGATAAGAAGTTTAAAGGTACAGGATATGAAATGGGATGAAATAACAGCCAGAGAGATTGAAACAAAGTTGAGAAAAGCCTCTAACTGGAAAACCCCAGGCCCAGATGCAGTACCTAACTTTTGGCTTAAAGTATTAATTTCTTTGTATGAGGATCTAGTCATGAGCAAGAACTATTTATATGCACACCCCAAACAGACACCGCACTAGTTAACAACATGAAAAACAATGAGTGAATCTGCAAGCTACCCTAAAAATTAGACCAATAACTTGTCTTCTGATAACTTATAAACTGTACACTGGAATTGACGCCAACAGAGTTTATAGTCATTTTAGAAGAAAACTCAATTATGGCAATAGAACAAAATGGCAATAAAAGAAAGTCATATGGAAAAAAGGATCATTTGTTGTTAAAGTTATAGTGGAGAACTGTAAGAAGGGGAAGAATAAGTATGGCATGGATTGACTACAAAAAAGCATTTGATAGTTTCCCATATTCATGGATAAAAGAGTGCTTAAAAATGTATAAGATACAGCCTACACTGACTACATTACAATAACCATGTAACATTGGCAGACCATTTTGCAATTAAGCCATGATAAAGGACAGATTTTCATCCCAGGGATAAAAATCCAAAGGGGGATATTCCAGGGTGACTGTCACCGTTGCTATTCTGCCTTGACATTAATCCATTAAGCTGTTTACTTAGCTTAGACCATGGCTACAATTTGGCTTCTAGAAAACAACAAAGTCTAATTACTTCTCTTCTCTTTGTCGATGATGGGAAAACAGGTTAATAGATATAGGTTAGGCAATGGTGAGTATATTAACAAACAAGAGGACCCAAACATATTTTGTAACCACATGTAGTGGGTTTAGTAAGAAATTAATGGACATTGTTCAACAATGGCAATTTTTATATTCTTTGAAGGCTGGCTGCATGTGGATGCCTAAGAAATTAGTAAGTTCATGTAGAGTTGGCCGAAGTATAAAAAATTTTTGTTTGGAACCAAATTTAAAAGTCCAAGGGAGAGTCTAGTTAGAACTATGGGTAATGGGGGCACTTTAGGATGTGGAAAATGTAAGGCATGTAAATTTATTATACCTTGTTTTGAGTATATTAATGGCAAAAAATTTGAAGTTAAAGGGAAATTTAGGTGTGATGTCCATGTGGTAAAATTTATATAGGAGAGTCTAAAAGGGCTTTCAAGGTAAGGGTATTAGAACATGTCCGTGATACTGACAACAAAAACGAACAAAGCTCAGTGGCACAACATTTTCTAAAAGCACATGGGGGTTCTGTTAGGGGTTTACAAGCCACGATTTTGGAGAAAGTGGATCAAATTTATTTTGGGGAAGTTAGCGGAAAAAATACACTTCTTTTTAAAGAGGATGACACCTTGGTTCCTAAGGGAATGAATGTTGAATTTAATTGGCAAGTGTTACTTTAAAGAATATGTTTAATTTCTTGATTGAAATTAACACAGTTAAACAATTAATCAGTTGTATATAAGATATGTATATAAGATATGTGTTTTAGCTGTTAGAGCATGTACTCCTAGAAGGCATTTCTGCCGAGACGTCGGAGAGAATAAAGTTTTTTAATTGGAGGTCCTGGCTTTTTTTTGTTTTTTGTTTTATTCGAGTTTAGTGTGTGGTTTCCTAGACTGTAAGTGTCTAATATATCCTGTGTCTGTATTTTGAAGTACAATTGTTAATTGCATTTTTTATTGGTGCTCTGAAGAGTTATGCATACGCGACTTAACATTATTGTGTGTACATAGGTGAAAATCAGTGCTATTTTACACACGTGTACACACTCTGTACATTCCCCTTCACGGAAAAAGCATAAATTCAATTTCATCTGATGCATGTTCTGACACGCTGAGTTTAACCACGTGGATGGATGCATGCACAGACAGAGAGGGTTTGCAGACTCCACATAGAAAAAAAATATAGACAAGAACTCAACCAGAGCAAAACACTGTGAAATGGCATTGTGACACATTGTGCCAAAGTGGCAATGAACAGCTGCTTTCACACACATCCTCTTCCTGCCAAACTGCAGGAAGAGGTATCCCTCTTTTCCTGAAGACATTCAAGATCCTGAATCTGAATGGGAAGATGCAGGGAAGGATTTAGAGTTTTGTCCTCAGATTTCTCATTCAGTCATGTGCAAGGTCTATGTTTGTGATGGTAAGTGAAAGAAGTTATGGCCAAGTTGTTACTCTTAAATGCACTGAAATGGTGCCCCCCCATCCAAGTGTGATGGCAGTGATGATGTTTGTACTAGAAAGTGAAAACAATATCTCCAGCTTGTTAAACTGCATCACACACCCACAAGTATAAGCTATAGCAATACTAGTTGTGCACTTATTTCAACAAATAGCAACACTAGTACTGCCACACCAGATCAGTGACTGTTGTTTAGCAGTTGTCAAACAGCAGCAGGGGTAGGTCACTTTTATGTACATCATTCAGGAGACGTGCATACCTGTCACTGTCTGTGATATCACAGTATGTCAGTGTTCCTGATTTTGAGCCTTTATTCCACTATCATTTTTGACTTTGCCCAGATTTCTTGAACAAAGAAGTTGAGGGTTATAGTATCTGGTGTTCTGCTAGTATTTATAAAAGTCACTGTGAATAACAAAACAATCCCCGATAGTCAGAAGCAACATCTCTTCTTAAAAGCCAAGGTAAGCACTGAGATCCGTCATTCTGAACTGCTGTTCTCTATAGCCCTTACCTTGCTGATGTTCATTCACTGATAACCATGTTAGAATAAAGCTGATAATGTCACAGCCCTGTTTCAGATAAGAGTGTAAGTAAAAATTAATATATTTTTCCTCCTCATTTTTCCCACTAGCAGCAGCTTTTGTGGGGCCCTATCACAGTCAAGGATGATTGGGTGGGGGCTGCAGCCATGGGTATTACAAGTGCCTTAAGCTGCTGTGATGTTAGTCTTAGTGTAGAGAATGCCCACCAGCAGGATTTAATTAAGTCAAGGGCACTATGTCAATGGCAGAACCTGAAATTGTGAAGCCTGTTACTTGACAAAAAAGTTACTATAACCAGAGATATCTTTCAGTTTTAAAGAAGATGCAAGTAAGCGTTATTACCCATCTGGTTTATTAAGTACATGAAACTGCTGTACTAGCTTATGTTGGTTTGATAAGCATGATACAAAATATTAAAATAAGATAACCTGTTGGGGTCCCTCCACAACCAGTTGTCCCCTAGTGACCTTGGGGTTCACTGATGCCTAAAGCCAGCTATGCTAACTAAAAACATATTTTCTGTGGAGAAATTGTTTATTTTTCTGTTGTGGGACTGCTGTGGTATGCTTTTTGTTTTACTTTGACAGAAAAAGAAAAATTATTTTTGTGTTACTGGCATTTGCTTGTCTTCCCAGAAAAGAGGCACAATTTTTGCCTTGACCATGGAATAGACTACTGGTCCCATGATCGGTTCTTCTTCCCACCACAAAAAGAAAAAGTTAAGCAAATAGCCTTTGCCACTGCATTAAGCTAGCAGCTTGCCTCATTTGCAGGTTGGTGACTCTCTTGTGGCCATTTGTTGTACCTGAGACCACTTGTCTTTTACCCCAGATCCTTTGCAGTAGCACCTACAGTCACTGTGGACCTGGGGTTAGTTTTCCTGTGCTGCTGTTGGAGTCCTCTCTGTGGGGAAGGGTGAGAAACTCTTGTTGGTCCTAGGTGAGAAAACAGGGAAGGTTTCCGTGTTGTGTCAGAATGCTGTCCCTATCCGTGGGGAAGCAGCTGCTACCATTAGTAACACTGTTGGCCCCATTTTTCTTGTCAAAAAGAAAGAGAAAATCAAGCATGCTTCCACCCCTCCTCAAATTTCTTTGGATAGGAGTAGTGTACTGGGACTTCAAATCCTACTCTTTTTAATAAGGATGGGTTTAATTCAGGCTAATTATCCTTCTTGTAAAGTAGTTTTTTGGTAAAAGAAAGAGGTATTCGTCTTTTTTCTTGAAGACATTCATGATCCTGAATCTGAACGGGAAGATGCAGGGAAGGATTTAGGTTTTTGTCCTCTGATTTCTGATTCGGACTTTGATGAGAGCCTAGTTTCTGATTCTCCTTGTGGGGGTTCTCTTTCTCTGAGATTGTTGCCAGACTGTCCCCTTGTTTTCAGTGGGTGAACACTGAGTTTTCTCAGTCCCTCAGAAAATGCTATGAGCTGTTACAGAATAATTTTCCAGAACCTGCACCCATTTCTCCTGCTCTGTCTACTTTAAAGGATGTGTGCCTTTCTGCCTGCAATTTTCCTGATATTCAGCCAGCTGTCCCTAAAAAAGCAGATATAAAGTTCCTCAGTCTTTTAAATTTTTATACATTTTCCCCAAGTCTGACCCAGCAGCTTTAGCATTAGTTGATTCCACTGCTGCTAAGCACTTAGTTAATTCAAATCCTACTCTTTTTAATAAGGATGGGAAACTTATTGATAGGTATGAGAAAAAGTGTATTCTTCTGCACCTTTGATGATTAGAATGTTAGAATTGTCAGGCTCGTATTGTTAGCGTGTTCTGACAAATTATGAAAGTATTAGGAAGGTTTTATCTACAATTTCTTCTTGTGAAAAAAAGTATGCTTTAAGTAACTCAAGTTTCTTCTGTTGCACAACTCACCACTCCTTGTTTTTACTGTGTATATGACTTTCTTGATATTTCATCCAGGGCTATGACCACTGGTACTGGTTGTAGGAGGTTTGTTTGGCTGCATTCTCAGACTCTCCCAGATGAAGTAAAAAGTGAGAGTTTAATTTTTGGATAGAGATTTAGTGTTTGGCCTCTCTGCTGCAGACTTGATTAAATAGTGAATGAAAGGGGCACATTGATCAGGGATTCCTCTTAAGATGCTTCAGCCTTCCTTTTCCAAATTGTCCAAAGGATGTTTTTCTCCTCATCCAGTTTTGGCAAAAAACTGAATAAGCAGCCTCAACAGAATTCAGGTAAACAATATTTAAGAAGAAATGGCAAGAGGGTTCAAAAAAGGTCTCAAACCTCCCAAAACCAAGGACAGTCCAACAAGTCTGAATTACTGTTCAAGAGACCTTGCGACTCAGAAAGTGTGAATCTCCATTTTTCTCTTTGGGAACACATTGTTTCAGTCAAATGGATTCTGAAAATCATTCATCAGAGTTACAGATGGCAGTGGGAGGAAATTTCCTCCTGCCCAAGGGGGTCATTCCATCTCCTACAAATCAGACTCTTTGTTTACTCCTGTTCTTCATCACATGCTGCTCCAAAAAGTGATACAATCTGTTTCTCCATCCCAGGTGGGGAGATGGTTTTATTCAAGGATACACCTGTTGGCAAAAAAAAAAAAAAAAAAGAAAATGCTTAGAGACCAGTTCTGGGTCTTTCTTTGCTAAATCTGTTTGTGATAGTGCCCAAATTCAAAATGTCGTCACTTCAAAACGTGTTACTTCTTCTTCTTTCTCTTTCAAGTTTTCTGATAACCATAGGCTGTATGTGTCTGGATCACATTATCAATTCACTGTCTTACTCTTTGGACTGTGCACTGCACCAAGTGTGTTCACAAACTGTCTAGCTCTGATTTATAGCTCATTGCAGGCTATCCACACCTTTCCACATTTAGACAACTTTCTTATATTTACAGAGTTTTTTTCAAGGTGTCAGGAATTTCTCTCTCTCTCACGTGAGAAATCTCTTGCACCAACTGGGATTCCAAAAGAACATTCCAAAGTTTTTCTTGACACTCTCACATAGGATTGTGTTTCTGGGATGTCAGCCAGACACCTCATTTCAAAGAGCTTTTCTTTCACTTGAAAATAGACCTTTATCAAGATCTAAGGCTTTCCACTTGGACTTCAGCCCCTGTGAGTGAATACCTCAAGATTTTGGGTCAAATGGCCTCTAATTCTTATGATACCCCTGTTAAGATTCCAGATGAGAGAGATACAGTGGTATCTGAAATCTCTTTGGTCCCAGCATCAGCATCCTGTATCTTTTCAGATCGCATTGCTGGGGATTATCAGAGGAGAAATCTTTTGGTGGAGACCACGGATATCCTTAAATCCAGGCTTCCCCTTCCCCCTCCATTCTCCAAAGTAGTCCGTTGCTACAGACTTTTCAGAGTTTGCTTGGGAAGGAGTTTTGGGAGAGAGAAAAGTTCAAGGAGTGTGTGACACCAAGGACAGATGCAAGCACACAAATGTCAAGGAGATTCTTGCCCTGATCAAGGCACTTGACTCTCTGAACCGTCTTTGGTCCCCAGGACATCTTAAGCGGTCACAGACAATATCGCAGTAATCAAGCAACGGCGAACCAGGTTGTACCCTCTTTTGCAGACTAGCCATGTTAACTTTACAGCGCAGTCTCACTGTAGAGGTAACTTGCATTCTGTCAGAGTAAAATTAGGTGACAGACAAGCTGAGCAAGACCAGGGTAGACCCACACGAATGGAAACTAGATCGGGGATCTTCAGACTAGATCCATCTGTGGAGAATTCCTCAAGTACACCTCTTTTCCCTCCTGCCTGAACAGCTGGCAAAATTCTGTTCCAGGACTCCATGAAAGAATTCTCTGGACAAGAATGTTCTGTATGCTTTTCCATCCTTTCCACTAATTTCCATGTACTTCTGAATTTTCAGAAGGAATCCACCAAGATCATTGGGGTGAATCCCTTCTAGACCAGGCAGCCATAGTTCTCCCTTTTTTTGGAAATGACTAGGGGCAGTTACGACAAGCTTCCTGGATCTAAGAGGTGCTAGACACACACCAACATCAATCATCCTTCAGTTGATGGTTTTAATTCCTTTTAGTCACTTGTTTTCTCAGGATGTGCAACAGGTACTAATGGAGGCAAAAAACCCATGTACTAGAAAAGCACGCATTAGCAAATGGAAAAGGTTTTCTGGTTGATGCCAACAACTTAACCCTCCACCATTCAGGGCTAGTTCTCTAGTTTTACAATATTTGTTTGCATTACTACTAATTCTTCTATCAGTGTTCATTTATTGGCCATTTCAGCATGTCTTTCCCACAAATCCTTTTCTTTCAGTGCATTCTCATGTCGATATGTTCTTTGAAAGGGGTTTTGCATATGCTGTCTAGAAAACTGGTGGACCCTCCCTTGTTTTTAATTTTATATTCAAGAAGCTAACACTTGTTCCATTGGCTGACTTGAGGTTCTTAACATGGGAAAAAAACAGTTTTACTGGTTGCTGTGATTTCTGCAAGAAGGGTGCCTGAGTTGCAGGCTGTTGTGGTGATTCAACCTTGTTTCATTTTCCCAGGGTCATGGTTTCTTTCTTTGAGAACTAATCCTTCTTTTATGCCTAAAGTGGTGTCCAGATTTACTTTGTCAAACTATCTCCCCGTTTTGTTTCCTGAACCTAAAAGTGTGTGTGTGTGTGTGTGGGGGGGTAGTGGTACTCCTTACCTTAGATGTCCACAGTCCATTCAGGTACTATCTTGACAGTAGTAAATCTTTCAGGTCTTTGGATTATTTGTTCATTCTTGTCCAAGGCTATTTGTGTTACTCACTGTATTAAGTCTGTCTTAGGTAGGGCATGGCGCACTCTACCAGTGTCTTCTTCTATGGCTTTTTGGAAAGGGTTGGATTCCAGAAATATACTAGAAGCTGCTACTTGGTCCTCTGTAGAAACATTTGCAAAGCACTGTAAGCTTGATTCCTTCTGTAGGTCTAGATCAGGCTTTGCTAGGACCATTCTGCAGGGGCTCTTGGACCCTTCTCTTTCCACCAACCAAATATAATTAGCTATGGTAATCTACCCAGTTAGCTAAGGCTACTGCACAGTGATCAATATGAAGAATATAAGTTCAGTTGTATAAGATGAACTAACCATAACAGTAGATGTTCAAATGATCACTGCTGCAGTAGCTACTCCATCCCCTTTGATTTTGGTGTTTTTTTATGGCAGGGTCTAGACAGTTGTTCCTAGCATTGCCCTTTCATGGCTCAGTCTTCCTCATTCTGCAGGCAGGAAAGTTTTGAAGGGCTTTGTGCCAAAACTTGTCTTTTAGTCAACGCAGATTGAGCTGCTTGACAGTTTGGGTATGTGGAAGGTGTCCTGAAGCTTTGGCAGCTGGCTGGCCATTCTATCCTTGGCAGGATATAATCCATATAGCTAAGGTTGCTGGGGCTATTGCAGCAATGATCATTCAAACACCTGCTATCATGGTATGTTCAACGTTCACTAGGGGAAAAGTACAGTTGTATGAATAATTGGGATCATATCATAGATTATGATCTTGCAGCTATTTTATGTCATTCTGACAGCATTTTGGGTTCCCTAGACACTACATCATTGGAGTCTTAATATGTGATTTTTTTTTTAATTTGTCCATATCTTTGGGTTTCTAATACCATGATGGGAATGGATCCCATTCCTAAGTCAAGTACGATTTTAAAGTTCATGAAATTAGTATTGTTTCAGTCTTTTGTCAGCTAGAAGTGCTCTTCGCAACACCCACAATGTGCCCAGTAATGACTGCTATTGTAATTTGGAGCAACATGTATCGGTAACATATCTAAGTATGAATGTAAATTCCTTTTTAAAAGACCCATTGTGCCTACTACTACTGGAACTGTCTGTGAATCTTTATTCCACACTGCACTTGTTTCTGCCTGCAAATCCTGGTATTTCATGACTCAGTATCTCTGTGTACGTTAAGACACTGTAGTCACTGGGTGTAGCAATTTCAATAATCAATGCTATGTGTGTCTTCTTTTCATGGACTACTATATGTTTGGTAATGGATGATTCCATGTGATATAAACTTCATCATTTTCTGTGATGCTTTGTGGCTCATGTTTCCAGTGTTTTTCAGCTACTTCAGTATTATAATGTTTGCACAATCCCCATTGCAACAGTCTTGCCACATTATTATGCCTTTCAGTATACAGTCCACTGCCGTCAGTATATCACACCCAGCAACAAGATGTGCAACTGTTTACAATTCTGTTTTACAAAACCTGCATGTGTCTGTTTCTCCCACATGTTCAATGGACTTTGTAAACCAATGTGTACGTAGTCCACTATCTTGGGCTGCCAATATTAACCTTTCTTCTTTTTTGATTTAAATTCACCTCTCTTTAACCATTCCTGCATCCGATCTTGATCAACATGAGGTTGTTCCAAGAGTTTTCTATATTTGCAACTACAATTTATGCATTTTCCACATTTCTTGCCTTCTTTATTTATTTAGTCCGACTTAGAACAAAGCCAATTTTCAGCGGAGGCCCGGGGAGAAACGCTCTAGATGCATGTCTTTTAATGTGGGAGGAAACTGGAGGAAACCCACACGAACGCAGAGAGGACATGCAGACTCTACACACAGGCACCCCAGCCCGAGAATTGAACCAGAGAACCTCTTGCTGTGAGGCAACAACACTACTGCTGCACCACTGTGCCATCCAATCTGAGCCTTCTTATCTGATCCTTTACCTTATAATCTTTTTTTTTTTTTTTTTGGCACATTCGGTTGCTGCCTGATTTTTATCTACTTCTAGTTTGATTTCCATTCCTACTTGACACCAATATGCTTCTGCTAAACTAAGCAGGGAAGTCATCTTAGTTTTGAAACATGAGGAGAATGTCTTTCTCCACGTTTGGGTCTTGTGAGGGCAGCAGGTATGCATGCAGTCCCACTATTGCAGATCTATACATGTAGTCAGTTTCGAGGAGGCCCATACCTCTGTCAGAACGGGGAATATATAGTCGTTATGCACTGATTTTGAGCATGAAGCATCCTTCTTGTTTTCCTGCCCAAATTATCCAACACCTTTTGGGCCCAATCAGTCATTCCAAAACTGTACGTTAGGACAGGAAGAGCAAATTGGTTTATAGCCTGGAGTTTATTTCTATATGTCAGTGCTGTTTTTAGTATTAATTTGCCTTCTAAAATATTCTTTACTGAGTTTTATTCACATTTGTTCATGTTTTATTGTTGAGCTTTCATCAGTTCCCAAATATTTATACACTCCCTCTTGCTCAAGTTATTTTATATCACACTCCTGTCCCAGGCTGATATTTTCTTGGTGCTGCAGCTTTCCTGCTTTAAAGGTTGCTTTTATGCATTTATCAAGACCAAGTGGCATTCTTATATCACCTGAAAATGTTTTGACCACTTGCAGTTGTGCATTCATCTGATGAACTGTACAGTTTTAAGTCATTTACAAAAAGAAGATGAGAAGTCTTTACACTTTGTTGTTTTCTGGGAGACAAATTATAGCCATGACCTAATGTGTTCAGTAGACAACTTAATGGGTTAAGGGCAAGAGAAAAGAGCAGAGGTAACAGAGTCACTCTGGAATATCCCCCTTTGAATTTTTATCCCTGGAATAATAATTTGTCCTTTATCACGGATTAACTGTAAAATGGTTTGCCACTGTTTCATGGTCGTTGTAATGTCATCAATTAGTGCATTGTGTATCTTAATCATTTTTAAACACTCTTTTATCCATGAATATGGGATGCTGTCACATGCTTTTTTGTAGCCTATCCATGGCATACTTAGATTCTTCTCCTTTGCAGTTCTCCATTATGACTTTATTTAAACATCAAATGATCCTTTGTTCCATATGACTTTCTTTTATTACCTTTTTCTTCTATTGCTGTGATTGAGTTTTCTTTTAAGTGACTATAAACTCTGTCGGCATCAATTCTAGTGTATAGTATATATGTTGTCGGAAGGCAAGTTATTGGTCTGTAGTTTTTAGGATGGCTTGCAGGTTCTCTCTTAAGTAGGAGTATTGTTTTCATGTTGTTAGTCAGGCTGGTGTCCGTTCTGGGTGCAAGTTCTTACTCATAACTAAATCTTCATGTAAGGCTGTTAATACTTGTAACCAGAAGTTAGGTACTGCATCTGGGCCTGGGGTTTTCCAATTAAGAGCTTTTCTTAAATTTGTTTCAATCTCTCTGGCCGTTACTTCATCCCATTGCATATCTTGTACATTTGAACTTATTCTTTCTTTTACTTCTATCCATTTTCCATCTTTGTTATGTTCCAACAGGGTCTTCACAGATATTTTTACAAAATGTAGCCATTTCTTCCTTTTTTGGTGGTGGTTCAATTCCTTTTGCCTTGTTTCCCAATTCTCTGTAAAACTTTTTTAGGTCATCAATAAATTGCTTGTTTTGTACTTTTTCTAATTTTTTCTACCTGTGCCGATTTTTTTTTAGTTTATTATTTGTGATAGAACGGCAACTCCTGTTCTGTTGTGGATACTGTGTATTGATTTCTATCTTTCTGAGAAATTTTCTTGGTCTGTTCCGTCTTTATACTTTTCCAATAATGACACTTCTTGTCTTAACTGTTCTATAGTTTTCTGTATTTAACACTTCCATGATGGCATTTGATTGCTCCCCTTCCTTTGCCTTTCTACCATGTATTCTTGTAGTAAGACTTCATCTGTTATTAATTTAGCTGCACAGTAATGTATCCTATTTGCTTATGTTATATTGCATGAATCTCTATGGACAGTCCTAATTACTGTGTTCATTTGTTTTATCAAATTTCTAACTTTCTGGGTTTTATTGACTTACAATAGTCTATTTCTTTCATTGATCTTAATATGTTTGTTCATCTCTATTAAATCAATCAGTCAACTCTTCTCTTAAATCATTTTCTTCTACACTGAGGACATATTGAGCATTGGATCGATAGATCCACAGCTTCTTCCTGTACCACATTCTCTTCGGTTTCATCCTGTGTCGTCCATTGCTCCTTCATATGGGAACTCACCGGCCTATCGCCTCACAACTTTGGCTGCGTCAGAGTTGGCTCAGTTTCCTGTTCCTTCTCCTGCTGTGCAACTCCAACTGAAAGTTTTTATTGGTTTCCTGTGGAAGTCCTTAAAGTATCTTCATCTGGCAACTGATCAGATGTTTCCCGCTCCACTGGTTTTGCCTTAATTTGGGGATCCCTTGCTCTAAGTTAGATTTTCTACACTAAATCCTTTACTTCGCAAGTGATCCATAACCTCACTCTCCATTTCTTTAACTTCTCCATTACTAATCATCTTTTCTACTTTTCGTCTTTGTTTTCTTATTTTTTGTATTGTAAAATGTTCCATGTATGGGTGCCTTTGCCTATAATTCTCTTCAAATGTCTTTGGTGCTGCTCTTTTTGTATTGATTATTAGTTTTGTTTTCTCCTCTGCATAAATATTACACCATATTAAATCTCTTCTTTCCCATGTCCATATTTCTTCTTCAGATGTCTCCTGATCCTCCTGTTTTTCCTTACTTTGGGGACTTGTTTTTCCATCATGCTGTGATATAACCTGTGTTAAACTTTCTACACACTAAATCCTTCACTTTGTAAGTATTCCATAACTTCATCTTCTATTTTTTAACTTCTACTTTACTAATCTTCTGTTGTATGTTTCCTCTTTGTGATGTTATTGTTATGAAATTTTCCAGATCTGGATGCCTGTGCCTGTATTTCTCTTCGAATATCTCTAGGCTGCTTTTCTTGTGTTAATATGGTTTTCTCCTTTTCATAAATATTGGACCATAGCAAATCTCTTTCTTTCCATGTCCAGATTTCTTTTTGTATCTTTCAAAAGACATTGGATGTGTTCATTTTCTACTGATCCATTAGATTTTAAAGGTCATTTCACTGCATGTTACTGTTGATGTTACAAAAGAGGTTTTGATCCCTAGACAGAGTATTTCTGATGCCATTTGATTTACTCATTTGAAGTAGGTTCATTTACAGCAGCTTCATCAGTATTGGTTTGGAGGATGCCTTGCATGCCAGACCAGGTCACATCTTAGCAGTCTGTAGGATACAGAGTGTCATGACAGGGCTTTGAGTCTTTCATCCATCTAAACAGACTGTATTATCCTGGAGGTCAGGGTTTTATTGAGGTATGCCAGAGAGACCAGCCCCCAGTGCAGTCTCCAAGGGTTCAGTATGAGAGATGAGTTGAAGAATTTTATATATATTGTTAATTTACTGACTTTCATGCGCCCATGCTGTGTTGTATACTTTCTAAGAAAATATGCAGAAATGTTCTTTTTTTTTGTCTCATTCTGATAACTGCTTAATCACTCCAATGCCAGCTGTTCTTCTACAGCTGGGTCATAATATATTACATTTGCAAAAAGAAACTATCTAACTGGATAGTAGCTCAGGGTGAGATCTGCCTTTTTGGATTGTCTGCAATAATGGGCTTCCTGCTAAACATTTGCAACATGCTAGATAAGCAAGGACAATAATGGAGTTGCCTTCATCCAGTACATTGTTGCTGGATGGTGGGAGACCATGCATTAATTCTCAAAGACTGGGAGACAAGTAATGCAAACTTCACCTGGTTGCAATTGCTAGATCCCCTTCCAAGCATTTTGGGTCCCACAGTCACAATCGGCTCCTGGCAGAAATTCATTAAATAAGGCTAGGAAGATGCTTGAGTACTATTTACCATATTTGATTACAAATTGCCAGTATCTTTGAAATTTATTGGTGTCATTGCAAGACTCCAGTTAGTGACACCTTGACATTGGCTCAAATAATAGACCTGACACAGGATAACCAAACAGGAGAAGGTTGGATTGATCAGTTTAAGGCCAGTTGTCCTTCTTCAGAGGAGAAGGTTTGACGTTTAACCCCCCCCCCCCCCACAAAACTTCCCTGTGTGGAAGCTAAGAGTTGATTTCAGCAACTTGGAGTAATTGTTGCCTAGTGCAACATTCCCTCGGGCAGTATAGGTGTATGGAAGTGTGTGGTAGAGCCAAGCACTGGTCACATGCCATGCTGTAGTGTGGCCGGATCAAGAGGGCTGATTTAAAAACACCAGGCTTTGCAGAAAATGGCTTCTCATTCCATGTTCACATATGTGCATCTTTGGGATATACATGGAACCTGGCGCATGCAGCAAAAAAAAAAAAAAAAACATGTGTACAGAAGGGGTATGTGCAGAGTGCACACAGAGGGACACTTTTGGGAAATGAACTGGAGACTTGGCTGTGCCACGTTGCCACAGTCAGCATGTTTTTATACTATTTTTCTGGCATCCTAGTATTTATTTTTGAAAAAAAAAACCCATGTTAGCATCTGATATGAACAGAACAGTGGCAAGTGCTGTGCATAATGGCCTTCAAATGCCACTTTTTTTACTATTACTTTTGTTTAGCTAGATGATGCATTCTAAAGCTATTGTGGTCTGTGCATTTAAATAAGCATCTTTCTGGCTCCAGGCCAGGATAGAAGGAGAGTGTTTTTTGTAGTTTCTGTTTTCATTTACTTCACGCTGCACACAGTAATGCATTTAGTAGTTTAGGGTGTTTAGAGTTGTAACCTTTTTAAGGCTATGTTGTATGACTTCTGTTTCCCTTGTGGCTAGCAGATGGGCTAGGCATTTTTGGCAAGGTGCAATATAGTCAAGTTAGGGAATTGCTGACTGATCGGTGTTCCATCACACTTACAAAATGAGTGCAAAGTAAACAAATTCCACACTATTTTCTGTTTGTGGTGTGGGCTCTGCAAATAATTTTTCTGATGATGTTTGATGTACTTAGTTTGGACTTGCTTACTCTCCCATTAATACTTTATAAAGACAGTCAAATTCAAAATGCATCTGGATTTAGCCACTCGTTCTCTAGATTACACCTGACTGGTTTAATTTTTGAGAGACCCAGATAATGGTTTAATTTTTGAGAGACCCAGATAATGCACAAGTTAACTTGAATTATTCTTGGAGAATAAAGCAGAAGATGAGTAAATTTTCTTTCTCAGTAGGATCATTCAGTAGGATTTCCTCCCAGATACAACGCAGCCAGCCTGAAATACACTTGTGTGAAACTACCAGAGAGCACAGTAGTGAGTGAATTTCACCTGGTAAAAATGGATTCAAAACTGGTGATCTTACAAAAATTGTGGGTTCTTTTTTAGATTCAGTCAGGATTAAAAATGGAAGGACAGTGATCAGAAGCTACTCCCTACATCGGGGGTACCCACATTTGGTGTTGACTGCCACAGACTGACCAATGTATTTCAGCTTTTGTTATGAAAAAATACTGCCTTTAGATGGATATAAATGTTGAGGTACTGCTAAACATAACAGTCTAGATTGATAGTCTAGTATCCAGGGCACAAACAGCAGCAGTTTATGGTTTGACTTTACTAGAAAACACAGTGGCAGCGACTACAGTGGTGACCTGAAGAATAAAGCCAAACCATTTATTGGCCTGAATTTGTCCATAACAGACTTAAAAGGGAAAAACGTCCCGGATATTCAGAATTGCCATATAGCTGAAACACCTGATGTCCTTAAAGGGTCATTTGCATATATCCCATGTTACCTCTAATGCAAGAGGTTTTAAGGAATCGCACAGTGGAAAGTCTTAACTTGGCTAGATTTTTCTTTTAGTTTTTGCTGACTGGTTTGGCTGTGTGACCTTGTTTCTCACTTTCTGTGTGTCTGGTAAAAGAGCAGGAATATAATTTCAGCCTAGGAGAGCCCTGTGAATGAAAATGTAAATAATGGAGAGACACTTCTACTTTTCCTGGCCTCTGAGCTCTACAGCAAAGGATTTATAAGATTTCTGACATGACCGGTCATAGATGAGAGAAGGCCGTTAAACCCAAGTGCACTGCCTTACTCGGCCTACTTTTCCTCATTAAAATGCAGTTTATAACCCTTTCAGAATAGGCCAGCTAGAGGAAGGTGACAGATTCTGCATTCAGGCCAGCTAGAGGAAGGTGATAGATTCTACATTAAGGTCATGTCTCTCCATCAACACATTCTCAGTGGGATACACTCAGCGAGTGGAGGCATTGATTGCTTCTTCAAGAAATGACCACTTCCATCATCAGGACCCTAACTTCAGTTTAAATTGAGGATTATATTCAACTGTTCACCATTCTCAACACTCATTTTAAAATGAAGTATGTAGTCATCCAGGAATATAAAAAAATATGGCAAAGTAGACGTGTAAAACCTCTTATAACATGCAACATACAGGATAACTCACATCAGGCAAAGAAAGCATTATTGTATTTGAAGTCCGTGTCATCCGTCCTCATGGGGTAAAAGAGGAAGGAAGCTAGGGGTCTTAGATCTCTGGTCCCACTGTTTTTAAAGCATCAGAAATTCAAAGTGGATATGCTCACTTGGCATAGCCACATTCTCCTTGCAGAGAAAGAACCTTTTGACCTTGTGAGATCTCAGATGTGCTAATTACGACATGATGACAACCAATCCTTCAGTTCTTCTGCCCAAAACAGGTACATATGTTTTTATGTAGTGAAACTCTTACTATACCATTATAGTGTTCATAAGTGCTATGGTATTCACAAAGCTCACAAGAGCTGCATTACTCCAATAAAGGTGTAAGATGTACACCTGTTACCATATCTGGTCTGGTGTCTCGCTAGAAGCAGATTTCAAGCATGGTATGCAGCGGTTAGCGTTGCCGCCTCACAGCAAGAGGTTCTCCGGTTCGATCCTCGGCTGGGATGCCTTCTGTGCAGAGTCTGCATGTCCTCCCTGTGGTCGCGTGGGTTTCCTCCAGGTGCTCCAGTTTCCTCCCACATCCCAAAGACATGCAGTAGGTAAATTGGCCCTAGGGGTGAGTGTGTCTGTGTGTGTGCCTTCTGTGGAAGGTTGGGCGCCGGGCTGGCAACTCGACACTGTAAAACTCCACTGCCAATCATGAGCGGACAGATAATCCCCTAACTGGGAAAAGCCGAAAGATGAATGTAGTGTATGCTGGCTATATTGTTGGTGTTATGAGCACACTGAATGGATGGTCAGCAATGCTAACTGTTACCATACCCCATAATGGACTTTTCATCTTCTGGGTGCCTGGATAGACATGGATCTAACCCAGATCTGACCTACTTTTTATAAGAAGGATTTGGTACATGTGTATGTTTGTTGGTAATTATGATACGATTCATCCATCTTATTGTCTGCATGTTCTTTCCCATTTGCTGTGTGCAGAGGAGCATAATGTCTACAGGGAAGAACAAATGCTTTATTCCTTCCAGCATGGCACCCTAAAAAGGTGTTTAAACACATTGCTTGGTAGACAACAGAATATTTATTTATTTTATTTATTTAAGATTTGTTTACTGGAAAGCCCGACTTGGAAGAAAGTCAAATATCAGTGGAGGCCCAGAGAGAAACGCTCCAGATGCATGACTTTGAAACTGTCTTTGAAAAGAGTAATCTGCATTGGGTATTTTCTGCTAGTCACGGATGCCTTCTTGAGGTAAACTTAAGTGAATCCTGATGATTTATAGGGTCACTGCTTGTGAAAACCTGGTGTTTCATGTAAGCAGAATATGGAATTTGTTGTCAGTAGGTCAGAAATTGTTGTAATATACTGTTGAGAGAGAGTAAACCATTTCACAGAAATGTTTTGTTGAGTTAGTTTGACCCACAACTTTTTCTCAGCTTTTTATCTTACTTTTGAGGTGGTGTGACCTCAGAGTTTGCATATAGCGACATAGGATGAGTAGCTGGAAGTGAGGCCTGTACATCTGGAGTGCAACTTCCTGTATAACAGATGCAATAACTGTATTGGGCATCACTGTTAACTATCTTAGCCTTTATCATGGTTAAGTAAAATATTCATATGGGTTCATAGAGAAGTAGTAGGCTTCCTGCCCTTGCAGGCCATTTTAAGCCTAGTCAAATTCCCTTTTTGTGCTTGAAGTAATGTGTCCCATTTGGTTAGAGATTGGTCTTGCCCATTCTGTGGCCGATTAATTGTATATTACCCCTAATGAAAATACATGGACTCGTACCATAGTTAATGTGAGGGGACCCATGCATGGGATAAAGAATTTAGGATCTGCCTCAGGTCCATTAGTAGTATAGGGGGCAGTCTTGGGGTAAAGTTTCTGTTTCCCATTTATAGATCCAAGTTGAACTTGAGTATGGACAGGGATAAACTCTCTTTATGTGGATGTGGAGTCTGTTCCAGAGCAGCGGTGTTTTCTGTGAGATATACCTGTCCCTCCAAACTGTTTTGTTGATGATGTAGAAGAAGTTTAGATCCCTAGAGGGAGTATTTCTGATTCCATTTGACTAAATGATGTGCAGTAAATCCATCAGTATTGGGTCAGAGTACGTCTGTATGGAAGACACATGTCACTTCTGTCTGTAGTTTGCAGAGTATAGCGACAGGCCTTTGAGTCAGGCTATATAGAACCTGTTGTTTAGGCTTTGTATGCTTTTGGTAAGGTATGTATGAGGATGTTCCAGTTGTTGCATGGGTCTGGACAGATGATTGGCCTAATGAGATCTGAGAAAAGGGGACAGTGACAATTCTAAATCTAGACACAATCCCTACATTTTATAAACTGTGCAATATAGAAGGACTTTCTTAGAGCAATGGATACATGTTGGTCAAAAGTTAGGTAGTGTGCACGTAAGTTCCCAAATCCCGAACAACTATGTCAACTCTTAGTGGCGTATTGTTAGTGTGATAGTTCTCTGGGATAGTTGATGTCCCAAAGTATACAATAATGCATTTTTTTTAGCATTTAGTTTCAGTCCATGATTTTTGGCACCAGTTATTTATTTGGGGCAAACCTTCCTGCATGATGGCCAAGTCATTTGGGGATTCATTGACTACTCCTAGCTTGCAGTCATCTGCAAACTTAGTCAGATGGAGACGTTTAGTATTGGCTTTTACTTCGGAAAAGAGAGGTTCCAGCACAGAACCCTGGGGGAATCCAGTGGCGATTGGTCTCTTTGTGGAGACCGCTTCCCCTATTTTGATTTCCTGTGTCCTATCTGTGAGCCAGCTAGCAAATCCAGCAGGTGACACAGGGGTTTAATCCCTGTTTATTTAGCTTTGCTACTATGCCTGAGTGGGAAATTGTGTCAGAATCTTATACATAAAGATGATTATTATTATTTTATTATTATATGGGTTATTTAAGCCGATACAAAGTCGCACCTCAACTGCTGGCCCTACTGCCTTGGGTTATTAGTAAAGTTCAGAGCAGCTGAGTTCCATCAAATTAGATTTGATGGCCTATCCAACTAGCACAACAGTTCTACGATTATTCTTGGTTCACAGAGGTATTCTGGCACAGTTCCAGAAGACCTGTTCTGCCATACATCCTTCTAAGTTGGGAACTGCTGATTGAAGGCTCAGTGTCTGTTATTCTAAAAGTGTATTAGTTCTGGTTTAAGCACTTGGGCTTTAGGCCGTTTTTTTTTTTTACATTAAGAAGGTTCGTGGTCTGCACTGTTGTGGGAGGAGAGGCTGGACTCTGCCCTTCTGAACTGAGAATTTCTGGTTAAAGGCTTAATAGTGCCTGCATATTTGAACTGTTTCTTACTGAAATTGGTATGCCTTGTTTGCTGAAGCATAGACTAGATCCAGGCCTGCTGAATCTAGCTTTGTTTGCATAACTTGAGCACTAATCCAGGCCTTCTTAAAAGTATTCAATTGCATTTATTACTGCTTGGTAGTAACCTGATTAAAGTGTAGCTATCATTCTAAGCCTTTTGGTTTAAGCACTTGGGCTTCAGACCAGTTGTTTTACATTAAGAAGATTCATGGCCTGCACTCTTGTGGGAGCAGAGGCTGGACTCTTCCCTTCTGAGCTGGAAAAAAGGCTTATAGTGCCTGCATATTTCAACTGTTTCTTACTGAAATTGGTGCACCTTGTTTGCTGTAGCATAGACTAGATCCAGGCCTGCTGAATCTAGCTTTGTTTGTATAACTTGAGCACTAATCCAGGCCTTCTTTTTTGGAGAAGGTTCCCCTGCACCCCAGTGGCAGGAGTGTGCAGTTAGAACTTGTCTGATTGAAGACTACAGGAACAGGGCTCAGTTTTGAGATTTTTTTTACTGGTTAATTGGGTAATTTGTTTAAAAGCCTTTTCTGATTGCTTGTAGTCATCTAAAGCTGTTTTAAGTGTATTTTTTACTGTTTTTGCCTTATCTTTTCAAAACAAAATGTTCCTTGTGTCCCACCTTTCTAAGCTAGTATAGTCAAGTTTTCAAGCTAGTGCTGAATTTAGGGCTGTGTTGCAAGTTTCTGAGTTGCCCACACCTTACTTGGATAGAGGGAGGTTTCTCTGTTCACCTATGAGAGAGGGAGCTTTGAGCAGCCATCTGTCCTTGGAGGAGTGGTTCCAGCCCAGAAGTTAGTAGTTTATAGGCCATTTTGGGCTCATTTCTATGTCTTTCATTTCCCTCCTGTAAAAACCGCGTTTGCACGGTTTTGCACGTCCGGGCAGCACTGGTTAGCTAGGGCTAAATTTATCCCGGCTCCACCAAGTCTCCTCTTCAGTTTTTCCCTTGAAAGTAGTCTTAACTCTCAACCTAAGCACTTAAAAAGCATCCTACAGTCCAGCACTTGCTCAGACCTAATAGCAAGCACTAATATACCCCGACACTTGATTGCTCAGCAGGGCAAGGCTCATTATTCACCCCTCACCAACCAAGCGAATAGGCAGCTCACCCTACTATTCAGGCATGACCAAAGGGCAATTTCAGGTATACTCTCCAGTCCAGCTGGTGAACCTGGGTATCCTGAGGCAATGTTACAACTGCCTCGTGTACACAGACAACCCTCTCCTCCTACCACAAAACATTAACGTATGAGAGAGATGCAGTTATATAGCTAAATTGGAGGCTAAGTTCTCTCCACCCAAGACTGGAACAGGCAGTCATGACATGAAGGTTAACACTTGCACCACACTTCCAACCTCACATAGACATACTAAACCAGTACTGGCAAAAAATACACATAAATACACAAAATCATACTCGGAGGCTCTAAATAAAAACCTGCAAAAGCATGACAGACCTCCAAAGCAGACACCCAAAAAAACCTGCACCTCCCGTCACAAAAAAGACAACACATAAAACACAAAATCAGTGTGCCGCGCAATCACAGCCCTTAAGGTGAAATAACATACCTAACACACTTAGTAATAGGCGACTCTATAGTCAGGCAGACTGATGTCCCACTCACTAGGCTGGACAAGGAGAAGGTTACTGTTAGCTGCCTGTTGGGAGCCAGAATTCACCACATAACACAAGCACTCCGGTCACTCCAGAACAAGTACAAATATGACTCTGTCATTGTTCATGTTGGTGTGAATGACCTGAGATGTACCTCTCTGGACTACATGAAGAGACATGGAAGGGCTCTCTGATCATGTAGCCCAGACGGGTATGACCCTGACCCTGAGTAGCATCCTGCCATCACCAAGAATGATACCGCAGTATAAAGAAAAAATGATCAATTTCAACAATTGGCTATGCTTCTGATGTCATTGAAAGGGGATCCGGTATCTGTCAGCCTGGGATGACATGCTCGACAAGTCTCATTGCTTCGCAAGAGACTGCTTGCACCTGTCACCCCTAGGTTTCGAAAGCTGGCCAAGGCTCTTGCTGCCCCCATAGTGCCTTTTTAGGCAAGGCTCAAAAGTCAAACCCACCTCCGTAAACAGCACAAATAAAAAATGAGGGTTATGCTACTCAACGCCAGGAGTTTAAATCTCAAAATATACGCTCTTGAAGCACTCCTCAGTATGGAGAACGTCGACATCTGTGCAGTAACTGAAACTTGGTCCAAGGCTCCACAGAGCACCCCAGCACTACCGGGCTACAACTCATACCACACATTTCGGCCACAGAACACAGACCGAAACACAAAAGGAGGGGGTGTATCCATATTCATCCTGGATACCTACACTTCCAGGTTAGTGGCGCAGCACGATACCTCTGGGATCATCCATGTGCAACTAACATCAGGCAAATCTGCAGTGCAAATTGTGGCCTGCTACAGATCACCCTCCATGACCCATGACCACCACTCCGCCTTTCTGGAGACACTGGAAAACATGAAGGTCCTACCAAACACCCTGATATTGGGCGATTTCAATTACCCTACCGTTAACTGGGAAAACTACTCAAGTACAAACTCCCAGGTCCAGCGCTTCCTGGAATTTAGCAACGCAAATGCTCTGGATCAGCTGGTAAACTCCCCTACCAGAGGTGAAAACATATTAGACCTGGTCATCACCAACATGGGCAACAGGTGTTCCACACCGGAGGTCACCCCGTCACTGGTTTGATCAGACCATAAACTAATCGCTGTGGATGTCCACACCACACCACCACCTTCAATCAAGGAAACCACAGTGAAAAACTTTTCTATAGCAAACTTCACCTTACTTAAGATAGAGGTGGTAAGTTTCACAGCCCCCACGCTAAAGGATAACAGCGTCCAAGATGCAGGAACCTTTACAAATGCACTCTATGAGCACCTACAAGGATGCATGGATCATGCCATCCCTAGCAAAACCAAGATTCACTCCCCTAAGAGAAGAAAACCAGACTGGTAGACCCTTGCCATAAACAGGCTATACAACAGAAGGAGGAAACTAGTTCAGAAAAAAGCAAACCCCAAGAAGGAAAGACATCTCTGATCAATATCTGTAAGAAACTAAGGTCCCTCATAAAATCCTCCAAGGCTAACTTCGAAAGAGAAATAGCCAAGGATTCGAAAGATAACAACAAAGCCTTCTTTAGCTATGTCAAGAATCTAAGTGGCAACTCGCAGATATGCTCTGAGCTAGTGCAAAATAGCACAAAATATACTGAACCCACTGATATTGCCAACATCCTGGCAGATAGATTCAGTGCAAACTTCACCCCCCTCTCACCCCCAAAAGGGCCCACAACAATACTGGAAAAGTGTAGTGTCCCAGAAATCACAGACACACAGTTGAAAACATCCCTTTTAAAAGCCAAAAGCACAGCATCAGTGGGACCAGATGGTGTCCCAGGCTGCGTCTTGCACGAGCTACAGAACGAACTAACCCCCCACCTAAACACACTGTTCAACCTCAGCCTCTCCACAGGCTACGTGCCCATAGAGTGGCGCACAGCAACGGTTATTTTGCTCCACAAAGGAGGGGCCACAACTGACCCTGGTAACTATCGCCCCATAAGCCTGACTACCCTGGTCTGCAAGGCTATGGAGCGCATCATCATGAAACTCATTAACAAAGACATTGGGAACCTCCAAACACTTGACCCGACCCAGTTCGGCTTTAAGGGCAGATCGTGCCTACTAAACCTGGTTGACTTCTTCGAGACAGTCACCAAGGCTATAGATGAGGGGAAGGTAGTTCACACAGCCTACCTTGACCTCGCCAAGGCTTTTGACACCATTCTCCACTCGGGAATTATAGAAAAACTCACCAGTCTGAACATAAACCCCTACGTCACAAGATGGGTTGCCAACTGTCTTACAGACAGAACTCGCACGGTAAGAATAGCGGGCTCCAGGTCTGACTCTAAACCAGTCACAAGTGGTATCCCACAAGGCTCGGTCCTAGGACCCCTACTATTCGGCATATACTTCTCAGAAGTACAGGCAAACACAGGAGGACTGTGGCTAACCAAGTTCGTTGATGACTGCAAACTGGGAGCCATAATTGACTCTCCGGCTGACAAGTATATTCTCCAAAAGGGCCTTACTGAGACGGACACCTGGTGTCAAAGTCATGATCTCAAGCTAAATGCCAAAAAATGCATAGTCATCCTGTTTGGGGAAAAACAAAACACCCATGAATTACCACATAGGTGGCAGTCCCCTTAATACAGAAGAGGTAATAAGAGATCTGGGGACCCAGGTAGATAGTAATCTCTCCTTTGACAATCATATTGCCAAAGTAGTTAGGAAATCCTTCTTTGTAGCCCATCCAATTACTAAAGGGTTTGCATCTAGAAATAAAGAGGTTATAGTGCCCCTCTACTCGTCACTCATCAGACCCATCATAGAGTACAATGCCCCATGTGGGATGTACCTCACAAGACACTTCCAACAGCTGAAAAGACTGCAAAAGTACCTCACCAAGAGGATTACTGGCCTCAAACATATGTCCTATGCAGCCCGACTGGAAAAACTCCAGCTGTACTCAGTCGCATATCGCTTACTCAGAGGTGATCTCTGCTTGACTTACAAAGCCATGTCCAACTCAGACTTGATGGACATGCTCCACCTAAAGAAATCCAAGTCACTGCGAGCCACTAGCTCTAATGAGCTAAACCTCGCCGCAACAATAAATAGAACATGCTGGAGGGATAGATTTCTGTCACAGAGACTCCCCATGCTTTGGAACAAAATTCCTAACTACATTAGGCAGAGGCCCTCACTAACACTCTTCAAGAGAAGCCTTGACGAGTGGTTGGGTAACAGAAAATACACTCCTGGGATCACTTCATTGGCTGTTTTTGACAGAGGCTCAGTTAATTAATCAATGGGGCGTTGAAAGCCGACACACTCTGGCTAGGCTTATAAATGCCCTCGGGCAGATAGCCTAGTACCTGTCTATGAACCTGTTGATATTCCGAATGGCTTGTGAATTTCTAGTTGCCATTACTAATCGCTGTGGTCTTTCAGAAGATGCATTTAGAAAAGACAATTGTATTGAAACTGCTGTAGAATGGCCATGCCACCAAAGGTTTTCCATGTTGGCAGTAGTGTCATAAGGGGATCCCTGGGAATTCCATAGATCCTAGCTGTGTTATATGAGCACCCATTAGATATGTAAAAGCATAGATTATTAAAGAAGAGATACTGTTTGTATGTAAAGACGCAAATGTTGTGCATAAGTCAGCATGAGTCTTTTTTAAGGGGATCCGGCTACATATTCTAGGAGGTCATTTAGTTTCTCTTTTCTCTTCCTAAAAAGTGAAGGAGCAGAAAAGGAAAAATATACTGTCCTAACTTATATTTGGTGAAAGCTTTTTCTCCAAGAGCATACTCAGACATGCTCACTTTTCTCATTGTGGCAGCTCTGTCTCTGAGATGCAAGTAGTAAGGCCATGAGCTCTCTCACAGTTACTGTAAGAGCTTCAGCAGTCATAAAATCAACAAAGTTCACTAGAACATCTTCAGCGAGAATACTTTGGGAAGCTCCTCTCTGCTGTCCGTGACTCTGTATTCCTGATTTTGCACTATGGAAGAGTGTTCTTGCAGATAGTTGTTACTCAGCCTGAGGATTGCAGCTAGGTAACAGAAAATCAGCCAGCTAGCCCTTAGAATGATCTCTCACAGACTAGTGATGGTAAAGCAGCTGCACAGTATGTAAAATGCTCACATTTATTACGTTATTGAGGCAGTAATGACTGCATAGTTTGCCTAGCTGTAGAACATTTTGTTTTTGTTCAGTGTTATCTCATAAAACCAAATGCATTTTCTCAGTGGTAAGGTCTTTGCTTCATTTTCCATGGTTTAGGGTTCAATCCCAACTTCCATTCAGTGTCTGTGTTGGGGTTTACTTGTTGTTGTAGTTTACGTGTTGTTTTAGTGTCTGTAATATTTTTTTTCTCATCTTACTTCCTGAAAACTTTTGCTTTGCCTATGCAGACAAAGATTTGATTGTTTGAAAAAGTGTTATTGCCATTGATTGCGAGCACAGCAGACCTGAAGCCTGCCTTCGGAGAGCAAAACAAACATTTTTGTGGGGGAGGGGCAAGTTCCCATGTCCCCTGACTTGAGTATATTTATTCTGTGGTTGCATATTGGAGGTGGGTGGTAACAAACTCCCCAAAACAGAGTATAGTAGCTGCATACAAACGCAAGTCTGTTGTTTCTGCCCATTATTGATAGAAACAACGATGAAAAGTAAATTTGACCAGCTATGATCACCTAGCTAGAACCTAAACAGCTAGTTGCTCTTTTCATGTAGAGTAAACAAAACACGTTGACTACATTCAATTTTTCACATGCATTAAATATTTATTCTTGCTTTTGTGGCCGTGTTTGACTTTTGTGAGTGAAGATGTTCAGTGGACCAGCCTAAGTAACCTAGTTAACAAGTTATTGATCCGTTACCTCAACTGGTTTAAAAAAAAAAAAAAAAAAAAGGTAGATAATTTTATATGGCACTTGCATACTGTATAGAGGTGTTTGTGTATATAAGTATACATTCCTATTTTGTCATCTTGTAAGAAGTTATGTTTTGCATTGTTTTGTTTAATTATACACTGTGTAGTTATTTAATTCTACGTTCTGCTCAGTGCTGACTGAATTTTTCCAGTTTGTAGCTGAGAATCAAAGGCACTAACTTACACTGTACACGTGCCTGCTTAGTAATTTAGTTTGTTCACATTACTAGCTGTAATGGCTCACTACTTTCCAAGATGCCCACTGTTCTACATAAAGGCAGTGTTGCATTACTAGCTGTAATGGTTCACTACTTTCCAAGATGCCCACTGTTCTACATAAAGGCAGTGTTGCTGCGTGAAGTCTGATTTTTATTATTTTTTCTTTTAGGAAATTACTTTGCCAGTCATTTCTTCATGGGAGGTGAAAAGTTCGACACCCCTCATCCTGAGGGATATCTTTTTGGGGAGAACATGGATTTGAACTTTTTGGGGAACAGACCCGTTCAGGCAAGTACCTTAAAGTGAGCAAAAAAATTAATTATTGCACTGAATAGAAGCAGTGGAAAAAATGTTTCCAGGTGTTAGTTTGTTTCCATGCATTTTAAGTAAGTGCACTTGGCAGCAGCACCTGACCCATTAAAAAGAAACATGATTACACTGCTTGAAATTCACTGCTAGCATAAATGAGATGGTTGCTTACTGTCCTTTGCCTTATGTTATTTAGATGTTTTACTTTACTCCCTATAGAGACTGTTAAGGCTGACCAGTAAAGAGATTCATAGTAAAGCACAAAAATTGTTTTATTTATAAACCGGATCTATTCTAGGTATGTGTTGTGCTGTCACAACCCCCTCCTAACCTGCTGTTTCCTCTTTTGTTTTTATTTTTGGCAGATGTAATAAGATTAGTTATTTATCTTACAGTTTACAGAATCACGTTTTTTTTTCTCCATTTGTATGTTCTTCAGAAACTCACCGTTTTACTTATGACATCAGGCCTAACGTTAGAAAGACAAGTTGTAGAAACCTGCTGCCTGTAGTTCATATACTAAGGATGTTTTTAAATAAGTCCTGCTATCCTCTGATAGCTAAGTCTGTCGTGTAACTGAGAAATAATTTGGGAAGACTGCATGTGACATAGTTCTTTGGTAGTAAATAATGATTTACTTTTTTTTTTCACTTAGATTTATGTGTTAACCTATAGACATTTTAACTTTAGCTATTATGAATCTGGTATATATTGCTTTGCTTTTACAGTAGTGAATTGACTGTTGAAGACAGAGTAGTTGTAGATATATTTGTCACTGGATAGGGCTGCCAAGTATGAGCAACTGTTAACACTGTTATCAACTATTAAATAAAATCGAAAGTTTGCCAGCTTTTAAACAGTCCAAGTGTATGCAGTTTCAAAAAGTTTGCAGCTGAGGGCATGTAAGATTCATAACTTTTTACAGATGATTATACTTTTGGGTATTTCCTTATTGGAAGTTTATCTGAATGCTGAAACTAGAAAAGCTACTGGTTTTAATTTTGAGTGCTGAGAAGTACTAAAAGACTGCTCATTAATTTTATTTTTTCCGTTTTATACCTATAAACGTTAGAGATCCCAAAATTTCTGAAGGTGTGTTGATTACATAGTAATTCAAATGTATAACTTAATTTACCAACTAGTGTTTTAGTTTAATGTGTAACCCCTGCATGAGCCTTACAATACTTTTATGGACAGTGCCTACTCATAGCCAACAAAAGTAAAAGAAAATTTGCTTGTGTCAGTAAATCTGCTTGTTAAGCATCAGACAAAAGTATCAGACATGCTTAGATTTGAGTGGTATCTAAAGCCATGGAAATTTATTTATTTCAGTTTGGTGACCAGGGAGGTCCACTGGGCTCAAGAGCCCATTTTCAGTGGAGGCCCGGGGAGAAAAGCTCCATAGTACAATGTTACATCACATAATGAAATACAAATAAAAATACAAAAGCTAAAAATACAAAGAAAAATTATATGAAATTACAGTCAAAATAGGTGGAAATTCCACAAACAGCTGGTAAAATGCAGTCAAGTATGAAGTCATTCAAAATTAAGCAACTAAGAAGTTAAAGAAAATTGTCCTGGAGGACAAGAGGTAATAAAGTATAAGGTTGGATGTAGATATATTAGTTACATTAACAATGTATGGCTATGAGGGAAATTAGAAAGGTATGGGGTTTAGCCAGGAGAGAAGGAAGAGGGGAGCTTGGGAGGTATAGAATGAAGAGTGCAGTTACATTTTCTGTGGACTATGCAGGTAGGAGTGGAATTGTGTTTTGAAAAAGTGTAAGTTGTCACAGGTCCTCAGAGTAGAGGGCAGGGCATTCCATTTTTTAGCTAGGGAAAAGGAAAGTAGAAGCTGACCAGCTGGGCACTTGGGTTTGTGGACGGAAATAAGGTTTTGGTGAAAAGATCTAAGGGGTCTGGGGGGTATATGGTTGAAGAATATTGGATAGTGCGGGGCAGCTGGTAGGTTGAAATATTAGTTTGTGGGCTGAGACAATTTGGAGGTAGTCTAGTTGATTAGGGAGTTCAAGCCAATTTAAAGTTTGTAGGGAGGTGCAGTGATGAGAGAGGGAATTTGCCTTGGCGGCGAATTTGGAGATTTTATTGTAGCATACTTCCAGTTTGGAGGTTAGGGTGGAAGATAGATTAGTAAGCAGAGGAGCACCATATAGAAGAGATGGGAGGGGATATGTAGTGGCCAAGGTATGTCTAGTAGAGGGGGAGAGGAATTGATTGTTTCTGTACAGTAGGCCAAGTTTTATGTGTGTGTTCTTGATGTTAAGTTGGATGTGGGTGTTGAATTTTAAGTGTTCATCGATGGTGACCCCTAGGAGTTTGGCGGAGGGAACTATGTCAATGATGGAGTTGTTAAGGCTTGTGATTTGAAATGAGTTTTTTTCAGTGGGGGTGGATTTAGAGTGAGTGAACAGAAGAATCTTAGTTTTGTTAGCGTTAAGTGAGAGGTGGTTTTGGTGCATCCATTTTTCAGTGGTTGAGAAAGCGGTTTGAGTTAGAGACTTGAGTTCTGTAAGGTTGGAGGCATAGCAGATCAAAGTTGAGTTGTCTGCGTATTGGACAATTTTGGTATTGGGAATAGCTTTGTGGAAATCGTTAATGAAGATGTTAAATAGCCGAGGGCCAAGTATGGACCCTTGGGGAACTCCTGTGAGGGTGGGAAGGAAGTTGGAGGAGGCTTGACCCCATTTCACGGCTTGGGACCTGTCTGAAAGGTAGCTGGAAAACCAGGATAGAGTTTTTGGGGAGATGTTGAGGTTAGATAGATGGTTTGGTAGATGGGAGTGGGAGATGGTATCGAAAGCTAAAGATAAATCTAATAGAACAGATGAAAACTAAGTTACCAGAGTCTCGAGGTGAATTGACAAGAGTGTAAAAAGGAGAGAAGGGCTGTGTTGGTATTATGTCCAAGGCGAAAGCCATGTTGGGTAGGACAGAGCAGCTGGTGTTCGGTTAGGAATGGCATGAGCTGCAGGTGTATGCATTTTTCAAGAATTTTAGAGATGGGTGAGAGGATGGCTATGGGGCGGAAGTTGGAGAAGTTACAGTTTTTGTCACCTTTATGGAGTGGAAGAATAAAAGCAGAGCGCCATAGTTTGGGTACATAGGACTCGAGTAGTGATCTATTTATCAGGATGCTGATAGGGAGAGCAATACTGTCAGAGGCAATTTTTAAGAAGGAGGAGGGGATGTTGTCAGGGGCATTGTTGCAAGGTTTGAGTTTGGAGAGAAGTTTTTTTATAAGGTAGGTAGATACAGGTTTAAGTTCAAAGATAGGAGTTGAGGGAGGCGAGGCGGAGGAAATTTGGGCAGAGGGGGGTGGGGGATGTTGTTGGGGAAGGTTTTGGTTAGCTCAGTAATAGTGAAGGTGGTGAAGAGGAGAGATAGAATTTCTTGGTCTTTGTCAGATTGGTCATAATCAAAATCCCCTAAATACTGTCCCTACTGAGATAGATAATTTTTTGTGTGTAAAACATGTAGGAGACAAGTTACTGCAAGTAGCAGAAGCTAAACATAGATGGTGATCAGCCTGTTTTAAGTTCACAAAACTAAATTTGTAATTTATTCTTTTCTTATTGGGTTTACTTTTAAAGAAAATGTCTTACCCCCTTTTGGGTTCTGAAAATATAAGTGTGTGAATGTGCTTTTATTACGATATAAGTATAGGAGTGTTGTTGTTTTAAATGCTATGTTTGTGCTGTTGAGTTTTGTTTGTGGAATTGTTGCTGTTCCTTAATGTTTGTAGTTGTTCCCATACTCTTACAGATACTTAAACAATTAGCATAGGATGCCATTATCTGTTAAAAAAGGAGGGTTGTCATTTATCACAGCAGGACTAGTGCTCCAAGCTTTAGGGTAAGACTTTTTTCAAGCTGCTTAGAACCATTCATTAGTTCAAAGTGTTATTTAAAGATGATCGCTCCATACACTAGACAAAACAATCCCTATTCTAAAGAATTACAGTGGATATAAAAAGTGTACACACCCCTGTTAAAATGCCAGGTTTTTGTGATGTAAAGAAATGAGACCACAATAAATCATATCAAAACTTTTCTCATCTTTAATGTGACCTGTAACCTGTACAGTTCAATTGAAAAACAAATCTTTTAGGGGAAAAATATAAAAAATAAAAAAACATACAATAAGTTGGTTGCGTAAGTGTGCACACCCTTAAACTAATACTTTGTTGAAGCACCTTTTGATTTAATTGCAGCATTCAGTCTTCTTGAGTACACACCTGCCATTAATTAAAGAGACTCTGATTAACCCCAAGTAAAGTTCAGCTGTCCTAGTAGGATTTTCCTGACGTTTACTCAGCTGCCTGCTACAGCAAAAGCCATGGTTCGCAGAGAGCTTACAAAGCATCAAAGGGATCTCATTGTTGAAAGGTATCAGTTTGGAGAATGGTACAAAAAATTTCCACAGCATTGGATATACCATGGAACAATGTGAAGACAGTCATCAAAAAGTGGAGAAAATTTGGGACAACAGTGACGTTGCAAAGAACTGGACGTCCCTCCAAAATTGATGAAAAGATAAGACAAAAACTGGTCAGGGAGACCTACAGCAACACTGAAGGAGCTGCAGGAATTTCTGGCATGTACTGGTTGTGTACTGCATGTGACAACGTCTTCTCCATATGTCTGGATTATGTGGTAGGATTGCAAGATGGAAGCCTTTTCTTACACAGAAAAAAAACATTGCATCAAGTATCCCAAAATCATGTTGGAAAATGTGTTTTGCTCTAATGAGACCAATGTTTAACTTTTTGGCCACAATTCCAAAAGGTACATTTGTTGCAAAAACAACACTTTGCATCACCAAAAAAACACCATCCCCATGGTGAAGCATGGTGGTGGCAATATCATGCTTTGGGGTTGCTTTTTTTCAGCTGGAACTGGAGCTTTAGTCAAGGTGGAGGGGAATTGGAAACAGTTCCAAATACCAGTCACTTCTGGCCCAAAACCTTCAGGCATCTGCTAGAAAGTTGAAGACGAGGAATTTCACCTTTCAGCATGACAGTGACCACAAGCATACATCCAGATCAACAAAAGAATGGCTTCACCAGAAGAAAATTAAAGTTTTGGGAATGGCCCAGGGCTGTGCACAATAGATGCCCTCGCAACCTGACAGATTTAGAGTGCTTTTGCAAGGAAGAGTGGGCAAATATTGCCAAGTCAAGATGTGCCATGCTGATAGACTCCTACCCAAGAAGACTGAATGCTGTAATTAAATCAAAAGGTGCTTCAACAAAGTTTTAGTTTAAGGGTGTGCACACTTATGCAACCACCTTATTGTACGTTTTTTATTTTTATATTTTTTTCCCCTAACAGATTTGTTTGTTTTTCAGTTGAATTGTAGAGGTTATAGGTCACATTAAAGGTGGGAAAAGTTTTGAAATGATTTGTTGTGGTCTCATTTTTTTATATCACAAAAACCTGGCACTTTAACGAGGGTGTGTACACTTTGTATGCAGTATGTACAGTGGATGTAAAATCATCTTTAAATAACATTTAGAACTAATAGTTGGCTAACTTATTTTGAATGAATGAGTTTAAACGTTTATAAAGATTGACTTTGGTAATTATGTATACTATTTATCTAAGATTTTCTGGTGTCTGGTAATGATTACCAATGAATGTGGCTATTTTTGAATTTTAACAATTAGGCAGTGCCACTTAATTTGCAGTATTGCTTGGATAAAAAAGCCAAAAGTGTGAGCCTATTGGTCATTAAAATATGTAGTGTCACTTGTCTGGTCAGGATAAAGCAGACGAACAGTTGTGGGTTCAATTTAAGCAGCGTTATTACATACAAACACAACAAGATTGAGGCTTAGTAACGTAAATTTAGATAAAGTTTTATAAACAGACTACTGCACTCATACATGTTAGAACTCTGGCTGTTCACTAAAAATGGCACTGCTGCCTGCACGCTATTTATATGCACATGCCCTCACTTTGAAAAGGTTCTTAGAGTCGCAACACACACACTGTTCTACATACTCCCTCTTTGAGAAGTAAGTCATGCACAGTAATAATGACAATAATTATTTACATGCAGTTATACAGAACTAATTACAAGTGAAACAATCATGTCCAGGTTGCTGTGTATTTTACAGTAGATCTGGAAATACAACCTGATCATGTGACATAAAAATTAGGACTAGGTTTAGCAACAGGGACAGTCTTTAATGAATGTTCAACTTCAGTCAGGAATGGGAATAGGTACTGAGACATGTCCTTCAAAAAGGAACATTGTCTGGGTTGCTCTGAAATCTAGAGTCTGTATCACAGGTAAGATGCTGCGATATCGATTTAGACAGTGAAAGAAGATGCCTGCGATTTCTTCTGTATTCTACATCCTTGGATTCTACTAAGTAAGATCTTGGCTTGGCACATACCACTTGACTAATTCGATCAAAACCTTTGCCATTTACATCCTCACTGTCTCTCCTCCTTTCAATGGATGAAGAAAACTGCTCATTTTATCATAATTGGACATCTGGAATGAACGCTTTTTGAATAGTTGGACTTTGATTGCTATGGTGTTTTCAGCATTAGGCACCAACAAACTGGAACTGATAGGGTTGTTCTGGTTTGCATAGATAGAAGTCTCTGAGCAGGTGAGCCAAGTAAATTGTCACTGGGTATATTTCTGAGATTAAGCAAATTCAAGGAAACATTGGTATTGTTACGCTTTGACCTCTGTAGTAATTGCTTTGCACTTTGTATTGCACTTTCAGCTAGCCGTTTGACTGTGGGTACTCAGGACTACTGGTAACATGGATGAAGTCCCACTCTTTTGCAAATTTCTGAAATAGCTGACTGGTAACCTGGGCACTGTTGTCAGAAATAACTTTGTGTGGACTACCGTGGACTGAGAAATGACATTTCAACTTAGTAATGACAGTACTGGACATTAGGTTAGGTAGCAGATCAATCTTGAACCAGTTTGAGTAAGAGTCTGCCAACACTAAGTAATATTGTCTATTCCACTCGAATATGTCAGTGGCTGTTGTTGACCAAGGTAGTTCAGGAATCCGGTTTAGCTGAAGTGGTTATTTTTGCAAATGCAGTTTAGTACTATTGCATACTGAACAAGATGAAAGTACTTTATCGATATATTTTGACAGAGAAGGCCAAAATACAAGTGTTCTCACCCTACTTTTGGTAACTTCAAAACTTGGGTGGCCAGAATGCAAAATCGGGATGTACTCATAAGGAAGTAGGAGCAACAACTTTAGGACCTTTGGAAATACCATTTTCCATCAACATCTCATCTCTGTAAGTAAAATAAGGTTGCACTTCTGTTGGTACACAAGATTGCTTTAACGGTCATCCATCATTGATTAAAGTAATTGAGCTTTTGCAAAATTGAATCAGTCTTTGTATGATCCCTTAGCTCATCAAGTCTTGTGGTAGAAAAATTACGCACTTCCATGACATTAAAGTCAAAATTCTCTGCATCAAGCATTTCTGTGGTATTTCTGGGTGATCTGGATAAACTATTAGCCAGATAAAGAAGTTTGCCTTTTGTATAGACCATTTTGAAGTTGTACTTTTGTAATCTGAGCATCATTCTTTGGAGTCTTGCTGGAGCTGTATGCATAGGTTTCTTTAAAATAGTGACTAGAGGTTGATGGTCAGTCTCAATCTGGATAACATGGCCATAAATATAATCCTAGAACTTTGAACATGCGAACACAATTGTAAAAAGTACCTATTCAGTCTGAGCATACTGCATCTCAGTTTGGGTAAGAGTTCTAGATGCAGAGGCTACTGATCTGCCCTCTTGAAGAATAACTGTGTGAAGGCTGCCAGCCTAGCCAGATAGAATTTTGGACATAATTTTGTCATCTGTAAATATTAATGTAAACCACATGCTTGTTGTCTTAAATAGAGAAAAACTGCTGTAAGGAAGCTAAGTCAAGCATTTTGTTACTGTCTTTGATCTTTAAAGTTGGCTCCGGCTGGTTTAGATGAAGATATTCTTTCTTTTGTTTTAACCAAGAGTTAAATTGCTAGATTTAAACATGCAAACATATTTTTATTGCTCTGCTTCCTGGCCAGCTGCAAGATAACAAAAGGAGATGTTAAGAATTGTAAGTGTAGTTTCTGTTAGCCTGGGAACCCAGGGAAGTGTGACGAATGATGTAATGGGAACCAGGAATGTGATTTTAAAAACAGAGAGAATCAGAGGGCATTAAGCATTTTTGTCTTGACCATCCAACTCATCAGCACTCTGCCTGTGTTCTTTATATAAGTTATCTTAGACTTGTGTTTTCTTTCTAGTTTCTAGCTACAGCACTCTGCCTGTGTTCTTTATATAAGTTATCTTAGACTTGTGTTTTCTTTCTAGTTTCTAGCTATTTCTAAGTGCTTTTCTGTGATGTCAGAACTGTACTACTGAATTATTTTAAGTATTTCCCTGTGATCTCTGAACTCTTGAACTAGCACTGTGTAGTAAGAAGTACTGTCTTGTGTTTTTATTATTTATTATTGAATATTTTAAAACCTTTCAACTGTGGCTGTTTTGTGTAGAGATAATTTAAGCTCTTAAGAGTACTTGCATGCCTTTGGTAAAATTGTACAAAGCCACTCCTATAGCTTTAGCCCTGGGCGATACTACCAATTGGATAATAATATTGCACAGTAATAATTGGACACCCTTTTAAGGGCCTTTGGGTAGCTGATAAATATTAGCTGGGTGGTGGCAGTGATTACTACCATATAGTCTGGGTAAAAGGGGCACAACTAGAGAACCTGTGCCAGCCTTCCCCAGAAGTGTCTGTGTGGTTGTATAAACTCTTATCTCAAAGTGTGTGTGCGTGTGTCAGCTACTTGGGCAGGGGCATGAAGCCCTGGTTGGACAGAGAGGGTGCTGGAGATTTTAGCTTGCCCAGCTGGCTGAGATCTGGACCCTGTAGCTGTGCCAGTGGGGAGTCTTATTGGGGACCAGGAGTGCAAGGGAGCGACCAACCCCGGACTGACTGATCTCTGTGTGCTGTTAGGGGAAATTGCCTTTACTGTGAGTATTTGTTATCCTTTGCTCCTATATGAGATGCCCCTCACTGGTGTTAGTGGTGACGATTGAGGCTCCTGGATTGCTGGACCAGGGCATGGGCATTGCATATTAATTGTTTGGCAGTGTTGGGATATCCACACCACATATTAATTGGTTGGCAAATACTAATTGGCTTTTAGTGGTGTGGGTAGAGTGAATTCTTGTAGCTTGTGTACAGTGAGCTTTGAATGTCTTTTGTTCTCTAAATCAGCCAAGCAGTAAATACTCTAGAGTTCAGATCACAATTATTTTATTTCTTTTGTTAGCTTAGTTAGTCAGGGTGAGCAGGCAGCATGTCAGCAGAGGAGTATGGAAAGCTGACAAGGAGCCAGCTGACGAAGATGTGCCAGACTAGGGGACTGGTGCATGGAAATCTGACTAAGGCAGATCTGATTGCAGCCTTGGTTACAGCTGCATCAGAAGACAGCAACCAGGAGGACAATCATACTGGCAGTGGAGATATAATACCCTCGGAGAATGGACAGCTCAGTCTTTCGGGAGAGGACTTAAAAAAAATCCATCTGGAGCTAAAAAGACTTGAGTTGGAGGCCAGGTGTGTGAGAATAGAAGCAACTGAGAGACTGAGGCGTCTAGAGAGTTAGGACCATGAGAGACTGCGACGTTGGCAGGCTGAGGAGAATGAGAAACTGGTACGCCTGGAAGCTGGGGAAAAAGAGAGGCAGAGGCAGCATGAGAAGGAGATGCTGACTCTTCATCAGAGTCATGGAGGTAATGGGGAAGGGAGTAACTGGATCCGAGAAGCACAACAGGCAGTAAATTTCTTCCGCAGTTTAAAGATGGGATAATTTTGATAGTTTCATTCATATGTTTGAGAGGGTATGCAGACAGTATGGGGTTGACCAAAGGCTCTGGGTATGGTTCCTGACACCCTTACTCCATGGTAAAGCTGTAACTGTTTTGTCAAAAATGTCTGACGTTGCATGTTTTAATTATACTGCTGTTAAAAAGCATTTGTTAGAATTGTTTAAGCTAACACCTGAATGTATAGGAAAATGTTTCATAAGCATAGACACAAGGCAGATGAAAGTGTGTGTAAATATGTTGCAGAACTGAGCACTTATTTCCATACGTGGGTGAGTGGATGTCAGGTCACCACTTTTGAAGGGCTGGCAGACCTTTTGGTGAGGGACAAAGCCCTTAACACTTTGCCTGGGGACATGAGGATCTGGTTAACTGATAGGCAGTGTGCTACTTCAGATGAGTTGGGGAAGAAGGGAGACCTATACCTGGCAAGCAGGGCAGCCCTGCACCGGAAAGGGACCCCAGTACTGCTCATGGATCTAAAGGAAACCATGGTGGGCAGCACAGACTGCCCCAACAGAATCTGCCAGTAGCAGGGGAAGCCACTACTCCACGTACACGTCCAGGAGCTAGGGTTAAATGTTTTGAATGCAACAAGTGAGACCATGTGGCATACAGGTGTCCATGGAGGCAAGGTGAGGGAGCCAGTAAGTGGGAAAGACAAAATGCCAATAGTAGGTTGTTTTGGGCCAACAAGGGTACCAAACTACCACCAGAGGTTTTATCCTATTGCAGTGAATTGCAAAGAAGCCATTGCCAAGAGAGACGCAGCTTCTGATATAACCATTGTAAAGCCTGCAATGGTTACAGAGAAGCACTACTTGCCTGGGCAGTCTATTCCAATCAGGGCGTTAGGAGGGATCCCATTCCAAATACCTTTGGCTAGGGTTCACCTTGACTGGGAGGGTGGAAAAGGAAACCAGCAAATAGGTGTGCTTGAGGATATACCTGCAGATGTCCTGATAGGGAATGATTTTGATAGTGCAGTACCCTGTGCTTGGATTGGTTACAAGGAGAGGGTTGAGACAGGCTCAGCTCTCAGACCCTACATTGCAAGGCCTGAGGCAAGTAGCTAGGGAGGCACCTGATTCTCAAGGAAAGGGGGGATCTGTATACTGGGACAAAGGGTTACTATACAGAGAGTGGACCCCTGAGGGAGGGCTAGAAGGTGAGAGAGTACAGCAGTTGGTAGTGCCTAGGGCCTACTGTCTGGCACTTCTAGCCATAGTACATGATATTCCCTTTGCAGATCATATGGGTATAAAACGTACAAAGTGGTGTATTATGCAGAACTTCTATTGGCCTGGAATTTCCAGAGATGTAACAAGGTGTAACAGGGTACTGCAGGACCTCTGAGCAGTGCCAAAAGGTAGGCAAGGCAGGAGGCAAGGTGAGAGCTCCTTTGATACCTTTGCCTGTGATTGAGGAGCCATTTCAGAGGGCAGCTGCAGATATTGTGGGTCCTCTGAGTACCCCGAAGTTCCACAGAGAAGTATTTCCTAGTGGTAGTGGACTATGCTAAACGATACCCTGAGGCAGTGGCTTTGTCCTCCATTGAGGCAGAGAAGGTGACAAATGCTTTGTTAGAGATTTTCAGCAGGGTAGGTTTCCCAAAAGAAATACTGACTGACAAGAGGTACCAATTTCATGTCAGACCTGCTGGCTTGTCTGTGGAAGTCTTGTGAGGTGAAGCACATGAAGACCACACCCTGCTATCCCTAGACTAATGGTTTTGTTGAGAAGTTAAACTCTACAATCAAGTCCTGCAACTGGCATTTGCAGATCAGTTTAAGAGGGAGTGGGACAAATATTTGCCCCATCTGTTGTTTGCTTACAGAGAAGTTCCCCAGGAATCCATAGGTTTTTCACCCTTTGAGATGATGTATGGGCATAGGGTGAGAGGACCTCTAGATTCAATTCGAGATGAGTGGGAAGGTAAGTGCGAGTTTCAGAAGGAGTCTATTGTGGCATACGTCCTAAACCTCAGGACAAGGCTCAGGGAACTCATGGGCTTGGCCCAGGAGAACCTGGCAGAAGCCCAACAACAGAAAAAGGTGTGGTATGACAGGAATGCTCGAGCTAGAGAGTATGCTGTGGAGCAGCAGGTAATGGTTCTCATTCCTGTCAGACACATCAAGTTGCAAGCAGCTTGGGAGGGACCCTACAAGGTGGTAAGTGATTTTAACTACATGGTGGAACTGCTAGGCAGAAGGCAGGGGCACAAATTGTACCATGTTAACATGATGAAACCTTACCATGATAGGGAGGCCCTTGTGCTGAGCTTTTGCAGTGGATTGTAGGTGGAGTCTGAGGGAGATCTGGGGACTGATCTCCTCAGCGAGGCTCGGGCTGACACTTCAGTGGAAGGGGTAGCAATGTCCCAGCAGCTATCTCCTACCCAGGTTAGAGAAATCTGAGCAGTGTTGCAGGAATTTGGGGACATGTTCACTGGGAAACCAGGGTGCACCCACCTGGGGCAGCACCAGGTGGATACAGGACCCCAAAGGCCTATTAGGCAGGCCCCTTATAGAGTACCTGAGAGAGTCAAACAGACTCTGAGGGAGGAGGTACAGGAGATGTTGAAACTAGGGTTGATTCAAGAGTCCAACAGTCCCTGGGCCTCCCCAGTGGTGCTGGTGCCAAAGAAGGATGGCAGAAGCAGGTTCTGTGTGGACTACAGGAAATTAAATAGGCACACAGAGTCAGATGCTCACCCCATGCCTCGGACACAAGAGGCCCTAGAACAGCTGGGTGGGGCTAAGTATCTTACAACCATTGATCTTACCAGAGGTTGCTGGCAGGTGCCCTTGACTCCCAGTGCTAGAGAGAAGTTAGCCTTTGTGACTCCTTTTGGCTTGTATGAGTTCACAAAATGCCCTTTGGGATGAAGAATGCCCCAGTGACTTTCCCAAGGCTGGTAGATTGTATCCTAGCAGGAGCAGGAGGGTTTACCCTTGCTTACTTAGATGATATTGCCATCTACAGCCATTCCTGGCCAGAGCACCTTCAGCATGTCAGGGAGCTGCTGGGCGGACTACAGAGGGCAGGGTTGACCATTAAGCTTAGCAAATGTCAGGTGGGTATGGCAGAGGTCGCCTACCTAGGACATAGAGTGGGGAGTGGTAAGATAAGGCCAGAACCTGCCAAAGTGGAAGCCATGCAGGCATGGCCTGCACCTGTTACTATAAAGCAGATGGGGGCATTTTTAGGGACAGCAGGGTACTACAGAAAGTTTGTCTCCAGTTATAGTACCATAGCTGCTCCCCTCACAGACCTGACAAGGAAGAACAAGCCAGATAAGGTAGTCTGGACCACAGCATGTGAGCAGGCATTCCAGAAGGTGGATGCTTCGAACCATGGGGTGGGGGCTGTACTTAGCCAGATTTCTTCAGAGGGGAAAGAGCACCCAGTGGTTTATCTCAGTCGTAGGCACCAACCCAGGGAGGAATGCTATGCAGCTGTAGAAAAGGAATGTCTAGCCATAGTGTGGGCCCTGCAGAAACTTCAGCCTTATCTGTATGGAAGGAAATTCACTGTTATGACAGATCACAACTCCCTAACATGGTTAAACAGAGCCAGTCAGCAAAATGCCAAGTTGCCAAGATGGAGTCTGGGGTTGCAAGCATATGTCATTGCAGCACCGCAGTGGAATTAGCAATGCCAATGCAGATGGGCTCTCAAGACAGGGAATGGGGCAAGGTATACTCAGATAGACCTACCCTCTCAAGCAGCGTTTCTCAAGGGGTCACTTGAAAAACTAGCTTGAGTTTTCCGGGGGGGGGGGGGATGTGAAGGCTGCCAGCCTAGTCAGATAGAATTTTGGACATAATTCTGTCATCTGTAAATATTAATGTAAACCACAGGATTGTTGTCTTAAATGAAAAAAAACTGCTGTAAGGAAGCTAAGTCAAGCATTTTATGACTGTCTTTGATCTTTAAAGTTGGCTCCGGCTGGTCTAGATGAAGACATTCTTTCTATATTGCTAGATTTAAACATGCAAATGTTTTATTGCTCTGCTTCCTGACCAGCTGCAAGATAACAAAAGGAGATGTTAAGAATGTAAATGTAGTTTCTGTTAGCCTGGGAACCCAGGGAAGTGTGAATAATGCTGTAATGGAAACCAGAAATGTGATTTTAAAAACAGAGAGAATCAGATGACATTAAGCATTTTTTGTCTTGACCATCCAACTCATCAGCACTCTGCCTGTGTTCTATATGTAAGTTATTTTAGACTTGTGTTTTCTCCTAGAAATAGCTAGAAACTAGAAAGATTAGACTGTTTTTCTGTGATGTCAGAACTGTACTACTGAATTATTTTAAGTATTTCGCTGTGATCTCTGAACTCTTGACTAGCACTGTGTAGTAAGAAGTATTGTCTTGTGTTTTTATTATTAAATATTTTAAAACCTTTCAACTGTAGCTGTTTTGTGTAGAGATAATTTAAGCTCTTAAGAGTACTTGCATGCCTTTGGTAAAATTGTACAAATCCACTCCTATAGCTTTAGCCCTGGGCGATGCTACGACTTGGATAATAATATTGCACAGTAATAATTGGACACCCTTTTAAGGGCCTTTGGGTAGCTGATAAATTTTAGCTGGGTGGTGGCAGTGATTGCTACCGTATAGTCTGGGTAAAAGGGGCAAAGCTGGAGAACCTGTGCCAGCCTTCCCCAGAAGTGTCTGTGTGGTTGTATAAACTCTTATCTCAAAGTGTGCGTGTGTGTGTCAGCTAATTGGGCAGGGACATGAAGCACTGGTTGGACTGAGAGGATGCTGGAGATTTTAGCTTGCCCAGCTGGCTGAGATCTGGACCCTATAGCTGTGCCAGTGGGGACCTGGAGAGCAAGGGAGCGACCAGCCCCGGACTGACTGTTATCTCTGTGTGTATTTGTTATCCTTTCCTCTTATCTGAGACTCCTCTCACTGGTGTTAGTGGTGAGGATTGAGGCTCCTGGATTGCTGGACCAGGGCATGGGCATCACAAAGTGCACTAAGACCGAACTTTGAAGCATCACAGGAAGGAATTACTGGTTTGTGGACATCATAGTATCTTGACGTAGGTGGACTGGCAATTTTCTGTTTCCGGTCATCAAATGATCTTTGTTGTTGTTCCAACCATGACCAGGTAACATTTTTGTTTGTCAACTCATTTAAAGGTGCTGATAATTAACTGAAGTGTAGTATAAACTTGCCCAAATAGTTATCCATTGCTAAAAAACGCTGTAAGACTTGGACATTGTCTGGATCTGGCATCTTAAGAATGGCTGTTTGTTTGGAAAGATCTGGTCATAAGCTTGAACTGGTAAATAAATGACCGACATATGTAACTTCTGGTAGCCTGAATTTACATTTCAGAGGATTGAACTTTTAGATTCACTTCATGTGCTCTTTCCAGAACTTTCCTGAGGTTTCTGTTATGCTCTGCTTCATCTTTGCCTCCAACTAGTAAATAATCTACTGTTATAGTACACGGATAGCATGACAAAATTTGCTGCATTGCATTCTGAAAGACTTCACTGGCAGAGTTTATTCCAAAAGGCATTCTGAGAAATCTGTATCCACCAAATGGCATACTGGGTGTAGTCAGTAGTGAAGATTTGCGATCACAAGTTACTTACCAAAATGAACTCTTTGCATCTAAGACAGAAAAAAACATGGCGTTTGGCATGAGGGTAGCAACTTCCTCGACTGTAGGCATATGGTGGGGTCTCTCTAATGCTTTCTTCTAAGTCTCTTCAGTTCAATATATGTTCTAATTTATCTGAGTTATGCTTATGAGCATCCACCGTGGAAAAACACCCATTCAGTTGGTTCTGTAACTGGACAAATCACACCTTGTTGCACCATTTTGTCTAACTGGACTTTGACTTTGTCCGGTATTGCTATTGGAACTCTTCTTGCTGGTCTGACCTCTGGATCTAATTTCATGGAGTGCACAACGGGAAGTTTACCTAGCTTGTCTTCAAAAATATCAGCATACTCTGTGAAAATAACAGCAGTGAAACTAGAATTAGGACATGTGCTTGCTTACATGATGGACTTCTTTGGTAAAAGAAAGCAGTTTTATTTTTAAACTGTCTATAAGACCTAGTAGTGACTGTACAGGTCTTTTGACTACATAAAATTGCAAGCTGTAACTGTTCCCAGCGGAATAGCATGAAAACACTACAGAGCCTTCAGTTTTACTCTCCTCACCTCCATAAGCAACATGTTTTGCACAATTGACCAAATTAAGTTGTTCACCAGCTCTTACTCTAGCAAATGTCTCTGCTTATATAACATTGCACTTTGAACCAGTGTCCACTTTGAGCTCTTTATGTCTACTGTTAATTAGGACAGTACAAAACACATTGTTTTTTGCCAACAAATCTACAGCATTAATTTTCACCAACCACTGACACCATTTACATAGAAAGTAGAGTTGCAGCTTTCTATATGTTCAGCTTGCTTTTTTGAGTGATCTTTCCTAATAAATGAGTGAGGCTTGCTTGATTTACAAAGCTTTTGAAAGTGGTTCCATTTTTTACACTTCTGGCTGACCAAATTTTAAGCATTTTTCTCTTATGGACTCGTGATTGGCACCACAATTATGACAGTTAACAATGAGACTTAACTTAGGTTTTGCTGACTAACCCTTGTGCTGCATTGAGTATGTCTGTTTTACTTAGCTAGTCTTAGAACTTGCTGGAAAGTTACAGGCCGTCCCTGGAAATCCTGCAGGAGTTGCATCTGCCATGTGCTTAGACCTGTTTCTGTTAGCCATGTGCTGCATGCTGTCCATGTTTGCTCTAGAGGTTGCTGAAACCATGCTCTTATCACTTAAAAGAATATTTGTGTGCCTTTCTGTAAGCTTGTGTATTTGGCAAATCTCTATGGCTTTGCTGAATGTTAAATCACTGTCTCAAAGCAAAATCTTTTTCACTGCAGCATTATTAACACCATACACAAGCCTTTCCTTTATCAACCTGTCTTTCAGATCACTAAATCTGCATATTTTAGCCTTGTTTCTCATGTCAGTAATATAAGCTGCAAAAGTTTCTCTTGGCTTTTGGTCTCTTTTATAAAATAATTGCTTCTCCAATGTAACATTCATCTGGGGGGGTTACACATTTCTCTAAATTTGCATTTCAAGTACTCAGCGTCCTCCCTTGATTCAGCTTGTACAACAGTAAGGTGGTTTTCCCCTGCTGCATATACTGCTGGTGCATAAACAAATGAATGCTGTCTTTCAGGGACTTCTGACCCCGCTAAATTAGCAGAATAAATGCCCTCTTAAGTGCATCTTTAACAGAAAAAGCTGCTTGTATGAAAATATCATATCCCTGCTCAAATACTCTCCAATTCTCTGCAATATTATGATCAAACACAACTGGATTAGGTCTATGAAATTATTCTACCATGCAAACACAGTTTAAAGACTATTGGAATTATGTGCAAACATATGCACACATATGTCAGAAATGTATGCCAGACATTTGTAATTATGCTCAATAGCACGCTAGACTCTTTGAAGTAACTGCACTTTGTGAAATAAATCTCTATAGTACAAGAACACTTTGAAATCCCTGTAGTTTGTGAAGCCACTCTTATCAGTGTAAGAAGCACTTTAAAATTACTGCACATTGCGAATGAACTGTACACAGCACAAGAAACTTCTTGAAATTACTGTATCTTGCGAAATAACTCGTAACAGTGTAAGAAACACTTTGAAATGACTACACTTTGCAAAATAACTTTGTACTGTAATAAACCACAAACTGCAAACACCTCTCTGAGATACTTCAAACAACTCTAGTTATACTTTAAATGCTTTAGTCAATGCAAAATAGTAGCTCATATCAGAAAATGTGGTTGTTTACTAAAAAAAATGCAGTTGCTTTGCTTTTCCATGCTCAGTTTGCCCCTTTTATTGTACTCATTATGCTTGTTTGACTTTTGTCATGGTTGTTGCACTTTTCTTGTGCTTGTTTTACTTTTAACATGCTCGATGTTCATCGTGCATACAGCTGCAGTCATAACAGATGGGTTCTCCTGCTGTCAGGTGGGTCCTCGGTCGGCCGAATTCCAAAGTCTAGGTCCGGCGTCGGTTGTCGTCGCTTCTTCCCTGACGTCAGTGCGACAGGTGTATAAAAGAACCAGCCGACACCATTTTCTTCAGTCTTTCTTGCCGCGCGGTGCCCGAAGCAGAAGCATTTCGCAAGTGTTGGTCAGCCAGCTCCTGAAATTACGAAAATTTTGCAACCGAAGTCTTCTTGAAAGCTAAGTACCCTGTTGGGGAAACTTTTCTTGCCTCAGACCGATGTCAGACAAAGTTAATAATTGTATTTCATGTGGGAAGCAAATACCGCATAAGGATTTCCATTCCCTCTGTATTCCTTGTTTAGGCCCAGACCACAACGTCTCGGTCTGTCGCTTTTGTGCTACAATCAACAAACGCACTATTAAGCGTCGGGCGGAGTTCGCCCAGCATTATTTTGGCAAAAAATTTAACTATATTATGTCATTGGATACTCCGACTCCAGTTTTGTCTAAAAAGCTCAAAGATAAGGACCGACACACGAGGTCCACGGCCTCTACCGACACCACGCCAAAGCCAACTACACATGGTCTGGTTCTCAGCGAGGCACCTACGCAGCCCCTGACTACCGACGACACTTCATTGGCGGTGTCTCCTGTGCCCGAGGTTGCAGGCTCCTCGGCCCACACCCCGACTACAGATACCGAATCTCAAAATGTGGACAGGTCTACCTCTTCTCAAGGTGTCTTCAGACCTTCCTCTTCTTTTTCCATCAAGGCTTTCACTAAGTCTAAAGCAGCCATGCATTCTAAGAGACAAGCTACACAGGGCCCATCTCCAGGCCCCATGCCTAAAAAACAGATGCTTAAAATGGCTGAGGATTTAATTACTCTTATCAGGGGTTCTCAACCCCCCCCGGACAAAAGGCCCAGAGTGGAGGAAGAACCCCCCCTCCTCTGATCAGGGCTCCACTATATCAGAGCACTCTGATGAACAGGAACATTCTTACTCCCCTTTTGAAGACTCTGATGCAGAGGAGTCCATTCCCTCTGTATCCCCCCCAGAGGATTACTCATTTGGGGAAACTTTGCATACCTTAAGGGAACACTTCCACTGGGAAGGCCAAGATTATTTAGATTCCAAGAAAAGGCTTAGGGAATTTCTCTTGCTACCTCAGCACAGGCCTCTGGCTATACCTCCTGTCTTGGACATACTAGATGATGTGTACTCGGAGGCCTGCCTTAACCCGGATTCTCTACCTCCAGCCCCAGTCAAGCCTGACAGGTACTACAGGGTTCCTGACTCACACCAATTTCTATACAAAAGCCATGCTGCTGACCCAGAAACAGTCTCACAGGGCCCCAAGGGAATTAAGGCCTCCACTGCTAAAAATCCATTACCTTCCGAGAGAGATTCCAGATCCTTAGAAAGGTGGGGAAAAAAGGTATATACCTTGGCCACCTTAACCATGAGGGCATTAAACTGTCAGTTCCATATACTAAAGTACCAACAGTTTTTGTTATCACAATTGAGAAGTAAAATGTCACAACCTGAACAACCAGACTTGAAGGAGTTGCAGGATTTGATGCATAGTGCAGAACAAGTGGGTAAACATACCTTACAATGTGGTTTTGATGCTCTAGAGGCCTCATGTAGAGCTGCTGCTACAGGATCAGTCATACGTAGACATGCCTGGCTCAAGGAACAAACCTTACCAGATCATGTCAAAGCTAAATTACTAGATGCCCCTCTAAAAAAGGATGATATTATTTGGTGCTAATGCTGAGGAGGTATTAAGGAAAATGGAGGAAAAGGCAAAATCAATGCAAACAGTGAAAGATTTTCTACAGGTACAACCCCCGCGTTTCAGTAGAAATTGGCCTTCCAAAAATTGGTCCTTTCCAGCCACGGACAGACCCCAAAGAGGTAGATACAGGCGCCTGAGGGGCAGAGGGCAATCCCAAGGATCATTTAGAGGCAGACAATGGCAAGCTCCTACACAAAGAGGTGGTGAGGATAACTCGCAACCATTCATCAAGCAAGCCCAATGACTTTCCCCTTTGCATGCCAAGCAAGACTCAAATGGCAGCACCCTTAGGTGGAAAACTGGCATTATTTTCAAAAAATTGGCATATTGTCACAAAAGACAAATGGATCCTGGACATTATAAACAGAGGCTACAGATTCCATTTTCACACCCTTCCAAAAATGAGAGGCATGCCAAACCTGCCACACAATCAAAGGGCAGAGGCACAAAGACAAATTTCAGATCTCATAGACATGAAAGCTATTCAAGAGGTACCTACGCACGAACAAGGTCAAGGTTTTTATTCCAGACTATTCCTGGTACCAAGGAAGGGAAAAGATTGGAGAACTATTTTGGACCTATCCATCCTAAACACATTCCTACTCGTACCAAAATTCAAGATGCTCACTCTACAGCAGCTTCTTCCCATGCTGGGCAAGGAGTCTTGGCTGGTAACATTGGACCTCAAGGAGGCATACCTGCATGTCCCAATCAGACAAAATTGCAGAAGATACCTCAGATTTCTTGCAGGTTCAAATCATTATCAATTCTCTGCATTGCCCTTTGGCTTATCTACTGCACCCAGAGTATTCACAAAATGCCTGGCATCAGTAATTGCCTACTGCAGACTTCAAGGGATACAAATATACCCCTATTTGGACGACTGCCTGATCCAAGCGGACAGCAAGCACATTCTTCTGAAACATCTGGCTTATGTAATAATGTTGTTGAATTCTCTGGGATACACAGTCAACAAAAAGAAATCAAGGCTAATACCCTCTCGGAAAATAATTTTCCTGGGTGCCAACTTGGACACAAACACCCAGATGGCCTACCTCACGCCAGAGAAGCAGGGCAACTAACTCAATACTTCAGAACACTAGCAAATTGCACCAGGCTGACTGCAAGGAAAATCCTGCAGGCTCTGGGATTCATGGCATCTTGCATCTTACTAATCCCATGTGCAAAGCTGCATATGAGGAAACTTCAGTGGTACCTGAAAAACCTATGGTCTCAACACAGCCACAGTTTGGAAACAATAATACCACTAATTCCATGTCTTCAAAAGGAATTTCTGTGGTGGGCTCAAGCATGCCAAACAAACACAGGTCTCCCATTCAGCAAGCCTCAAGCAAATCAAGTCATCACAACAGACGCCTCGGAATACGCCTGGGGGGGGGGTGCACATGACAGATCGGTGCATTCAGGGCAAATGGTCCCAAAAAGAAAAGCACCTTCACATCAATCAAAAGTAAATGCTAGCAGTAATAAATGCTATTATAGCTTTCAAAGACCTTCTGCAACCAGGTCAACTATTGATAAGGACAGACAACACCACAGTAATGCGGTACATAAACAAACAGGGAGGAACATATTCATACCCCCTATGCAGACTGGCCATGTCACTTTGGAACATGGCCCTGGACTTACAAATTGAACTACAAGCACACTACTTGCCAGGCAAGGAAAACACGCTGGCAGACACCCTAAGCAGAAATATGACAGATCCACACGAATGGAAGTTGCATCCTCAAGTTTTTACAGAGATAATTCAAGCATGGGGAAGGCCAGACATAGATCTCTTTGCCTCCCACAAAAATCACCAATTCTGCTCAAGGATTTTTCATCCAAAGGCCTGGAGAGTGGACGCTCTCTCTTTCAGTTGGACATCAATGACAGTGTATGCCTTCCCACCTCTTCCTCTGCTGCCCAAAGTTCTATTAAAAACCAGAGCAGACAGACCAAAGATGATTCTCATTGCTCCAGACTGGCCAAGACATCACTGGTACCCACTCCTGAGGAGCCTGACGCATTCCCCACCATGGACCCTGCCTCTAATGCCTCTTCTTCTGACTCAGCACAGCTTCAAAACTCTTCACAGTCAGCTAAAAACACTCAATCTAGCCGCATGAAAGATTCCTTAGCATCACAACAGACCCTACTCTCCAAGGAGGTGCAGGATGTCATTTTGGAGGCCAGAAGGCCGTCTACTAGAAAAGCTTACTCCGCAAAATGGAAACGGTTTTGTGTCTGGAATGAGAAAAAGGGCCAGGATCCTGGAAAACTGAATTTACCTCAAATATTACAGTATCTAGCTGAGCTGCTAAGCAGTGGACTTTCATTTTCCTCCATCAAAATCCATGCCTCAGCCATTTCTGCAGAATACAACACTGATCCACCCTTATTCTCTCACCCCCTCTTAAGACAGATCCTCAGAGGGGCTAAGAATCTAAAACCCCCAAGGAAACAACCAATACCTGCTTGGGATCTCAATTTCATTCTAGAAAAGCTGACCTTGCCTCCTTTTGAGCCAGCTGCCTCATCAGATTTGCAATATTTGTCCTGGAAAACCGCTTTCCTTCTGGCTATTACCTCAGCTCGTAGGGTATCAGAACTACAGGCTCTCATGGCTGTGCAGCCTTTTATCATCTTCCATCAGGACAGAGTTTCCTTACGAACCAACCTGTCCTTTATGCCAAAAGTGGTATCCAGGGTAGCTTTGAATCAGGCTATACACTTACCTACCTTTTATCCTAATCCTCAAAACAAAGGGGAGAGATTACTACATTCCTTGGACATCCACAGACAACTGTGTTATTATTTGGACAGAACAAAGCCTTTCAGAAAATCAGAACAGCTCTTTGTGTCCTATGCTATAGGAGCTCAAGAAAAGCCAATTTCCAAACAGATAATCTCAAAGTGGATAGCCCACTGCATATGTTTTTGTTATTCTTTTCATGGCAAAACTGTACCTACAGGCATCAGATCTCACTCCACAAGGGCCACGGCTACCTCTGCAGCTTTTCTCAGAGGAGTTCCTACCAAAGATATTTTGGAAGCAGCCACTTGGAGTTCTGTGCATACCTTCTCCAAGCACTACCACCTTCCATTATACTCCAAATCTAGAGCGGGCTTTGCCACTGCAGTCTTGCAGGGCATTCTGGCTCCTCCTAGTTCCACCTAGTGCCTACCACCCCTTTCTTAGCTTTGGGATTCTACCCATCTGTTATGACTGCAGCTGTATGCACGATGAACATAGTACAGTTTTGTACCTACCATAAATGTAGCTGTTCGAGTGCTAATACAGCTGCAATCCAGGTTTCCCTCCCTCCTTCCCCTCTTGGGACAGGCCTATTGGCTAACACCTCCTCATGCAACCTGATTGGGGTATTCATTCCTTATGTATTTGCTTGCACTACTGTATTTTGATTATATGGCATTGCTTTATTACACAAATTTATGTATTGCCTTCCTTCTGGGGGCACCTGACATCTGGGAAAAGAAAAACTGAAGAAAATGGCGTCGGCTGGTTCTTTTTATACCCCTGTCGCACTGACGTCAGGGAAGAAGCGACGACAACCGACGCCGGACCTAGACTTTGGAATTCAGCCGACCGAGGACCCGCCTGATGGCAGGAGAACCCATCTGTTATGACTGCAGCTGTATTTGCACTCGAACATCTACATTTATGGTAGGTACAAAACTGTACTTTATGCAAATCAGAAGTAATTCTGAACACTCTCATATCAAATATCATGGTTTTGAACATTTCGTTTAATCAATAATGTGTTTTGTGAATTTTGTTTGATTAATAATGCGTTTTGTGCTTTGCGAATGCTTCATATCATTTTCTTTATGAAATAAATCATGTATGTGAGTTTTAATTACCTGAAATTCGTTTCTGACCCTTTTCAATCGTTTGAGCATGTTGGAACGAGTCATTCCTCTATATACCTCTATTTCTGTTCAGGCACGCCGCTTCTAACACCATGTCATTCAGACATGCCGTTTCTAACATCTTGTCACTCAGACATGCCACTTCTGGCACCTTGTCATTCAGAAATCCTGCATCTGACACCATGTCCCTCGTCCAGTCAGGATAAAATAAACGAACAGTTGTTGGGTTCAATTTAAGCAGCTTTATTACATAGAAACACATCAGGATTGAGGCTTAGTAACTTAAATTTAGATAAACTTATAAACAGACTGACTGCACTCAATCATGTTAACATTCTGGCTGTTCAGTCAAAATGGGACTACTGCCTACACATGCTCTCCGTGTGCATGTGCCCTCACTTTAAAATGCTTCTTAAAGACACAGCACACACACTGTTCTACATGTAGTACATAATTCTTTAGACTATAAATTGTTTCAGTTAGTATAGGGAACGATCATTTCTAATATATGATAGGACTATAAGAGTTATTTATGTTTTATGTCAGAATTTTGTATATGTGTAAAATATTATATAAAATACCGTGAATTTTAAGTTATGTACAAGCTACAGCAGCGTCTCCAAAATGTATGTCTCTAACATAACTTCCTTATGTCAGGTTACAGCTGTGAATGGAAGTGACCATTTTTGTTTTTTGACCAATTGAATAATGTCATTTGATTCTTTATTTTGATTGGCCAGTTTAGTTAGAAATGTAGGTTTATTGGTTAGTAATATATTGCCTTTTGAAACGTGATTTGTTTTAAAATTTTGAATCAAGTTCTTAATTGTATATTTTATATGAATTAAATATTTTTTATTAGATTATTGATTTAATTATATAAATTATGCTTAATAAAGATAAGTACATTTTTTTTCATTTTTTTTTTAGTTAGTTCTTCTATGTGGTTGGGTGGGTGTGTCATGTGTTTTATTATAAAATGGGGTGATTTGATTATCATTTTATTACACACTGATGAAGAGACTTTTCTGACTTTTTGATTACATTTTTTCTTGAACCCTACACTGTTTCCATCGTACACCTCAGTTGCCAGTTAAGGTTGCAACAGTCTTGCTATTAGCAGGAGACACACATTCTGGATGTAATGATCCTGTTGCCCACATCAGAAAGCAGAGGGACAGAAAACGTCCTGCTTTTGCTGAATCTCTGAATTGCCAAGGAACAGCTGCATGCATGTCTGGCTTTTTCTCGGCAATTCAGAATTTTAGTTGTGGTGTCACTAACCCGGTCCATCAAGGAGAACTGTTCCCTATTAGGTATGGTGTTGAAAATAGTGCAGTGACTGGCTGAAATTCACGAGGCAGATCTCCCATGAGGAAGAGCTCTACAAACCTCATGTCTTTAGAGCAGTTTCTTATCAGCACTTTTACAGTAGTGGGGAGTATTTAAAAAAAAAAATCTGTTTTTTTAAGCCAGCCAACAAGTAAGCTAGAAAGGAGGCCATCCAGCAAGTTGTTAAGGAGACCAGTAAACTGGCTGTCTATCTATCCAGCAAAGATGCCAGTAGGTTAGCAAGCCAGTCAGTATGGTGGCCAGCCAGCAAGTGAGGCCAGCCAGCCTGGAGGCCAGTAAGGTGATCAGCAAGCCATCCCAGAGGTTAAAAAACTAGATAGCTAACCAGTAGAGGTAGTAAGGCTAGTAGGAAGACAGACAGTCAAGTAAAAGCCAAATTTGTCCTGTTGTGCTGTGTATTTGCAAGTGCAACTAGAATTTTAGTTCTGTAACTTTTAAAGGTGAATATGTCTTCTATTTTTTTTCCTAATTATTTTTCTTAATGCTGTGTTCAGAGATAAATGGGGTGTGTTGTACATTGCAAATAGATTATATGGTGGCTGTTTTGGGATGATTTATAAGAACTAGCTTTTAAAGATGAAAGGTGTGTTTGTGTGTGTGTGTTTATTTTAGGGAGCTATGTTCAGAAGTAAATGAAAAGTATTACAAAGTGCACTTCAACTGTCTTGTGCTTCTGTAGCTGCTGAAAAGGTGGCAACCCTAGTTGTCCTTTTTTAGATCTTCTTTGCCATTTTTTTCAGTTCAGAGAAGCAAAATGGTCCCTTGCTTCAATTTATTGTTTTTGTGAGAAAGTCTTGTACTGAAGAAAAATGCTTCTTTTCTCCTTGCTTTCTATTAATGATAATTGCTATATTTGTCAGTTTTTCTTGTCTGAAATCCTTTAATGGTATCTTCCTTACTGGTATCCTCCAGCCTCCCCTTTTAGCACATCAAGGAAGTAATTTTAATAGTATTTATGCAGAAGGTCTGTACCACTTGCTGATAAGCTCACAGTGCAATTGCTGATTCCCCCCCCCTATATAATCTGCCCAGTGTTTCCCTTTTAGCAACTAGTTGACCCATTTGCTACTACGACAAAACAGGAACCAGGTTAATTAATTCCTTGGCCAGGATGAGAGCCCTGTGTCCCATTCATTCTGTTATTATGATGAGGGTCTAATAAGCCCATTCATTTCCCTTAATGGAAGGAGTTTGGTGTTCGTGACTAGGACAGCCTGTCAGCTCTATGGATCCTTTCTCGATCCTGGCTTAATCTAATCTTTGGTGGCTGTGATGTCAAAATAACTATTATTGGGTTGTATTTGCAAATGACTAGTACACATAGCCAACCCTCCCAGCTTGCCTCTCTTAACCCCAACCATTGTCATGTACCCTCACTGTCTTGTTGAGTTGTGACAGCAGCTTGGACAGCCTCCCTTCACCAAAGATGAATGAGACACGAAGTACCATTCACACCTTCCTCTTCCTGGGTGTTCCAATTTCCTGTGATGCTTTTTGAACACCTGTAGTCATTCTGGGTTGTAGTCGGAGCTTTAGCCTTGTACTACAGAGCTCTGCTGAGTGCCTGGATTGTTAGCCTTGTACTACAGAGCTCTGCTGAGTGCCTGGATTGTTTTAAGGAGCATCTCTCATTTCCCAAAGTTGTCTCCTTTTGTAGAGGCTTTAATAGATGATCTAGTCCAAGGTGCAAAAGTACTTCTTGTATATTTGTCTCTTGAGAAGATGCTTTCGGTTGAGATTGAGTCTGGTGAGCCCTCAGGCACCTCTTTCCCTTTTTCTCATAGTAGAACTAGGCCATTTAAGTTTGTGGAACAGGAATCTCAGCTTCCTCCACCTTTCCTAAAGCAAAGAGGAAGCTTTCTAGGTCTGTACATTGTCAGGTCTGTTACCTTCTTCTGTAGTAACTTATCTGTGTACCAAAAGTGGGGTTTCTGGCTAATAATTCACCTCTGATGTTCTTCGTCTCACATTGCTGCAGTCATAACCTGTGGGTAGTCCGCTGTCCTCGGTCGGCCCGAATACCAAAGAGCTGGGCTGGCGTCGGTCATTGTCGCCTAGAGCGGACGTCAGTACGTAGTAGTACTTAAGCGCATGACCGACGCCATATCCTCAGTCTTTCTTGCCGCGTGGTCCGAAGCAGAAGCAGCGTTTGCAAGTGCCGTTCGGCGTTCTGAAATTTTCATTTATCGAGTTTCAGACCGAAGACCAAGTTGGGCTAAGTACCCCGTTGGGGAAATCTTTATCTTTTCTTGCCTCAGTTATCCGGATGCCAGAAAAAGTTAATAATTGCATTTCTTGTGGGAAACAGATACCTCATAGTGATTATCATTCTTTCTGTATTCCTTGCTTGGGGCCTGAGCACGACGTAGTCGGGTGTCGCTTTTGTGCTAGATTTAATAAGCGCACCATTAAACAGAGATTGGACTGTGCCAGGCTTGTTTTCGGTAAAAGGTGTAACTATAACATGCCGTCGGATCCCCCGACGCCCGCTACCGCTAAAAAGCGTAAAGACAGATCTTTGAAGTCTAAACCGGACGAATCGTCCGTTGCGGACACCGGTTCTACTGAGCCTCCGGTTGAATCTGTGGATCCTGCCAAGGGTTCGGCTGAATCCCAGGGGGAACCTTTACTTTTACAGGAGTTGGCCTCTCAGAAGTTAGGCCCGGCTGAAGGTGCTTCTCAGGTGTCTGTAGTTCCATCCTTACAGAAGGTTATTAGGCCTTCTACTTCAGTAGCTAAAGGCCATGCTAAGGCCAAACCTTGTCTGGTTGGCCCTGGTCATAGTTCTAGCTCTCCAGCCCCTGTTCCTAAAAAGCATATGTTGAAAATGGCGGAGGACTTGATTACTTTGATCAGGGGTTCTATGCCCCCCCCAGAGAAGAGGCCTAGGGTGGAGGCAGATTTAGAGGGAATGGATCATTCCTCAGACTACTCTGATTCCTCGGCTGAAGAAATTCAGGAATTCCCTTCTTATTCAGATTCGGATGCAGAGGACTCCTGTCCTTCTGCTTCTCCTCCAGAGGATTTTTCTTTTTCTGAGACTTTACATTCCATGAGGGAACATTTTAAGTGGGAAGGTCAGGATTTTTCAGATTCTCGGAAAAGGCTTAGGGAATTCTTGTTTCTGCCACAACATAGGCCCTTGGCTATTCCTCCTGTCTTAGATGTTGTTCAGGATGTTTTTTCTGAATCTTCCCTTAATCCTGATTCTTTGCCTCCTGCCCCTGTTAAGCCGGACAGATATTACAGAGTTCCAGAAGCACATAAGTATTTGTACAAGAGTCCTAGAGCGGATCCAGAAACTATTATTCAAGGTCCTAAGGGTATTAGGGCTTCTGTGGCTAAGAATCCAGTTCCTTTGGATAAAGATTCTAGAGCTTTAGATAGGTGGGGGAAAAAAGTGTACACCTCCTCTACGTTGGCTATGAGGGCTTTGAATTGCCAATTTCATATGCTGAAGTATCAGAACTTTTTGTTAGGTCAATTGAAATCTAAGGTGGATGCTTTATCTGAGGGTATAGAGTGTAAGGAGCTCCAGGAGTTGGTTCATGCATCAGATCAAGTTGGCAAGCATTCTTTGCAGTGTGGTTCCGATGCTCTTCAGGCTTCATCCAGGGTGGCTGCTACAGCAGTTATTCGTAGACATGCCTGGCTTAAGGATCAAAATTTGTCAGAGCATGTTAAGGCTCGGATTTTGGATGCTCCTCTTCAATCTGAAGTACTTTTTGGTCCTCCTGTGGAATCAGTTTTGAAAAAGATGGAATATAAGGCTAAGTCTATGCAGACGGTCAAGGATTTTATGCAGGTGCATCCTCCTAAGTTTAGTAGGAATTGGCCTGCTAGAGGATGGTCTTATCCTTCTTCGGATTATCAGTCTAAGGGCAAGTCTAGACGTGGTAGAGGCAGAGCTCACGCTCAGGGTTCTTTTAGACCTAGGACTTGGAGTTCTCCTGCACAGTCTTCTGGTGAGGGCAGGGGTCAGCCCTTTCGTAAACAGACCCAATGACCTGTGTCTTCCGCTGCCAGACCCTTCTTTACTGGCAGCTCCTCTAGGAGGGAAGTTGGGACTTTTCAAACAAAACTGGCATTTGGTCACCCAGGACAAATGGGTGTTGGATATAATAAATCACGGTTACAAGTTTTATTTTCACACTTTTCCTCCTTTCAAAGGCATGCCGGATGTGCCTCCTCAACAAGGGATGGAGGCTCAGGAGCAAATCTCGTTACTTTTGCAGATGGGGGCAATTCAGGTGGTCCCTCCATCAGAAGTAGGCCTAGGTTTTTATTCCCGTCTGTTCCTAGTGCCAAAGAAAGGAAACTCTTGGAGGCCAATTCTGGATTTGTCCATTCTCAATACCTACCTAGACATTCCAAAGTTCAAGATGTTAACATTACAACAACTTCTGCCTATGCTAGGCAAAGATCACTGAATGGTAACCCTGGATCTCAAAGAGGCCTATCTTCACATCCCTATCAGGCCCAGCTGCAGGAGATTCCTGAGGTTTTGGGCTGGTACTTCTCATTATCAGTTCTCTGCATTGCCCTTTGGTTTATCTACTGCGCCCAGAGTATTCACAAAAGTTCTGGCTCCTGTAATTGCTTTCTTCAGACAGAGAGGAATACAAATTGATCCTTATCTGGACGATTGCCTGATTCTTGCTCAAAACAAAGACAAGTTACTACAACATCTCCAGTATGTAATGGCAGTTTTAAGGTGCCTAGGGTATTCTGTGAACGAAATAAAGTCCAGTCTAGTGCCCTCTCAGGACATGTGCTTTCTTGGTGTCAGACTGAATACAGCTTCTCAGATGGCATTTCTGACCCCGGACAAACAAAGAACTCTTCATCTATACTTCCAGCAGTTATCAGTAATGTCCAGGCTGACTGCAAGGACAGTCCTTCAAGCCTTGGGGTTCATGGCATCTTGCATTCTAGTACTTCCCAATGCCAAACTGCATATGAGGAAGCTACAATGGTATCTCAAAAGTGTGTGGACTCAACACTGCCACGGTTTGGACACTGTCATTCGGATTATACCTTGCATCCAGAAGGAATTCTTGTGGTGGGCTCAGGAATGTCACCTAAACAAGGGACTCTCTGTGATCCGACCAGAGGCGAGTCAGATCCTAACAACGGATGCCTCGGACTTGGCTTGGGGAGCACACTTCAATGGGAAATGGATTCAGGACATATGGCCTCCCAAACTACAACATTTGCATATCAACATGAAGGAGATGTTAGCAGTCCAATTTGCCTTGATGGCCTTCAAGGACATACTTCAGCCGGGACAGGTGTTGATTCAAACAGACAACACAACAGTCATGTGGTACATCAACAAGCAGGGGGGAACCCATTCCTACCCTCTTTGCATACAAGCAATGATTCTATGGGAGACTGCTCTGAGTTTGCATATCAATCTTCAAGCACGGTTTCTGCCAGGAGCACAGAACTCCCTAGCAGATGTATTGAGCAGACAAATTGTGGATCCCCACGAGTGGAGACTGGACCCTCAGGTATTCAAACAGTTAACCATGGCTTGGGGAGCTCCAGACATAGATCTGTTCGCTTCTCCACTGAATTTCCAACTGCCAAAATTTTGCACAAAGATGTTCCATCCAAATGCTTGGAAAGTGGATGCTCTATCTTTCAGTTGGAACAACCTTCACGTTTATGCTTTCCCCCCTCTGCCTCTTCTTCCCAAGGTACTCTTGAAAGTCAGGAGGGACAAGCCTTGTGTGATTCTAATAGCACCAGATTGGCCACGTCAGCATTGGTATCCTCTGCTGAGGAGTTTAATTCAGGAGCCTTCTTGGCTTTTGCCACAGGTTCCTCATTTGTTATCCCAGTCAAACAATCATTTTCTCAATGTTCGGGTGCAGTCCCTGCATCTAACAGCCTGGCGTATTCTGTAATGGAGCCAGTGGGGTCTCAGCTTCCTCAACAGGTTTTAGATGTCATTTTGGAAGCCAGGCGGCCTAGTACTAGAAAAGTTTATGCTGATAAATGGAAGAGAATTTTTCTTTGGAGCACAGCAAAGGGCTTTGATGTTTCAGTGCCTAATTTGAGTTTTGCACTACAGTATCTTACTGAATTACTGGACAAGGGTTTGTCATTCTCTTCTGTGAAGGTTCATGCTGCAGCCATTTCTGCTCACTATGACTGTGACCCTCCTTTATTTTCTCACCCTTTGTTCAAACAGTTTCTTAGAGGGGCAAAGAATATAAGACCCCCACGTAGAGCTCCTACTCCTTCCTGGGATCTCAATTTTGTGTTAGAGAAGCTTACTTTACCTCCTTTTGAACCTGCAGCTATGTCTGAATCTTGGAAGACTGCTTTTTTGTTGGCCATTACTTCTGCTAGGAGGGTATCTGAATTGCAGGCACTCATGGCAGTTGAACCCTTTCTGATTTTCCATAAATATAGAGTTTCTTTGCGAACTAACCCTACTTTTATGCCTAAAGTGATTTCTAATGTGGCCTTGAACCAGTCTATTCATTTGCCTACTTTTTATGCTGATCCCCAAAATAAAGGGGAAAAAGTCTTGCATTCTTTGGATATCCACAGGCAGCTACGTTATTTGAGCAGGACTAAAGAGTTCAGACAGACTCAACAGTTATTTGTTTCCTTTGCTTTGGGTTCACAAGGGTAACCTGTTTCAAAGCAAACTATTTCTAAGTGGATCGGTCAATGTATTGCTTTTTGTTATTCTCATCATGGGAAGGAGGTTCCTGCTGGGATCAGACCTCATTCTACCAGGGCTACTGCCACATCTACTGCTTTTTTGAGGGGGGTAGCTACTAAGGATATTTTGGAGGCAGCTACTTGGAGTTCAGTACACACTTTTACTAAGCATTACCATCTCCCTCTTTATTCCAAGTCCAGGGCTGGGTTTGCCACTGCAGTTTTACAGGGCATGTTAGCAGCTCCTAATGCTATTTAGTTTGCCAGCCTCCCTTTTCCTTTGCTTTGGGATTCTACCCACAGGTTATGACTGCAGCAATGTGAGACGAAGAACATAGTACAGTCTTGTACCTACCATAAATGTAGATGTTCGAGGATCTACATTGCTGCAGTCCAATTATCCCTCCCTCCTTCCCCTCTATAGTTGTGGTTGCTGTGTTTTTTGGAATAATCTTTATTTCCACACTGGTAGTTGTTAGGCTTTTACTATTTTAGCTCTGGCCTTCTTTCCTTCTTAGGCCTTCTGACATCTGGGGCAAGAAAGACTGAGGATATGGCGTCGGTCATGCGCTTAAGTACTACTACGTACTGACGTCAGCTCTAGGCGACAATGACCAACGCCAGCCCAGCTCTTTGGTATTCGGGCCGACCGAGGACAGCGGACTACCCACAGGTTATGACTGCAGCAATGTAGATCCTCGAACATCTGCATTTATGGTAGGTACAAAACTGTACTTTTCTGGTGGGATGTTCAAGATGAAATGCACCACGTGCTTTAGGTGTTGCCGGGTGGGCCACTTGGAAGCAAATTGTCTTCCCAATCCATGACCCCCTCCAGTGTGAGCCTCTTCCTGGAACATGTATTGTACACTCCAACGTGAGCCTCTTCCTGGTACATGTTTTGTACACTTGGGAGCCTTAGGACTTAGCGTAGCTGTTTGTTTGCACTTTTGGCTTAGATTGACAAATTCTGCTGAATGCATCAAGGTGACATTTCTGGATTCTCCTTTCTCAGATCCCCATATTTTTGGCAAGGAGATCCTCAGCACTTATAAATATGGAGAAATGTGGTAAAGTTCTAACTGCTGTGGTTGAAGAAGTTCTACTCTCCTCAGTATAACCTTTCTAGGATGCAGATTTGTCAGTGCCTTATCTAGTTTTGGCTCGGTACACTGCCAAAGCCTCAACAAGAGACATTTCAGGTGACACCCAACACCCAGTGTAACTTCTAGCAAGGTTCCAGGCCCAGGACTGGAGGTTAAGACCCATGCATATGTGGGCAATGCAGTTCTTCAGTGGTCACCAACCTCTTCATCAGTCAGCATTGATGAACATTTGTCAAGGGCATATGGATAATGACATTCATGTGGAGAGGGTATTTAATTAATTTTGTAGTCCCTCTCATCCTCCTCTTATCCTTGTCAAATTCCCCATACTGTAAGAAGCACCTGGCAGGGAGGGATGCACTAAATTTCATGCAAACAGTACCATACTAGAGGTCTTACCAGGTTAGGAAGCATTATATTAATCCAGTGTTTTTTTCTGCCAAAGAAGAAGGGGCACCTTAGGCTAGTATGGAATGTCATTATCCCAAAACAAACCATTCAAAGGGTCATGGTGTAGTCATTCCTTCTGTGGTTGTCCTGAGGAGATTGGATATACTCTGTAGATACTTACCTCCATGTAAAGATCAACAAAGACTCTAGAAGGTGCTTGCAATTTCCAGTAGGAGCCAGTGATTTATCAGTTCCAGACTCATTCATCCTTATGTTTTCCTGTAGCATGTTCACCAAATACATGTCCATGGTAACAGCTCACCAGAAGCTTCCAGTAGCAAAGATTATCTTTTACCTGGATGACTATTCCCTTAAGGCTCTACCGTTGATGACTCTGAATTCGTCTAGTGGAATCTCTGCATAATTTGTTTAATTTCCTAGGGATCACAGTCAATCTTGAGAAATTTTAGATGCATTCAACTCATGTCTAGATGTATACAGGATATAGCTTGAGCACCATGCCTCATAATGCACATATCCCCCAGGGCAGTGTATCCAGCCTTCAGTCTGTAGTGTCTTAAGACCATCGTATCCAGCTTAAGTTTTGTGAAGGTATGCCTCAGTATCCTAGGACTCAAGACAGCACCTGCAGTAGTCATGCATTAAGCATGGTTCTGTACAATAGTCCTGTAGAAGAAAGTTTGCTACAGTGGTTCCAAAGCCTGGAAATTGCCTCTTAAGAGAAAAATTTCCAGGGCTTGCAAAAATCGCATCTTTATTAGTGACTAAACCTTAATCATTTGACCTGTGGGAATACATTCCATTTGCAAGGCGTCAGTTACCATGGGCACATCTGCTGTGGAATGTGAGGCCAATTAACTGCTGGCATACGGTCTGGGATTTCTGCTAATTTCTGGAGTTTCCCCTTCATATCTAGCGGGTTGCAGCAGTGACAAACACTGCCTCCAGAGATGCAAACCTCCAGACTTAGTCTATATTTTCTCTGCAACTGTCTAATTAAAAAAAATGGCTATTGCCATTGATATGAACTTATGTCTGTTACCAGCTTGGTGGATATGGGCATCATGGAGCAATGTCCAAATTGCCTTATGTTTACTGACAACCAGCTAATTTTCAAACAAACTGGTAAGATGTGTAAGAGAAATATTTACACTATGTAACTTGAGTCAGAGTTATACAATAAAAAGCAGTCCTAGTGTCAGTCAGGTTGTCAGTAGTACGCACACTGCACCCATCACACAAAGCACGTAGCAGATGCATAGACCCACATATGCTGAGGCACTTAAATACAGCCTTCCTTAAACACCAAAGACCTCCTAAACGAAGCACACACAAATCCTCTCAGCAGCCCCTTATGCACTTCAAAACAACACCAACATCAGAAAATACAACCACATCTCTTGGAGCCTGTACTTTAAGACCCATAAGTTAAGCCACCACATAACTCAGCATTGTGGTCATTGGAGAGACTATAGTGCGACACACTGAGTAAGGAGAAAGTTATGATCAGTTGATTATCAGAGCCCAGGCCCACCATATCACACATGCACTCTGGCCTTTGGACCACAAGTGCCAGTACTTAGTCCTAGTCCATTTAGGTGTAAATGACCTGAGACGTCCAGTCGGGCACTCCCGGTCAACAAATTTAAATAAATAAATAAAAATAAATAAACGTACCTCCCTAGATGATATGAGGAGAGACGTCGTGGAGCTCTTGGAGTATGTGTCCCAGGCTGGCATCAGCCTAGCATTAAGCAGCATTCTACTTTGTGCAAAGATGATGCCACAATACAAACTTAAGATGATTGACTTTAATAATTTAAGTTTTTGGTGTCACTCAAATGGAGTGTAATAAGAAAATTTAAAGGTATTACTGCTGAATGTTAGGAGTCTAAACAAGAAACTCCACTCTCTGCAAGCTGTCGTCACCTTGAGAACACTGAGACATGGTTTAAAGCTATAGAAAGCACACAGGCAGTTCAAGGCTGTAATGGCTTCCACACATTTAAACCGGTTACTACACAGGCAGGGACTAAAGTTGGAGGTGTCTCGATTTACATAAAAAAATAAATATACCTTAAGGCTGGTCAAACAGGACGATGCACTCTAGCTTCTCCACGTTCACATCACCATAGGCAGAAATCCTTTACCACTTCCTTGCTCACTGTAGGCCCTCCATATGACCCAGGAAACCCACAGCATGTATTTAAGTTTACTGGAAACGCTCATCATACAACCCAGTTCTGTATTCACTGGTGACTTTAATTGCCACACTGTTAACTGGTAATTCTACACGACACCAAATGTGCTGGCACATAGACTCCTAGAGACTACTCTTGATGTAAAACAGTCTTGTATGTAACATTTTTAAAATGGTAATAGTATCTTAGTATCATAGCAGGTTACTAGGCTATTGGCCCTAAGGCCCTTACAAGCCTAGCCAAAAATTTAGCCCATGTTCCAACAAGTCAGCACCCTTTGCCACTGTCCAGCAGAGACGCAGGTGGAATCCCTGGGGTGTTATTTTCTGCTCCCCATCCAGTTATCCAGGTTACGCTTAAAAAGAGTTAATGAGATACTCTGCTTTACGTGGAGAGGGAGTCTGTTCCACAAAAGGGGGGAGTCTCTGGAAGACAAATCTATCCCGCCAGCAAGTCTTATTGATGTCACAGACCAGGTAAAGGTTGTGCGTGTGGATTAGTCAACTGGATCTGACTTGCGGATATGCAGAAGTCCCATCAAGGCTGGGTCTGAGATTGCTTTGTATGCCAGACAGAGGTCACCTCTGAGGAGTCTGTAGGAGACTAAGTAGAAGGACAAGGCTTTTAGCCTATTTGTGTAGGGTAGATGTTTGAGGCCCTGTATTCTCTGGGTGAGGAACCTCTGTGATCTGTCTCTGGTCTTTACTTTGTCTTTTATGGTTGATCTCAGTTAGTTTACTCACTGTATCTTTGCTTGAGTGGAATTTATACTCAAAGGTATGTGTATGTAAATGTTTGTATATCATACCATTGCAGTACTTTTGGTGTTGCAGAGTAACATTTAACTTCCTAGGCCTTTGCTGAAAATGGGCTCTGCATAGTCATACTTTATTGCTGAGCATATGTGTGGCATAGCTGGTGCTTCTGCTGTTCATAACAACTGCAGCAGTGTAACCTTTACATTTGCTATGCTTATGTGAATGTTCGATACAAGTAATACAGGTGAGACTAAAATTTTGGTTATTCTCCATAAGGCATTCAAGATATTTTTGGGGTGTTTGTTTTTACATTTTTCATTTCCTTAGCAATTAGCAGAAGGGGGGCTATTAAGGTAAACTTTTGCTAAAATGTAAAGTATGTAAGGCTTGCTGTTGTATAGCATACATGACTAGTTAGAAACATTTCAAATGAACATTACAGCAGTAGCTGTAATGATGGATTTAGAATTTAAGGAGAGTAGCTGACTTGCATGGCATTAGATAATGAGGACATAAACAGTGTTCTAATATATATTCATTTTGTTGCATTTTTTTAATGTACTAGATTGTTAACAAGGTGAGTGAACTGTTATGGACTCTTTTTGCCAAAACCTTAGTCATAAGGACAAGGGTAATTATTATAAACGTGGGTATTTTAAAGTCATCAGTCAGCCAGCATATTTTGGGAAGTGGAAAGAAACTAGAATGTCTGGCAAAAGACAATGTTGACCTGTGGGAAACATGCAAATTCTGTATAGAAAAATGACCAGGGATCAAGATTGAACCCTAGAGTTTTGAGGCAGATATGACCACTGAACCATCATACTAAAGTTTGTAAAGTACAACTGTATAAAATCTTACCATAATAGTAAATGTCCTTTAGTAAATGATAGCTGAACGTCCAGCCAGTATGCCACAGCCTTTGGATTTTTTAGGCGACTGTACATCAAAATCTGTGCTTCCCATGTAGAGCATAAAGGTGATGTATAGAAGCAAATACTCAGAACTGAATTACCGCAGGATTAACAAAATACCCCCAAGGACAGTGTAGAGCATGTACATCCAGAAGAAAAAAGTTCAGAATGGAAAGGAAGCGAGAGCCCCTCTGCAAGGAGGTTAACAAAAAAAACAAAAGCAAGAGCAATAACAGAGGAGGGTAGGAGGGAGGGACTGAGTAACACAGCACTGATCAGAAGGACATCAACAGTTACAGTAATTTTACACAACTGTGCTATGCCCTTCCATATCACGGTTGCAGTATCCTTCACTGAAGGAGGAGTGCAAGAGCTTAAGAAGATGACTGGGAGAAGGAAGGCAAGAGGAGCCCTCTGCAAACCCATGCAGACTAGTGTGGCTAAACCTGATATTGTCCTGAAAATGACATTCATACCTTTACTAAGCATTACAAATTGAAGAGAGGACCAAGTAGCAGCTTCAAGGATGGAACTGGTGTCCAAACCCCTGAAAATGGGACTAGAAGAGGCCACCACCCTTATAGAATGTACCTTTATAGACGAAAAAAGAGGCCACCACCCTTATAGAATGTACCTTTATAGACGAAGAAAGACATTTGCAATGAAAGGAATAACAAAAAGGAAATGGTCTTACAGATCCAGGAGGAAGTGGGTTTAGCAGTTTTCAAGCAAACCAAAGTTCTGGGATGAAAAGAAACAAAAAGTTGTGGAGATCTGTAAATACCCTGTAGGTCCATGGTGTTAGATAACCTTCTCACTGGCAGTCTACAGAGAAGGGAAAAGGGAAGGAAGTTGAGTAGACTGATTAAGGGACAACACGTTAACTACCTTGGGCATAAAAGAAAGATTAGTACAAAGATACGTGATCTCTCTGTGAAAATTTAAAAAAAGGAGGAATGGCCGTAAGAGCTTGAAGCTCAGACTCTCTTTTAGATGACGTAAGAGCCAACAACAGAATAGTCTTTCAAATACAAAGTTGCAAGGAAGCTGAACTGGCAGGTTCAAAAGGAGACCGAATCAAATTTTTAAGAAAATATAGGTCCCAAGAAGGAGGAGTAGGCTTTCTAGAGGACTTGATATGAAGGATGTCTTTCAGAAATTTTGACGAAACCAAGAGGCCATAGGAGGGTTCAAGGCAAGGCAAGCAGAGATAGATGACAAGTGAGCTTTAACTGAAGAATATGCCAATCCAGCATGGAGCAGATCACACAAATAAAAGAGGACCAGAGGAACCCCTACTGGGAAGGGACCCTGATGGTGAGAGAGGCAGCAAACAGAAAATCTTTTCCATTTGGTCATATATGATTTTCTGGTAGTGGGTTTCCTGGCCTCTTGCAGAACCTGAAGCACCTCCTCAGAAAAGAGATTTCTAAAGGGGTTCAAAACCCTATTGTCCATGGTGTCATTTGAAGAGTGGACAGGTAAGGATGGAGAAGAGATTCTTTGTTTTATGTAAGAAGATCCACCCAGTGAGGTAACTTGCAGTGATTGTCCCTGGCCAGATGAAAAAGAAGAGGAACCAATGCTGTCTGGACCAAAAAGGAGTCACCAACAAGATTTTGGGAGAATCCCACTTGATGTTGTGCAGAACTCTTGGCAGCAGAAGAAGGGGAGGAAAGGCATACATAAACATTCCCTTCCAAGGATAAGACAGGGCATCCATTTTACAGGCTAGAGGACCTGGTACTTTCTAACAGAATAGAGGAAGTTGTCTGTTCAGAGGGGAGGCATAAAAATATCTATGGAATACCTCACCATTGGACTGTGTCTAGGAACGTTTCTCTGTGAAGAATTTGTTTGTTCTGGACCTGCTCAGAGTCTGCCACTAGATTGTGCTCTGAAGGAATGTAAACTTCCTGAAGAGGCACCTGATAACTCATAGCCAGCAAAGGAGGTAAGACCTAGTAGCCCCCTGCTTTGTTTATATCACATTAGAGTGGCATTGTCCATGAAGGTTTTCAGGGGCCAGGGAGAGAAAGGGAATGAAGAGTATGTAGATCGAGAAGCAGAGCTGTCATCACTTTTATGCTGATATGATCTGACCTATGAAGAGACCAGAGACCCTGAACTTTCAGGGGGACGCAAGAAACACCCCACCCCATGTCTAGGGCATCAGTGAACAGTTCTTGGGGAGGGAAGTGAAGCATGCAAGGGCAATCCTAGATTGAGAGCAGTCTGCTGACTCCACCACTGGAGCTTGAGTTTGAGAAAGGGAAGCAAAGGAACAGGGGACTCCATGGAGTGGCAGTGCTGAAGCCATATCAGTTTAAGGTACCATTGAAGCTTCCTCATGTGTAACTTGGCAAGAGGAAGAATGGGAATGATGGAGGCCATAGACCCCAGAATCCTGAGAAATTCCCTAGCTGTGAGAGAGGACAGAGGAAGAAGAAACTGGAAGAAGGTTGTCCCGAGACAACACCTTGAGAGCAGGAAGAAAGGCCGATATGGGTATGGTCTGAATCCTGCAACTGAGAAAAATATGATCCTGGAAGGGCGAAAGCACCGACTTCTTGAGATTGATAGTAAACCCCATGTTTTAAGACTGCTGGTAGAAGGAGTCTGAATAAGCAAGTCGTCTAGATAAGGGAATATCTGTGTCCCTCCAAGTCAAGAAATGGCAATGACAGGAGCGAAGCATTTGTTGAAATACTTTTTGTGCAGTAAAGGGCCAAAAGGACAAAGCAGATAACAGAAAATGAGAGGAAGAAACAAAGAAATGTAAAATTTCCTGAACAGAGGGTTTATGGGGATGGGAAAATGGGCATCCTTGAGGTCTAGAGAAACCAAGAAATCCTGGAGAAGAAGAAGATGTGACAAAGTCTGAAGAGACAGCATCCTGAAAGAAGGGATCTTGAGAAAAGTGTTGAGAGAGGTCCGGAATTGGTCTCAAAGTCCCCTCCTTCTGTGGAACCAAAAACATATTCTGACTAGGGTGGGTGGAACAGGTTGAATGGTGCCCTGATCCAAAAGGGACTGCAAAACCTCTGGAAAAAGTGTTAATCTGGAGGAGACCGAGGAATGCCTGAAAAAGGGGGAAGAGATTTACATATTATGAAATATCTCTGATGAATGATAGCTCCCTAGAGTCTGAGGTGAGCTGTTGCTGACTGGCGAGACAGAAGAAGACAGAGAGATGAGAGGACCTGGCCAAGGGGAAGACGAGGCAAAATGTCAGTAAACAGGCTTGTCTTCTGTGTCTGAGCTTGAGTGAACTTAACAGCAGGAATAATGCTAAACCCCTTCTTACCTTTGGGAGGTTGATGTGTCTGCCGAGGCAGATTTAGAAGGGTAATTCCTCTGAAATTTGGGAGTAGGGGAGACAGAAATATGCCCGAGTTCTTGCATGGCCTTATCCTTATCCTGGAGGGACTTAAAAAGGTCAGCAACAGCTGTACCAAAAAAATGTATTATTCAGAGGAGCATCCAAAAGATCAGGGAATGCCTGAAAACAAAGCTGAGAGCAACACCTCATCACAGAACCAAAGGCTACAGTCAGAGGCATCAACAACATCATAACTGCATTTCATGGAGTGATGAGCATCCTGGGAAGGGATTCAAGCAGGGAAAGAGACAAAGCTTTCCTTTCTAAATCAAGCAGATCCGACACCACCTTATCTTCCTGAGAAAGGAGAGCGAAAACATACCTTGTCATCTGGGTTTGGTAATTAGTAGCCCAAAATGACATGGTGGCAACAGTATACACATTTTACTCAACCTTTCCATAGCTCTAGTATCCTTATCAGATGGAATGAGTTAAGGCAGAAGAAGACTTCTCAGTTGAGACTGAAACCACAGACTGGTCAGCAGGAGGACATTTAAATAAGAACTTGCAGTGCTTGGGCACCTTATAGAACTTGTTAGGTTTCTTGGGTGCTAGGGCTGAGAGGCGGGAGCTTCAGAAGCAGCGGAGGTGTCCAAAAGTGCTGCCAACACAGGAAGACCTGCAGATGGCTTAGGAAACTCCATTTGTAGAATCTCCTAGTATCTCTTTTGGATGTCAGAGACCTGGAAGCAATCCCACTTCAAGTAGTGCACCATACGAGTAATAGTATTCTCAAAAATCATTTTTCCATGGGTGAATCTAGGCTTAAACAGCCCTCTTCCTCTGATCCATAGTCCAGAGGAGAAGGAATTCGAAAGGAGTATGCAAGGGATTGCTCCCTAGAATCTAGTCCTTCATCTGAAGACTTGGTTCTCTTGTCCTTTTACCTATCGAGAAAGACCAGGGAAGAGCAGGAACTGACACCCCTTGAGGAGGCTTTAAGGCAGTTAGTGCACTAAATATGCCTTGAGTAAAATCCTGCCATTTACGTTGGGGATCTTTAGCAATAGGGGTAATATTGTTCTTTTGTCTTTTCTTACTTGGGACTTGCACCCTAACAGCCCTTGGTGGCTCAGTCCCTTGCTGGAGTTCATTGATTGCATTAGGAATCTGTTCTGGGACTAAGATTTGATGAATCCCTCTTGGCCCCTCGGAAGTTATCAACCATTCTTCCTCCTCATTGTCCTGAGCAGACGTTTGTAAAGCCTCAGAGGATGAGTGAGAGCTGTGATCCATGCCAGCTTCTGGGTTTGCAGTAGAGGAATCCAGTGCAAGCACTGGATGTTCTTCAGGGCTTTTACTTGCTTCTAGATTGAAGTCCACTGGAGGCTGGATAGTAACTGGAACAAGCCTAGACTTTTTGGCCACCTTCTTAAAAGATCACTTTCCCTCGGGGTGAGATGATTCTGCCTTAGCACCCTGAGCCAATAATTTAAGGTTTTGGTTCGTAAGGTATATAAAAAAAGGGAAGATAAACAGCTGTGAAGAGTCTTGGGGACAAACACTTGACAGAGCACTGTGTATGGTTGTGGGAAGCGCCTAGGCAAAAAAGACAATGGTCGTGACTGTCTTTATGGGGAATTTGCCTCCCATACTGATATCTTCCCTTCTTGGATGACATAAACACAAGTAACAACAAGCATATATTTTCTAGGTTGCGTAGGAGCCAGTAGCATTGTGGACCTAGAGGCAAAGGTTTTCAGCATATCCCGGGATGCCATGGTTTGCCCATGAGTGAACAGCAGCATTTTTGAGGAATTGCTTGATTGCCTCACTCTGAAAGCAGTTGGGGGCCTTCTGTGTCTCCATTTGTTTGCCTGGATTCTGCCAGCAGTGACAGGAGTATCCGTGCAGTAGTATCCAAATGATATTTGATCCCCTTCAAAGCCATTTTATTCCTACTTTCTTCACTGTTGTTTGACTTTCTTTTCCATCAGAAAATTCCTGCAAGGGAAGGTGTAGCCACACTTCAGGAGCAAAGTCATCCAGCTGTGCCAGAAATGTTTGGATGCTACACTTGGGATTGGGTGTCCAGAAAGCGAAAAGGTTTTATGGCAGTCCTAGATCTCAGAAGTGTAAACACCCTTATTCCCAAACAGACGGTCACTGAGCAGCTTGTCCTCTTCACTTCTACATTTGCGAATCAGTATCTACACAAAAATAGTATACATCCTTACCACATGAAAAAAGGAGTCATAAAAGGTCAATACATTCGCCTAAGTAGGCTAACATCTGATAATGAAGATTTTTTAAGTGAAATAAATATCCTAAGGGGATTTTTTGCCAACAGAGGTTACCAGCTGTCATGGTTAAAAACAATAGAAAAAGAGGTAATAGCCCTTCGTGAGACCACAGCAAGGCCCATTTTAACAGTAGGGTCACCATTGACAAATACAACAACCAAGGACAACAAGAAACTTAATAGTTCCTTTTTGTTACCTATCAGTAATGAGATGTGGCTGATTAAAGACATTATAGTTAGTAATTGGAATTTAATTTTGGGTAATCAAGACCTAGCGAACACTATAGGTAATAAACCAAAATTTACTTTCAAAAGGGTAGTCAACCTTAAAAGTTTACTTGAGAAAAAGGAGAATACATGTATCACTAGTAGAGTGGGTGCCATCCACACCAGAGGTACTTTTTCTTGTCACTGTTGTAAACAGTGTAGATATATTATTAATTCATCTTTTGTGTATTTTCAACATTTACGCACCACCTATTGGTTAAAACATGATTTTACATGTCATAGCACTATGGTTGTATATTTAGCTCAGTGCCAAATATGCCCAAGTTATTATGTTGGTATGACTACAAGAACTTGAAAAATCAGAATCAGTGAACACATTTTGGCTATTAGAAAAAAAGATTTAAACAATGCCTTAGCAAGGCATTCTATCAGCTGTAATGAATTTAAAAAGTTTACATTTGCTGTTTTAGATAGTGTTAACAGTGAAATTTTTGGTGGAAATTTTAAACTTTTATTATTTATTTTATTTATTTATTGTCGTTGGTTTACCAGGATAGTCCATTGGGCCTTAAAGAACCCGTTTTCAATGGAGTCCTGGGGAGAAAAGCTCCAACAGAATGTATTTTCAACATTTGACAGTAACAATTTTTGTACAGAGAATTAATAATAATTCTATATACTAAAAAGTAGAACTAGTCACATTCAGGAAAGCAATCATAACAGTTAATACAATAAGAAGAAGCCTACGAGTAATGAATAAATGTAAAACATTAAAACTACAAATTTCATAGCTACAGGTGTAGAGTAGAGCTAGTTATGTGGGGTGGGAACAAGAGCATTCCCACCGTGAGGCAAGATGAAGGTGGAGAGACTTTTTGAAGGCAGAGTGGTTAGAGGTGGTGCGGATGAGTGGTGGTAGGGAGTTCCACAGGCGAGCGAGGCTGAAGGAAAGAAGGTTTTTGCCTGGGGGATGAGTTGGTTTGTGTACTTTGAGTAGATTTTGATTATTTGACCTTAGAACTCTGTTAGGTTGGTGCATAATAAAGGCAGAGGAAAGAGAGGGACAGAGGGAAGGTTTGAGAATGAGCTTGTGTGCTAGAGTTAGTTGAGTGTAAGTTAGTTGATTGGGAAGTTCTAGCCATTTTAGGTTATGGAGGGAGAGACAGTGGTGGGTGGAGGACTTTTGGCTGGTGGCAAATTTTGCAATTTTGTTATAGCAGGAAGTAAGTTGTTTTTTTAACAAGGACTGAAGATTAGTTAGTAGTGGGGCACCATATAGCAGGGATGGGATTAGGAAGGAGGTAGAGAGAGTGATTTTAGTGGCAGATGTGAGGTAGGCATTCTGTCTGTAAAGCATGCCAAGTTTTTGGTCTGTTTTTTTGATGTTAATTTGCAGGTGGGAGTTAAATTTGAGTAGGTTATCGATTTGGACCCCAAGTAGTTTGGTTTCTGACACAATTTCAAGAGGTGAGTTGTGTTGTGTAGTAATTGAGAAAGTACCAATGTCAGGAGGGATGACTTTAGAAGGGGTAAATAACATTAGTTTGGTCTTGGCAGCATTGAGAGCTAGATGATTACAAAGCATCCATTGTTCTGTGGAAGAGAAAGCATCTTGAGTAAGTTTTTGTAGTGTAGAGATAGAAGAGGCGGAACAGATAATAGTTGAATCATCTGCATATTGGATGATGCTAGAGAAAGGGATTGATTTGTGGAAGTCATTTATAAAGATATTGAAGAGAAGAGGACCCAGTATGGAGCCTTGGGGAACTCCTGTAGGGGTTCTAAGGAAAGAAGAGGTAGCTTTTTTCCACTTTACAGCTTGACTTCTATTAGATAGGTAGCTAGAGAACCAGTTTAAAGAGGAGGAAGATAGGTGAAGATTAGAAAGTTTGTTTAAGAGCAGGCTGTGTGAGATGGTATCGAAGGCTTTGGACAGGTCAAGAAGTAAGGTGGAAACAATTTGTCCAGAGTCACGGGCTTTATTTACAACCTCAAGGAAAGAGAGGAGGACTGTCATGGTGCTATGATTGGGTCTGAAACCGTGTTGTGTGGGAGTTATAAGATGGTTGTCTAGGAGGTGGGGAAGGAGCTGAAGTTGGGCACATTTTTCTAAGAGTTTAGAGATGGGGGACAGGATGGCTATGGGGCGGAAATTAGTAATGTTATTATTGTTACCACCTTTATGTAGAGGTATAATAAAGGCTTGTTTCCAGATTTGGGGAACTGTGTGTTCTAGTAGAGAGCGGTTAATTAAAATGCTAATGGGATAGGCAAGAGTTTCAGCAGCTATACTGAGAAAGTAAGAGGGGATATTATCTGGAGCATTGGTACATGGATGTTCTTCATCTCACATTGCTGCAGTCCTTACACTTGGGTAGTCCGCTGTCCTCGGTCGGCCCGAATATCAAAGTATAAGGCTGACGTCGGTCAAGGCGCATTTGACTGACATCAGGACGTCAGGGTACAAATGCGCATGACCGACGTCATATCCTCAGTCTTTTTTGCCGCATGGTCCGATGCAGAAGCAGCATTGCAAGTGCCGGTTGGCGTTCTGAGATTTTTCGATTTCGAAGTTTCAGACCGAGTTCAAAGTTGGCTAAGTACCCGCTGGGGAATATTTTGGTTTTTCTTGCCTCAGTGATTTACCGGATGTCAGAAAAGTCAATAATTGCATTTCTTGTGGGAAACAGATACCGCATAGAGATTATCATACTTTGTGTATTCCTTGCTTAGGGCCTGAGCACGACGTTGTTGGCTGTCGCTCTTGTGCTAGATTTAATAAACGCACTATAAAGAGAAGGTTGGATTGTGCAAGGTTAGTCTTTGGGAAGCGGTGCAATTATACAATGCCGTCGGATGCTCCGACGCCCGCTTCTTCGAAGAAGCGCAAGGACAAAGCAGTTAAGCCTAGGCTAGAAGAACCGTCTGCACCGGACGCCGGTTCTTTAGAGGTGTCGGTGGAGCCGGTGGCTCCACCGGAGGTTTCTTTGTGTTCCCAGGGTGAGTCTTTATTATTGCAAGATGTGGCCTCTCAGGAGGCAAGTCAGGCTGAGGGGCCTTCTCAGGGTACTATACTCCCTCCCTTCCTAGGGTGGCTAGGCCCTCTCCTTCTGTTTCAAAGGCTTCTCCCAGGGGCAGGCCAGGTTTAGCTTCAGTTGGTGTTACCCCTAGCTCTTCAGGAACTGTGCCCAAGAAGCATATGCTTAAAATGGCAGAAGATTTGATTACTTTGATTAGGGTTCTATGCCCCTCCTGATAAGAGACCTAGGGTGGAGCCTGAGCTGGGGGTTTTGAGCAGGCTTCAGATGTTTCAGAGTCTTCGGCTGAAGACTTGCAGGAGTACTCTCCTTATTCTGATTCTGATGTGGATGATTCTACTCCTTCTGCTTCTCCTCCTGAGGATTTTTCTTTTCAGAAACTCTTCATTCCATGAGGGAGCATTTTAAGTGGGAAGGTCAGGACTTCTCTGATTCCAGGAAAAGGCTTAGGGAATTTTTGTTTTACCCCAGCATAGGCCTTTGGCCATACCTCCTGTTTTGGGTGTAGTCGAAGACAGTTTTACAGAGTGTTCTATTAATCCTGCTTCTTTGCCTCCTGCTCCTGTTAAGGCGGATAGGTATTACAGGGTGCCTGAAGCTCATAAGTATCTTTTAAGAGTCCTAGGGCAGACCCAGAAACTGTTAGCCAGGGGCCTAAAGGTGTTAAGGCTTCTGTTGTTAAGAATCTGGTTCCTGCAGACAAAGAGGCTAGGGCCTTGGATAGATGGGGAAAGAAAGTTTATACTTCTTCCACTCTTGCTATGAGGGCTTTGAATTGCCAGTTTCACATGTTGAAATACCAAAACTATCTCCTTTCACAATTGAAGTCTAAGGTTGATGCTCTGGCAGAAGGTATTGATTGTAAAGAGTTGCAAGATTTAGTACATGTTTCTGAACAGGTGGGTAAGCATTCTTTGCAATGTGGTTTTGATGCTGTACAGGCCTCGTCTAGGGTGGCTGCCACTGGGTCAGTTCTTCGCAGGCACGCCTGGCTAAGGGATCAAAATTTGTCTGAACATGTTAAAACAAGGATTTTAGATGCTCCTTTACAATCTGACGTGTTGTTTGGTCCTCCTGTTGAGGCAGTTTTAAAGAAAATGGAAGACAAGGCTAAGTCTATGCAGACTGTTAAAGATTTTTTGCAGGTCCAGCCTCCAAAGTTTAGTAGAAATTGGCCTACTAAGGGGTGGACGTATCCTTCTTATGATTCCCAGTCTAGGGGTAGATCTAGACGTGGTAGGGGCAGAGCTCAGGGCTCTTTCAGGCCTAGAACAGGGAGTTCTCCTGCACAGTCTTCGGGTGAGGGCAGGGGTCAGTCCTTTCGTAAACAGACCCAATGACCTACCTTTTCAGCTGCCAGAGCCTTCTTGTCTGGCAGCACCTTTGGGAGGAAGGTTGGCACTTTTCAAAGAAAATTGGAGTTTAATTACCCAAGACAGATGGGTATTGGATATCATACACCATGGCTACAGGTTTTATTTCCATACCTTGCCTCCTTTCAAAGGCATGCCAGACGCTCCTCCTCAACAAAGAATAGAGGCTCACAAGCAGGTTTCTCTGTTGCTCCAAATAGGGGCCATACAGCCGGTCCCTATGCCAGAAGTGGGCCTAGGATTTTATTCTCGCCTGTTCCTAGTACCAAAGAAGGGGAACACGTGGAGACCAATTTTGGATTTATCTATCCTCAACACTTATCTGGACATTCCCAAGTTCAAAATGTTGACGTTGCAGCAGCTTTTACCTCTGCTGGGCAAAGATCATTGGATGGTAACTTTGGATCTCAAGGAGGCTTACCTTCATGTTCCTATCAGACTAAGTTGCAGGAAGTATCTGCGTTTTCGAGCTGGGACTTCTCACTATCAGTTCTCTGCATTGCCCTTTGGCTTATCTACTGCGCCCAGAGTGTTCACGAAAGTTCTGGCTCCAGTGATAGCTTTCTTCAGGCTAAAAGGAATACAGATCTATCCTTATTTGGACGACTGCCTGATTCTGGCTCAAGGAAGGGAAGAGCTTCTTCATCATTTGGAATATGTGATAGCAGTGCTAAGATGCCTGGGGTATTCTGTGAACGAAATAAAGTCCAGTCTAGTACCCTCTCAGGACATGTGCTTTCTGGGTGTGAGACTGAATACAGCATCCCAGATGGCCTTTTAACCCCGGACAAACAAAAGAGTCTATCCCTTTACTTCCATCAACTATCTCATCAGTCCGGGCTGACTGCAAGGACAGTCCTTCAAGCCTTAGGGTTCATGGCATCTTGTATTCTGGTGCTTCCCAATGCCAAACTGCATATGAGGAAGCTACAATGGTATCTCAAAAATGTATGGACACAGCACTGCCAGGATCTGGACACTGTCATTCAAATAATACCTTGCATTCAAAAGGAATTTTTGTGGTGGGCTCAGGAATGTCACCTAAACAAGGGACTCTCTGTGACCCGGCCAGGGGCGAGTCAGATTTTAATGACAGATGCCTCAGACAAAGCTTGGGGAGCTCATCTAAATGGAAAGTGGATACAAAACACGTGGCCTGCCAGACTACAACATCTACATATCAACATGAAGGAGATGTTAGCAGTCCAGTTTGCATTAATAGCTTTCAAGGAATTACTTCTTCCAGGGCAGGTGTTGATTCTAACAGGCAACACAACTGTCATGTGGTACATCAACAAGCAAGGGGGAACGCATTCTTATCCTCTATGCAGGCAAGCAATGATTTTGTGGGAGACTGCTCTCAGTTTACAGCTCAATCTTCAGGCAAGGTTTCTGCCAGGAGCACAGAACTCCTTAGCAGATGTGTTGAGCAGACTAATTATGGATCCCCACGAGTGGAAATTGGATCCTCATGTATTTCAGAAATTGACAGTGTCATGGGGAACTCCAGACATAGATCTGTTCGCTTCTCCACTAAACCATCAGCTGCCAAAGTTTTGCACAAAAAGGTTTCATCCCACAGCTTGGAGAGTGGATGCTCTTTCTTTCAATTGGAGCAATCTTCATGTGTATGCCTTTCCACCTCTGCCTCTCCTCCCAAAGGTACTTCTAAAGGTCAGACAGGACAAGCCAAGGATGATTTTAATAGCTCCGGATTGGCCTCGACAGCACTGGTACCCATTACTGAGAAGTCTGGTACGGAAGCCTCCATGGCCTTTGCCTTCGATTCCACACCTGTTGTCGCAGGAGGACAGCCATTTGCTAAATGTCAAGCTTCACTCTCTGCACCTAACAGCCTGGCATATTCTGTTTTGAACCATAGTGGGCCTCCACTTCCTCAGCAAGTTTTGAATGTTATTTTGGAAGCTAGAAGGCCTAGTACAAGGAAAGTGTACGCAGACAAATGGAAGAGATTTTTATTTTGGAGTGCAGCAAAAGATTTTGATGTTTCTGAGCCTAATTTGTGTGTGGCTCTTCAATATCTTACTGAGTTACTAGACAAAGGTTTGTCTTTCTCTTCTATTAAAGTTCATGCTGCAGCAATTTCGGCTCACTATGATTGCGACCCACCATTGTTTTCTCATCCTTTGTTCAAGCAATTTCTTAGAGGGGCAAAGAATATAAGACCCCCACGAAGAGCTCCTACTCCTGCTTGGGATCTCAATTTTGTGTTGGAGAAACTCACTCTACAACCTTTTGAGCCTGCAGCTACTTCTGAGTTGAAATCTTTGTCATGGAAGACTGCTTTTTTGTTGGCCATTACCTCGGCAAGAAGGGTTTCTGAATTGCAGGCCCTTATGGCGGTTGAGCCTTTCTTGATTTTCCATAAGGATAGGGTATCATTACGTACTAATCCTTCCTTTATGCCTAAGGTGGTTTCTAGTGTGGCTTTAAACCAAACTATTCATTTGCCTACTTTTTATGCAAATCCCCAAAATAAAGGGGAAAAGATTTTGCACACTTTAGATGTACACAGGCAGTTGCGTTATTATTTGGACAGAACTAAAGGGTTCAGGCAGTCTCAGCAGTTGTTTGTTTCTTTTGCTTTGAGTTCTCAGGGCAAGCCTGTGTCAAAACAAACTATTTCTAAGTGGATTGGGTTTTGCATTGCTTTCTGTTATTCCCATCATGGCAAGGAGATTCCAGCTGGGATTAGGCCTCATTCCACTAGGGCTACTGCCACTTCAACAGCCTTTTTGAGGGGAGTGGCAACCAAGGATATTTTGGAGGCAGCTACTTGGAGTTCAGTGCATACTTTCTCTAGGCATTATCACCTGCCACTTTACTCTAAATCCAGGGCTGGTTTTGCCACTGCTGTTTTGCAGGGCATTTTGGCAGCTCCTGCTTCCTTGTAGTTAGCCATCCTCCCTTACCTCTGCTTTGGGATTCTACCCAAGTGTAAGGACTGCAGCAATGTGAGATGAAGAACATAGTACAGTTTTGTACCTACCATAAATGTAGATGTTCGAAGATCCACATTGCTGCAGTCCAATTTACCCTCCCTCCTTCTCCTCTGTAGTTAGAGGTGGTTGTGTGGGTTGGGTTGTACATATTGTGTATATTGTATATATTGTACATATAGTTAGTGCAAGGGTGGTTGGTTGGTTGTTTGCTGTCTTTTGGTTTTGACCTTTATTTTTAGGGTCTTCTGACATCTGGGGCAAGAAAAGACTGAGGATATGACGTCGGTCATGCGCATTTGTACTCTGACGTCCTGATGTCAGTCAAATGCGCCTTGACCGACGTCAGCCTTATACTTTGATATTCGGGCCGACCGAGGACAGCGGACTACCCAAGTGTAAGGACTGCAGCAATGTGGATCTTCGAACATCTACATTTATGGTAGGTACAAAACTGTACTTTTCAATTTCTGAAGGAGTTTTTTTATAGTTGATGTTGGTATGGGATTTAGTGAGAGGAGGGGGCAGTCAGGAGGGGGGAAATTTTGGGGAGTAGGAAATGATGATAGAGTTTGTGTAGAAGGGGGGGTAGGGGAGATAGTAGGTGGGGAGTAGGGTGAGGAAGTAGAGATAGTGGGGTGGATGAGGGGGTATTAGATAGTAGAGAGGAGTTAGAGAATGAGGAGGTCAATTTAGAGATAGAGTCAATAAAGAAGGAATTAAATTGGGTAGCTAAATCATGATCTGGAGTATTTGGGTCTGGGGTAGGAGCATCTGGTTTGCTGGGGTGGAGGAGAGTAGAGATCCCTTTCCAGAATTTCTGAGGGTTATTTTTATTTTGGTTTTGGAGTGTAGAGAAATAGTTTTGACGATCAGAAGTAGTGAGTTTCTTAGCTTTGTTTCGGAGCATTTTATATTCGTTAAGGAGTGGTGCTGTCTTATGTTTATGGTAGCGTCTCCAGACTTTGTCTCTTTGTCTCATGATAGCAAGAGTAGTTTTGGAGAGCCATGGGGCTGATTTAGTTTTTATTCTTTTAGTCCGTACAGGGGCTTGGGAGTCAAGTAATTTTAAGAGAGTTGAGTTGAAGTATGAGACTGCATCATCTAGAGATAATGTTTTTAGACAGTTCCAATTAATTGCTTGTAGTGAGTTTGAAAAGATTAATGGGTTGAAGTTTTTATGGTCACGGATTGTAATGTAGTTATGAGTCTGCTGAAGGATAGTGGGAAGCCGGTGGGTAAAGGTGGGTAAGTGGTCACCAAGTGGGTCGGGAAGAGTGCCACTGTTGTTGAAGTAGTGAGGGTGGGAGACTAGAATCCAATCCAATATACTCCCATTGGAGGGGTTTTTGGCAGGGTGGGTTACCAAAGTGATCAGTTGTGAGAAATTATAAAGGTTGATGTTAGTGAGGTTTGTAGGAGACTGTATAAGGGCCCAGTTAATATTAACATCTCCTAGGATTATGGTTTCATTACTAATGTTACTGGATAGCCAGGAAAGGATCAGTGTCTTTTTGGCAAATATTTTTAGGAGCTGATAGATTTCCAGGTCTCAACGAAACTATAAATATGAGATGTTTTTTGGAAATGAATTCATAAACTATACTATTGATACACATTTTAAAGTACCTATATACACAGATATACATATATATTTATTTTATGATGTCTAAAAGAGTCTATTTCATCTTTGTTCCATAGTTTTATATTTGTTAAAATGTATGTCTTTAAGTCTTGATTAATTATTTAAATCAATCAATTATGTAAATTATATGTGATTGATGTGTTATTTAAACAGTTGTATGGATGGAGAAGTTGTTTCTGAGGAAGTTCACAGAATATTAAACGTGAATGAAAGCGCTAAAAACAACTTGTGGAGTCTCATAATTGGCTGTTGGGTTGAAGCTGAATTCATTTGTTGTTCAAGTTACTTGGTTCACATTGTGTTTTCATCTTTTTGGTCCTTCCAGGGAGTATCTGCTTAAAAATTCCATTCACTTAAGCTAAAAGTAAATCTTGCAAAGTTAGTTATTATATTTTCATCTGTTGACATTCATTGGATGCTAGTCAGTAAAAATCCATTGTGTGTTACACTTGCCTCTGAAATGGGTATTATCTCTTTAGACCCAGGTAGCCAGTATCCCGAATTGCAGCACTGTTTTAGTTCCTGTTTGCCTTAAGCCTTTGGGAATGATAGCTACATTCCTACTGCACACTGTGCCAGGCTTCTTATGAGGGTACAGCAGTGGCAGAATGGATTCATTGGTCCCAGAATTCAAATCTTGTGGCCAGTTGCATAAGAATCTGTAAAACCTGGAAACAGAATCTGTACTGGCAAACAGCACTGGACAGTTTTACAAATGGGAAATCTTTCCAGCTGACAACTCCAGAGGCATTAGTCACTGTGGATGTAGCTGAACTTGGTAGAGAGAGTATACTGGGCAACCAATTCAGGGTGTTTAGATGTCTCAATTATCCAGCCTCTCTACATCATTGCCCTCATGAGTGCAGTCTTTGTGACTGTTAGCTGTTGAGGACTCCCTTCCTTGGAGTTTTCATGCTATTCACACTGACAGTTTCAGTACATTGTGGAGGGGTGGTAGATAGTTGATCTCACCCTATATGATGAGAAGCTGAGAGACTTTGGCAGTCTATCACCCGTCCAACGTTTTTCTAGTGCCCACTCACATTACAGGGTAAGACATTTCTCTGGCAGATAAAGTAAATTGCTTCTTACTGATGTCACAAGTGGCCTGTCAGCCCTCATGGTAGCTCACAGATTATTCTGTCTGTGCATAAGCCTCAGAGTCATTGTTTGGCTGCCCTTATCAACAGGTAAACTCCTTTTACTGTTGTCTCTATTTCCTTTGATGACGAAAGTGGTCTAGAAAGCCAGATATAATGTGAAAATTTTTCCTTATAAACCCAAAATGATCTTAAATGTGGTTTCAATACTTCTACCCCTCCTTTTGGTGAAGCCCTTATGATTATGACTCTGCAAAATATTGCTGACCCGCCTTCTTGCAGACTTTAGCCATACAGTCAGTCCCTCAGACTCTGTGCTTTGCTTTTTTAGTTTCACTAATTGTATGTAACTTCTTGTCTGTGCAGGTTGTACAGATGCTTTGCATATCTGTCCAGGACCATCCATTCATATCATTTACAAGTATATCTGGTTTTGTTTTTCCATTCCTGGTTCCTTTTCTGCTCTAGTCCCTTCGGTTTGATTATCTTTCAGAAATTTTTGATTCAGGGCTTTGCTACTCCCCTGTCAAAGTCCATGTCATAACCATTTCAGATTTCCATTTGGGGTTAGACGTTTCTTGTCTGGCTTTAATTGAAGTATGTAAGGCATTTTCTGAAAATTACCTTTTCTCAGCAGACCTTCACTTTACTTTCACTTTACAAGATCTGTACCACCCTGGGATTTTATATTGTTTATTCAAGAAGCTCTCCTTCTCTCCTTTCATGACAGTCTCTTCATCATATTTAAAGTAACTTTCTTGAAAGTCCCTGTCTCTCTCTCTAGTTGCAGTGACATCCTTTAAAAATAATTGCTGAGCATCAGTTTGTCAGTCCGTCGTATTTGTCCTTTCACAAGACAGAGGCAGACTGAAAACTAACCCAACAGAGATAATCGTAACGAGACCATCAGCAGTCCCATCAATTTACCCATTTTCATGCCCTAGTGATTTAGTAACGGAGAATATATGCTTCATTACATGGGTGTGCCCGGGTAGTTCATATTTTACATTGTAAAGAACAGAAGCTAGACAAACAGGCAGCCAGCCTTTTGCATAATCCTCTAAACAGGAATCAGACCGAAAGTCTGCAAGCATATACCATCTTGCTGCTTTTACAGTTGCATATATGCCTACCATTTAAAGTGTGAGAATCTTCTCTGTGCAGCATTTGACTCCCATTCGACAAGAGCTGCAGTGACGTCTTCAGCTTTCTTTTGATATGCTTCTTTATAAAACATTTGTGCAGTACCTGTCTTACCTTTTCTTGACACCTCACTAGAGTACTGTAACACTGGAGGCAATGTCCAGGTTCAGGTCTCCCTGTGTGATCATTGTCCAAGTAATGTTCCCATAGAATGCCCACCCAGGAAGATTTGTTATTGGCTTTGCCCTGTCACTAGAGAGGATGGATCGCTTCTTATAAAAAAGTTATATACTTACCATAATGATATCTCCAGAAGTGCTAGGGTCTATCCTCTGTAACATATCATCCTCGCCTTTGGTGTAATTTGTCTAGAGACTCCTTTCCTTACCTGCTGTTGCTAATAGCTAATGGATATTTATAGCATAGGTTTAGAAGTCATAAAGATGCCAGAAACTGCAGCACATGTTGGGATAGCAGCCTAGTAAAATTTTGTCTGTCCAGTGGTACTGAGACTGGTATTTAGTCCTGTGTTTAAATAGGTTGGATCTTCTAGTTAAAACCATGCTATGGTAAGTATATAACTGCTGTATATTTCAGTCATGGTGTACCTCCTCATTGTTAATCCTTGTGGTCTCTACTGTTTGTATTTTCCTGGTGTTTTTGTCTGTTACAATGCATATTATGTTGTATTTTCGTTTAATTTCTGCACTTCCCTGCAAAATAACTATACTTTGCATCATTGGTGAGGAAGGGGAATGTGTTACTGCTGAGGCTTCAAGGTCGTCTTGTGTCGCACCTGCCTTTTTTACTTTAACTGTATTCCTTAAAAGCAATTCATGAGTGCAGAAAAATGATTACTGAGAAAAACCAGCTTATTAGCACTCGAGGCTGGACAGAGAGTAACATGTATGCTGATGTCATGTTGCACTTTTGTATATGCATCCTTAAAGTTTGGGTTCGGGAATGAGCTCCTGATGGATATACCTTCTTCTTTCCTGGGCTTTTTCTTTACCTGGTAGTACACTGCTGATGTTCCCAAAGCTCCCCTGGAGGTTTGAGCTGCAGTACATGCTGTGGGCTTCTTCTCCTTACTCTTGCTCCACCTTTCCTTTTGCTGGTTCTTGGCTTATTTTTCTGAAGCGTAGTTTCTCCTTTATTTGCTGGTTGGTGATTTAAATGATTAATGGACAGAATTTCTGCATTTTCATATTTTTGCATCTCAACTTGACTTTCATCTTGTAGTAGTAGATGTCCTTCAAGGATGCATCTGCAGTCCTAACAAATGGGTTGTCCTGTCGTCAGGCAGCCCTTCGGTCGGCCGGATTCCAAAGTCTGGGTCTGGCCTCGGCTGGTGTCGCACTTCACCTGACGTCATCTCTGCTGGTCTTCGGGTATAAAGGCATCAGCCGACGCCATTTTCCTCAGTCTTTCTTGCCGTGGGCGCCAAGCAGAAGCTGTTCGCAAGTGCCGGTCGGTCAGATCCAGAGATTACTACTACCGAATACTGCCTCAGCCGATGTCAGAAAAAGTGAATAACTGTTTAACTTGTGGGAAACAAATACCTCATAAAGATTTCCACTCTTACTGCTTACCTTGTTTAGGCCCAGACCACGACGTAGCAGCCTGTTTAGCCTGTGCTTCTTTCAACCGACGAACGCTTAGGCGTCGGTCGGAGTTTGCCGAACAGTTTTTCGGCTCAAATTTTGCGTACATTATGCCGTCGGATCCTCCGACTTCTCAAATTGTTAAGAAACGCAAAGAAAAAGACCGACACTCGCGGTCCACGGTTTTGGCCAAAACCATGGTTAAGCAAACCGCGAGTGTCTCGGTTTCGGCCGAAACCGAGCAAACGGGTCAATCTACAGCCGAATCCATGACTACTACCGAGGCTCCTGCTACCCTAGTTGAATTGGATGTCTCTACCCCAGCACGTGGTGCTGCTAGGCCTCCTGCAGCCATGTCTATAAAGGCCTTTGCCAGGGCTAAAGCAGCCAAAACTGCTAAGTCTGTGCCTGTTAAGCCCCCCTCTCACAGGCCCAGTTCCAGTTCCCAAATGCTTACTCTGGCAGAGGATCTCATCTCTTTAATAAGGGGATCCCAATCTCACCAGACAGGGCCTCTCAACCTCCAGAAAAGAGACCTAGAGCAGAACCCCCTGAGCCAGTATCCTCAGATGACTCTTCTGATGATTCAGACAATACAGACCATCCAGAGGCTCCTTTTTCTACTTATGAAGATTCCGATGCTGAAGAATCTATTCCTTCTGCCTCTCCACCAGAGGAATTTTCCTTTGGGGAAACCTTACATGCCATGAGAGAGCAATTCCAATGGCAGGGACAAGATTTCTCAGATTCAAGAAAAAGGCTTAGGACCTTTCTACACTTACCGCAACATAGGCCCTTAGCTATACCTCCAGTTCTTCCTGTTGTGGATGATGCATTTAATGATGTTTGCACTGCTCCTGATACTTTACCTCCAGCCCCTGCCAAGCCCGATAGGTTTTACAGGGTACCGGACACTCATCACCACCTATACAAGGCTCCCCTTGCAGATCCTGAGACTATCTCCCAGGGGCCTAAGGCAGTAGCTTCGACCTCAGCGAAAAACCCTCTCCCTTCTGAAAGGGAATCCAGGTCCTTAGAGAGATGGGGTAAAGAAGTATACACCTCTGCTACTCTCTCAGCTAGAGCTTTGAACTGTCAGTTCCATATGATCCAATACCAAGAGTTTATGCTTGATCAGTTAACTAAGAAACTGTCCTCTGATGATTCCTTAGATAAGAAATATGTTTTAGAAATGGTGAATAACATTCAGCAGGTTAGTAACCATTCTTTAAAATGTGGCTATGATGCACTGGAGGCTTCATTTAGATCAGCCATGACTGGCACAGTTATAAGAAGGCATGCATGGTTGAAAGAACAGGTCTTGCCGGATCATGTTAAAGCAAAACTATTAGATGCTCCTATGGATAAGGTCAGTCTATTTGGTTCTCCTGCCCAGCAAGTAATGAAGAAAATGGAAGAGAAGGCAAAATCTGTACAAACAGTTAAAGATTTCTTACAGGTTCAGCCCCCAAGGTTTGGCAGGAACTGGCCTTCCAAAAATTGGTCCTTTCCAGACTCCTCTAAATCTCAGAGAGGCAGGAATAGACGTTCCAGAGGCAGAAATCAATCCAGAGGAGGTGCCTACAGAGGACGCCAGTGGCAAGGCAATAACCAACGAGGCACAGACACAACCACTGCCACTACAACAGGACAAACACAGTGACTTGGCTCTGACACCGCCTTCCAGGGAACAAATAGCAGCACCCTTAGGCGGAAAGTTAGCCTTATTTCCAAAAAATTGGCACTATATCACAAGAGACAAGTGGATTTTGCAAACTATAGACCAAGGCTACAGGTTTCATTTCCACACCTTACCAGTAAAAAGAGGAATGCCAAACCTACCACCAAATCAAAAAACAGAAACCCTAAAACAGATAGCTCAATTAACAAAGATGAGAGCTGTGGAAAGGGTGCCACCTACAGAACAGGGCAAAGGATTTTATTCCAGACTCTTCCTAGTACCAAGAAAAGAGAAAAGTTGGAGACCTATTCTCGACTTGTCCGCTTTAAACACATTCATCATTGTTCCAAAATTCAAAATGCTGACCCTACAGCAACTTCTTCCCATGCTGGGCAAGGAGTGTTGGCTGGTAACTCTAGATCTCAAGGAGGCATACCTGCACGTCCCCATACGACCAAATTGCAGAAGATACCTCAGATTTCTTGCAGGATCAGAGCATTATCAATTCTCAGCATTGCCCTTTGGCTTATCTACTGCGCCCAGAGTATTCACAAAATGCCTGGCATCAGTAATCGCCCATTGCAGGCTACAGGGAATCCAAATTTATCCATACCTGGACGACTGCCTGATACAAGCGGACAACAAAAGCAAGCTGACACAAGACTTACAAAGAGTCATTTGCTTACTACAAGCCCTGGGATATACAGTCAATTTAAAAAAGTCAAGACTGATACCATCCCAAACAAGAACATTCTTGGGTGAAGAATTGGACACAGTAAAACAGATGGCATTCCTAACTGCAGAAAAACAAGAACATCTCCCTCTTTACTTCTTGGCATTAACAAAGGAGAACAAACTAACAGCAAGGAAAGTACTGCAGGCCTTGGGCTTCATGGCATCATGCATAATCCTGGTCCCCCATGCCAGACTGCATATGAGAAAGCTACAGTGGTACCTAAAGAATTTATGGTCTCAACACAGGCACAGCTTAGAAACCGAAATACCACTAATCCCATGCCTGAAACAAGAATTCCTATGGTGGGCTCAAGCATGCCAGTCAAACCCAGGTTTGCCCTTCCACAACATTCAAGCAAGCCAAACCATCACAACGGACGCCTCAGACCTAGGTTGGGGGGCCCACATGCTGGACAAATGCATTCAAGGATTATGGACTCCAGATCAGCTGCACCTCCACATAAATCAAAAAGAAATGCTGGCAGTAAAACTAGCAATCCAGAATTTCAGACCATTCCTCAAAGAAGGCCAATTAATGATAAGGACAGACAACACCACAGTCATGTGGTACATCAACAAACAGGGAGGCACTCATTCATACCCCCTATGTCAAATGGCTCTGGACCTATGGAATATGGCTCTGAGCTACAACATTCAGTTACAGGCAATATTTGTACCGGGAAAAGAAAACATCCTAGCAGACATGTTAAGCAGAACTACCTCGGATGCTCACGAATGGATGCTACACCCGGACATCTTCAAGGCCATCACAAAAAAATGGGGAATGCCACAAATAGACCTATTCGCATCCCCACTCAGTCACCAGATCAAGAAATTCTGCACAAGACATACCACCCACTGGCTTGGAAGGTGGACTCTCTATCCTTCAGTTGGAAAGACCTGACAGCATATGCATTTCCACCTCTTCCTTTGATGCACAAGGTACTACTGAAAATCAAAGAGGAACGTCCAAGGATAATTCTGATAGCTCCAAATTGGCCAAGACAACATTGGTATCCATTGCTGAGGAGCATGTCTCGGGGAGGAACGTGGACACTACCCCTGATTCCTTTGATGTTAACTCAGAGCGACTACAACATCATGCATCCAAACCTGAAAACTCTACAACTGACTGCCTGGAACATTACATAAGAGCAACTAACCCAGATTTATCCCAAAGGGTTAAAGACATTATCCTTGAGGCCCGCAGACCTTCAACAAGAAGGAACTATGCAGGAAAATGGAAAAGGTTTGTCATTTGGAGTTCTGAAAGAGGAAAAGATGTGTCAAAGATAGATATTGCCAACATCCTGGAGTATTTGGCAGAGCTTCTCCATACAGGCCTGTCCTATTCCTCCATCAAGATACATGCATCAGCTATTTCTGCAGAATACAGCTTGATCCCCTGTCTTCTCACACCCTCTACTCAGGCAGTTCCTCAGAGGAATCAAGAATGTAAAACCTCCTAGGAAACCACCATTACCAGCATGGGACTTGAACTTTGTGCTAGAAAAATTGACACTCCCTCCATTCAACCAGCAGCAACAGCAGACCTTCAACACCTATCCTGGAAAACTGCTTTCCTACTGGCAATTACTTCAGCAAGGAGGGTTTCGGAACTACAGGCCTTAATGGCAGTACAACCCTTCCTAATCTTCCATCAAGATAGAGTGTCCATGAGAACTAATCCTATATTTATGCCTAAGGTGGTATCCAGAGTGTCTCTAAACCAGGCAATCCACCTACCTACCTTCTTTCCCAATCCACAGAACAGGGGAAAGACTGCTGCATACCTTGGATGTACACAGACAGTTGCGCTACTACCTGGACAGAACCAAGGGCAATAGAAAAACTGACCAGCTTCTAGTAGCTTATGCAACAGGAAGGAAGGAAAAGCAATTTCCAAACAGACAATCTCCAAGTGGATAGGAAATTGCATAAGATTCTGTTACTCCTACCATGGAAAGCAAATTCCACAGAACATAAGGCCTCATTCTACAAGGGCTACAGCCACTACCACAGCTTTCTTACGAGGAGGGGCTACCAAGGACATTATTGAGGCGGCTACTTGGACCTCCGTGCATACATTTGCCAAGCATTATAACTTACCTCTATACTCTAGATCCCGAGCAGGCTTTGCCACTGCTGTTTTGCAAGGGATCCTAACTACACCATAATTCTTCTTCCTCCTCCCCTAGTTTGGCTATGGTATTCTACCCATTTGTTAGGACTGCAGATGCATCCTTGAAGGACATAGTACAGTTTTGTACCTACCATAAATGTAGATCTCCGAACAGGATAGCATCTGCAGTCAGGATTACCCACCCTCCTTCCCCTCTGTGGTACTCCTAGGGTATTTACCCTCCTAATACCTAGCTGGGGATCTCTTATGGTGTATTTGTTTGTATATATGTACATACATGCTTATTTTTTGTGTTTGCCTTCTACTTTGTTGGAAACATTGGCATTTATCCAAAATTTAGCTTTCCAAGAGGGCAACTGGCATCTGGGGCAAGAAACACCGAGGAAAATGGCGTCGGCTGATGCCTTTATACCCGAAGACCAGCAGAGATGACGTTGGGTGAAGTGCGACACCAGCCGAGGCCAGACCCAGACTTTGGAACTGCCGATCAAGGGCTGCCTGACGACAGGACAACCCATTTGTTAGGACTGCAGATGCTATCCTGTTCGGACATCTACATTTATGGTAGGTACAAAACTGTACTTTTGCTTTACTCCAGGATAATTCTGTGTTAAAGATCCGTTTTCTTTATTGATGGTATGCTTGACCTGTGGCCTCAACATAAAATTGAAGGGCTGATGGGGCATTACATTGTCATTTGGGTCTCTAGACTTAGTAGTTCATCATGGACTTCAAGGAATGTAATTCCGCAGTGAAGTAATTCCATACAGAAATCTGGCAAGATTTGTAAATTTTAACATCCTAGCAGAAGTGCTGCCTGTGCCATGTTTGCTTAGCCAAGGAAGCATGCAAGCAGTGCAGCATAGACGTGTTTTTTTTTTTTTTTTTTTTTTTTTATCTTATGTTTTCTATTATGTATACAATCCATGTGTAGATTCATCCTCCTGGAATACTCAGAGATCTTGAAATGGACATGAAAATGCTTATTAGTCACTTGTTTTAGACTTTGTCTCACTACAGATTTGGTTAGTGTTCTATGATGTGGGAAATGTGTTTGCCTAACATGTCAGATAGTTTAGCTCATCTTCTGAACTGTATTTTCTAAATGCAGTCCGCATTTACATTTTTCATAACTTTTTATCTTGCTCAAGCTTTCCATAGTCTTTTCACACATCTGATTCTCCAGAGATTCTGCCACGTTCTTTGTGTTTATTTCCCCTTGCCACTCTTGCAAATTAACACAGTTAAATCGATATGGTCCTTCATAATAATAATTTTATACTTCTGTACAAGTCCCTGTGACCTAATCACTCCTTCCCTTAGCTTTTCAGTATGTGGCTTTTTTAGCAGCCATGTTTACATTTTTTAGTCTTCTGGAAGATAGATTACATGTAGTAAGCAGCTGTTCAAGCAAGTTTGAAGCCACACTCCTAATTTTTGCAAGGCAACATAGTGTAGTGGTTAGAACTGCAGCTTTACATGCAGGTGTTCATGGTTCAAGTCCCAAGAGAGGAGACTTATTTTAGGGGTGGGAGATTGGCATAATGGTTAGGGTGCGTACCTTACAGAAACAAAGTGCAGTGTTTGATTCTCACATGGGGTAATTGGCTAGGCTTAAAATAGTCCACAAAGGGCAGTTAGCCTAGTACTAATCTATGAACCTATGAGTTCCCCATGTAAACGCTGTCATTGTTGTTTATTTATACAGTAGTCTTCCTAATTTTATTCAACATTGACAGCTGAATTAAAATCATTAAATTTAGTCTGATTATTTGTATAAAATGTGCCCAAACATATGGAGTGCAAATACAGTTACTGTCTAAGTGAGATGGAGTCGCATTGTATGTTTTATTATATTTGATAGTGTGTTAGTTACCAGATGTTCTAAAATATCATCCCAGATGTTCTTCATCTCACATTGCTGCAGTCATAACCTGTGGGTAGTCCGCTGTCCTCGGTCGGCCCGAATACCAAAGTGTTAGGCTGGCGTCGGTCATGGTCGCTTAGATCTGACGTCAGTACGCCGTGGTACTAAAGCGCATGACCGACGTCATATCCTCAGTCTTTCTTGCCGCATGGTCTGAAGCAGAAGCAGCGTTTGCAAGTGCCGTTCGGCGTCCTGAAATTTTCGTATTCTGAGTTTCAGACCGAAAACCGAGTTGGGCTAAGTACCCCGTTGGGGAATATTTTTGTCTTTTCTTGCCTCAGTTAATTCCGGATGTCAGAAAAAGTGAATAATTGTATTTCTTGTGGGAAACAGATACCTCATAGGGATTACCACTCTCTCTGTATTCCTTGCTTGGGGCCTGAGCACGACGTAGTCGGGTGTCGCTTTTGTGCTAGGTTTAATAAGTGCACCATTAAACGTAGGTTAGATTGCGCTAGGCTTGTCTTCGGTAAGCGGTGTAATTACAATATGCCGTCGGATCCTCCGACGCCCGCTACCGCTAAGAAGCGCAAGGAAAAATCGTTAAAGTCTAAGCAGGATGAGTCGTCTATTCCGGACGCCGGTTCTTTAGAAACTATGGTGGAATCTGTGGATCCAGCCGAGGTTTCGGCTGGGTCTCAGGGGGAGCCTTTAATATTGCAAGATGTGGCCTCTCAGGAGTCGGGTCAGGCTGAGGGGGCCTCTCAGGTTACTGTACTCCCTTCTTTGCATAAGTTGGTTAGGCCTTCCCCTTCTGTCTCTAAGGTACCTTCCAAGGTCAGGCCTGGTTTGTCTTCCTCTGGTGTCAGTCCTAGTTCTGCAGGTTCTGTACCTAAAAAACACATGCTTAAAATGGCAGAAGATTTGATTAGCTTAATCAGGGGTTCTATGCCCCCTCCAGATAAGAGGCCTTGGGTGGAGCCAGAGGTGGAAAGTTTGGAACATGCTTCAGATTACTCAGAGTCTTCGGCTGAATACATTCAGGATTTTCCTCCTTATTCTGATTCAGACGCAGAGGATTCTAGTCCTTCTGCTTCTCCTCCAGAGGATTTTTTTTTTTTCAGAAACCCTGCATTCTATGAGGGAGCATTTTAAATGGGAAGGTCAGGATTTTTCAGATTCCCGAAAGAGGCTTAGGGAATTTTTGTTTTTACCACAACATAGGCCCTTGGCTATACCTCCTGTTTTGGATGTTGTTCAGGATGTTTTCTCTGAGGCTTCCCTTAATCCAGACTCTTTGCCTCCTGCACCGGTTAAACCAGATAGGTATTACAGAGTACCAGAGGCTCATAAATATTTGTATAAGAGCCCTAGGGCTGACCCAGAAACTATTAGCCAGGGACCTAAGGGTGTCAGGGCTTTTGTTGTAAAGAATCCCGTTCCTATGGATAAAGATTCTAGAGCTTTGGATAGGTGGGGTAAAAAAGTGTATACCTCTTCCACTCTAGCAATGAGGGCTTTGAATTGCCAGTTTCATATGCTGAAGTACCAGAATTTTCTCCTTACTTAGTTAAAATCTAAGGTAGATGCTTTGGCAGAGGGCATAGAGTGTAAGGAATTACAGGATTTGGTGCATGCCTCTGATCAGGTGGGTAAGCATTCTTTGCAGTGTGGTTTCGATGCTTTACAGGCTTCTTCCAGGGTGGCTGCCACTGGATCAGTTATTCGTAGGCACGCCTGGCTTAAGGATCAGAACTTGTCAGAGCATGTTAAAGCTTGAATTTTGGATACTCCCCTTCAGTCTGAAGTTTTGTTTGGTACTCCTGTGGAATCAGTCTTGAAGAAAATGGAAGACAAAGCTAAGTCTATGCAGACTGTTATAGATTTTTTGCAGGTGCAGCCCCCTAAGTTTAGCAGAAATTGGCCTACTAAGGGATGGGCTTACCCTTCTTCTGATTTACAGTCTAGGGGCAGATCTAGACGTGGTAGGGGCAGAGCTCAGGGTTCTTTCAGGCCTAGGACGTGGAGTTCCTCTGCACAATCTCCAAGTGAGGGCAGGGGCCAGTCCTTTCGTAAGCAGACCCAATGACCTGCATCTTCAGCTGCCAGATCCTTCCTGTCTGGCAGCTCCTCTAGGAGGAAAGTTGGCACTTTTCAGACAAAATTGGTTTTTAGTCACCCAGGACAAATGGGTGTTGGACATTATAGACCGAGGCTACAAGTTTTATTTCCACACATTGCCTCCTTTCAAAGGCATGCCAGACGTTCCTCCTCAGCAAAGGGCGAGGCTCACAAACAGATTTCTTTACTTCTTCAAATGGGAGCTATACAGCAGGTCCCTCTGTCAGAAGTGGGCCTAGGATTTTATTCTCGCCTGTTTCTTGTACCAAAGAAAGGAAACACTTGGAGGCCAATTTTGGATTTGTCTATCCTCAACACATACCTGGACATTCCAAAATTCAAAATGTTGACTTTGCAACAACTTCTGCCTCTGTTAGGCAAAGATTACTGGATGGTAACTCTGGATCTCAAAGAGGCTTATCTTCATATTCCTATCAGGCCCAGTTGCAGGAGATTCCTGCGTTTTCAGGCTGGGACTTTACATTATCAGTTCTCTGCATTGCCCTTTGGCTTATCTACTGCACCCAGGGTGTTCACAAAGGTTCTGGCTCCAGTGATAGCCTTCTTAAGGTTAAGAGGAATACAAATTTATCCTTATTTGGATGATTGCCTGATTCTTGCTCAAGACAAAGACAAGCTACTTCACCATCTACGGTATGTTATGGCAGTGTTAAGGTGCCTAGGGTATTCTGTGAACGAAACAAAGTCCAGTCTAGTACCCTCTCAGGAGATGTGCTTTCTGGGTGTGAGACTGAATACAGCCTCTCAGATGGCATTTTTGACCCCGGACAAGCAAAGAAATCTTACGCTTTACTTCCAACAATTGTCTCTACAGTCCAGGCTGACTGCAAGGACAGTCCTTCAAGCCTTGGGGTTCATGGCATCTTGTATTCTGGTGCTTCCCAATGCCAAACTGCATATGAGGAAGCTACAATGGTATCTCAAAAGTGTATGGACACAACACTGCCACGATCTGTTCACTGTCATTCAGATAATACCTTGCATCCAAAGGGAATTTTTGTGGTGGGCTCAGGAATGTCACCTAAACAAGGGACTCTCTGTGACCTGACCAGAGGCGAGTCAGATCTTAACGACAGATGCCTCAGACAAGGCTTGGGGAGCACACCTCAATGGAAAATGGGTTCAAGACATGTGGCCTGCCAGACTTCAACATTTGCATATCAACTTGAAGGAGATGTTAGCGGTCCAATTTGCATTGATGGCTTTCAAGGATCTACTTCACCCAGGACAAGTGTTGATTCAAACAGACAGCACAACTGTCATGTGGTACATCAACAAGCAAGGGGGAACCCATTCGTACCCTCTTTGCAGGCAAGCTATGATTTTGTGGGAGACTGCTCTCAGTTTGCACCTCACTCTTCAGGCAAGGTTTCTGCCAGGAGCACAGAACTCCTTAGCGGATGTTTTGAGCAGACAGATGGTGGATCCCCACGAGTGGAAGTTGGATCCTCATGTATTTCGACAGTTGACAGTGATTTGGGGGACTCCAGACATAGATCTGTTCGCTTCTCCACTAAATTTCCAGTTGCCAAAGTTTTGCACCAAGATGTTTCATCCAAAAGCTTGGAAAGTGGATGCTCTATCATTCAGTTGGAGCAATCTTCACGTCTATGCCTTTCCTCCTCTGCCTCTCCTTCCCAAGGTGCTCTTGAAGGTCAGACAGGACAAGCCCTCCATGATCCTTATAGCTCCAGATTGGCCACGGCAGCACTGGTACCCTCTACTGAGGAGTTTAGTACGGGAGCCTCCTTGGCCTTTGCCAGCAACTCCACACCTTTTGTCCCAGGCAGGCAATCATTTCCTCAATGTCAGGATACAGTCCCTGCATCTGACGGCCTGGCATATTCTGTTCTAAAACCTGGAGGGTCGCAGCTTCCTCAACAAGTTTTGAATGTCATTTTGGAGGCCAGAAGGCCTAGTACAAGGAAAGTTTATGCTGATAAATGGAGGAGATTTTTTATTTGGAGCAAAGCAAAGAGCTTTGATGTTTCAGGGCCTAATTTGAGTGTTTCACTTCAATATCGTACAGAATTATTAGACAAAGGTTTGTCTTTCTCCTCTGTAAAAGTTCATGCTGCAGCCATTTCTGCTCATTATGACTGTGACCCACCATTATTCTCTCATCCTTTGTTTAAGCAATTTCTTAGAGGGGCAAAGAACATAAGACCCCCGCGTAGAGCTCCTACTCCTTCCTGGGATCTCAATTTTGTGTTGGAAAAACTCACTTTACCTCCTTTTGAACCTGCAGCTACATCTGAGTTGAAGTTTTTGTCTTGGAAGACTGCTTTTTTGTTGGCCATTACGTCTGCTAGAAGGGTATCTGAATTACAGGCTCTAATGGCAGTTGAACCCTTCCTGATTTTTCATAAGGATAGGGTATCCCTGCGTACTAACCCTACTTTTATGCCTAAAGTGGTTTCAAATGTGGCCTTGAACCAATCTATTCGTTTGCCTACATTTTATGCTGATCCCCAAAATAAAGGGGAGAAAATTTTGCACTCTTTGGATATTCACAGGCAGTTGCGTTATTATTTGAGCAGAACTAAAGGGTTCAGACAGTCTCAACAGTTGTTTGTTTCTTTTGCTTTGGGTTCTCAGGGGAAACCTGTTTCGAAACAATCTATTTCTAAGTGGATTGGACATTGTATTGCCTTTTGCTATTCTCATCATGGTAAAGAAATTCCGGCTGGAATCAGACCTCATTCCACTAGGGCTACTGCCACCTCTACTGCTTTTTAAGGTGTAGCTACTAAAGATATTTTGGAGGCAGCTACTTGGAGTTCAGTGCACACTTTTCTAAACATTATCATCTCCCTCTTTATTCCAAATCTAGGGCTGGGTTTGCCACTGCAGTTTTACAGGGCATGTTAGCAGCTCCCAATGCTTTATGATTTTGCCAACCTCCCTTTTCCTTTGCTTTGGGATTCTACCCACAGGTTATGACTGCAGCAATGTGAGATGAAGAACATAGTACAGTTTTGTACCTACCATAGATGTAGATGTTCGAAGATCCACATTGCTGCAGTCTAATTTACCCTCCCTCCTTCCCCTCTGTAGTTTGGAGTGGTTGTGTGGTTTGGGTTGTAGATATTGTTTGTGCATGGGTGTTTGGAGGTTTTTGGTTTTTGGTTATGGCCTTTCTTTTTAGGGCCTTCTGACATCTGGGGCAAGAAAGACTGAGGATATGACGTCGGTCATGCGCTTTAGTACCACGGCGTACTGACGTCAGATCTAAGCGACCATGACCGACGCCAGCCTAACACTTTGGTATTCGGGCCGACCGAGGACAGCGGACTACCCACAGGTTATGACTGCAGCAATGTGGATCTTCGAACATCTACATTTATGGTAGGTACAAAACTGTACTTTTTGTAAAAGCAGCAAAACTGGATTAATTTGTGTTGTATAATGTAACTTCCTAGATGTCTGAACTATTTTTTTTTTTTTTTTTGCAAGGTTCCAAACATTTTCAAAAGTTAGTTGAGCTGATGCTTCATTTCTTACGCAGGCCTCATAATGTAGTTTATTCAAATTAAGGAACCCACGTTTGTAGCAAAATGGACCGCTTGACTGGAATGAAATATGGTTGCAATAAGAAATTCTGACTTGGGACATGCATACTTTTGACCCCAGATCCTAGTTAGGGAGTAAGTACCTGGTACTCTGAGTCGAGGTAGGGTTCTGAACCATTGAGGTTTATTAAAGGTAATGGCCCCCTTAAGAAGAGACAGAAGACTAAACATATTTCTCCCACTCACAGAGCTCCTCAGAAGGAGTGGCAGGATTTTACTCGGGGCTTGTTTAATGCCCTGATGGCCTCGAGACCACCCCAGGGGGTTTGGTTCCTGCCGCTCCTGGATGTTCATCGTGTTACACTGCTGCAGTCATTACACTTGGGTTAACCTGCCGTCAGGCGGTCCCGCAGTTGGCCAGAGTTCCAAAGTCTTGGTCCAGCGTCGGTTGCTGTCGCCTCTGCCCTGATGTCAGTGCGACAGGGGTATATAAGATGCAGCCAACGCCATTTTCTTCAGTCTTTCTTGCCGCGCGGTGCCCGAAGCAGAAGCAGTTCGCAAGTGCCGGTCGGCTGACTCCTGAGATTTTCATTCCAAATCCGGAACCGAAGTCTTCTAAAAAAGCTAAGTACCCTGTTGGGAAAACTTTTTCTTGCCTCAGACTGATGTCAGTAAAAGTTAATAACTGTATTTCTTGTGGGAAGCAAATACCTCATAAGGATTTCCACTCCTATTGCATTCCATGCCTAGGCCATGACCACGACGTCACTGGTTGTCGGCTTTGTGCTAGGTTTAACAAGCGCACTATTAAATGTCGGTTTGATTTTGCCCAACATTATTTTGGTAGAAAATTCAATTACACCATGCCGTCGGAAAGTCCGATGACCGCAATGCATAAAAAGTGCAAGGACAAGGACAGGCATCAGAGGCCCAAAACCAACGACGAGGCCTCTTCTAGGCTGGTCGCCAGTTCTCTGGTTTTCAGCGAGGCGCCTACGCAACCCCTGACTACCGCTTCCACAGACCACCTCCGTCTCCCACGTGGAGCTGGCTGGGCCTTCGGACGCACTAGGTCTTCAGCTTACCGATCCTAAACCTACAGAGGGAACCAAAGTAGCTGAGCAATCCACAGCTACAGAGGGTGTTTTCAGACCTACCCAGTTAACCATTAAACCCTCTGCTAAGTCTAAGCCCCCCTTAAAAGCAGAGAAACAGACACAACTCTCTCCAGGACAGGCTTCCATGCCTAAGAAACAAATGCTAAAAATGGCCGAGGACCTAATCACCCTGATCAGGGGGTCCCATCCCCCTCCTGATAAAAGGCCCAGACAGGATGCAGACTATGAATCTTCTGACCAGGTGTCCATTTCCTCAGACTCTTCCTCGGACCTAGGATATTCTTTACCCCCTTATGAGGATTCTGATGCTGAGGAATCAATTCCATCAGCCTCTCCGCATGAGGATTTCTCCTTTGGGGAGACCTTACATACCATAAGGGAGCATTTCCATTGGGAAGGTCAGGATTACTCAGAATCCAAGAAAAAGCACAGAGACTTCCTTTTATTGCCTCAACACAGACCCCTTGCTATCCCGCCAGTTTTAGACATTGTGGATGATATCTACACTGAATCCAGTTTGAACCCTGACTCATTACCCCCAGGCCCAGTTAAACCTGATAGATATTACAGAGTCCCTGACTCTCACAAGTTTCTGTACAAAAGCCCTGTTGCTGACCCTGAAACTATTTCTCAGGGACCCAAAGGGATTAAGGCCTCATCAGCAAAAAACCCAGCTCCCTCTGACAAAGATTCCATAGCATTAGACAGATGGGGAAAGAAGGTATATATGTCTGCGACTTTAGCAATGAGAGCCTTCATTTGCCAGTTTCACATGCTAAAATATCAGCAATTTTTCATGTCTCAGTTGAAACAAAAGATGCTTCCAGATTCAGATCCTCCAAACTTAAAAGAAATGCAGGATTTATTGCATGCAGCTGAACAAGTGGGAAAACATACTTTGCAATGTGGGTTTGATTCCTTAGACCTCCTGTAGAGCAGTAGTTACAGGCTCTGTCATTAGAAGGCATGCTTGGTTAAAAGAACATATGTTACCAGATCATGTTAAGGTTAAATTATTGGATGCACCTTTGCAGCGGGATGTGCTGTTTAGCGTTGAGGCAGAAGAGGTATTAAAGAAGACGGAGGATAAGGCAAAATCTATGCAAATGGTAAAAGATTTCTTACAGGTTCAGCCTCCTCGTTTTAGCAGAAATTGGCCAACAAAGAATTGGTCCTTTCCAGTCACAGATAGACCACAAAGGGGCAGATACAGATGGCCAAGAGGTAGAGGTCAGACACAAGGCCCTTACAGGCCTCGACATTGGGGCGCACCAGGCCAGAAAGAAGGGGAAGACAGGTCTCAACCTTATAAAAAATAGCCTCAATGACTTTCCACTGCAGCTGCCAAACAGCTCTCTCTTGGCAGCCCCCTTAGGAGGGAAAACTGGCACTTTTCTATCACAACTGGCATTGCATCACCAAAGACAAATGGGTTCTCAACATTGTATCTCAAGGTTATAGGTTCCATTTTCACACCCTGCCAAGGCTAAAAGGAATGCCAAATCTGCCACCAAATCAATGGGCAGAAGCTCAAAAACAAATTACATCACTCATGGACATGAGCGTTATTCAAAAGGTATCACCACAGGAACAAGGACAAGGATTTTACTCAAGACTATTTCTGGTTCCCAGAAAGGACAAAGCCTGGAGACCCATTCTGGACCTTTCTACACTAAACACTTACCTGGATGTTCCGAAATTCAAGATGTTGACACTACAGCAGCTTCTTCCCATGCTGGGCAAGAAAGCTTGGCTCGTGACTTTGGACCTCAAAGAGGCATACCTGCATGTCCCTATCAGACAAAACTGCAGAAGATACCTCAGATTTCTAGCTGGTTCAATGCACTCTCAATTCTCTGCACTGCCCTTTGGCTTATCTACTGCGCCCAGGGTCTTCACAAAGTGCCTGGCACCAGTAATTGCATTTTGCAGGCAAAAATGAATTCAAATTTATCCATACCTGGACGACTGCCTGATTCAAGCAGAGAGCAAGGACGTTCTACTAAAACATCTGGTGTACGTAAAAAAGTTATTAAGTTGCCTGGGGTACACAGTAAACAAAAAGAAATCAAAACTAGTGCCCTCACAACAGATAATATTCCTGGGTGCCAGCTTGAACACAGCGGCCCAGATGGCTTATCTCATGCCAAACAAGCAAGGACAACTGACTCAGTATTTTCAATTAATGGCAACAAAGATCCAACTCCCTGCAAGATAAATTCTGCAGGCCTTGGGCTACATGGTATCTTGCATACTGCTAATTCCATATGCCAGACTGCATATGAGGAAACTACAATGGTACCTAAAGAGGGTATGGTCTCAACACTGTCAAAGTTTGGAAACAGTTATACCACTAATTCCTTGCCTACAACAGGAGTTTCGATGGTGTGCACAAGCTTGTCACCTCAACAAGGGACAGCCTTTCACTCAACCCACAGCCAGGCAGACACTGACAACAGATGCATCGGATTACGCCTGGGGAGCACACATGGCAGGAAAATGTATCCAGGGCGAGTGGCCCACAGAGCAAAGACATTTCCACATCAATCAAAAAGAGATGCTAGCTGTACAAAATGCTATTATAGCTTTCAAGGATCTACTGCATCCAGGACAATTGCTACTAAAGACAGACAACACCACAGTTATGTGGTACATAAACAAGCAAGGGGGCACACACTCCTACCCCCTCTGCAGACAAGCCATGACCTTGTGGAACACAGCTCTAAACTACCAAGTTCATCTGCAAGCACAATTCCTGCCAGAAGAGAAAAACACAGTGGCAGACGACCTAAGCAGAAACATTATGGACCCACACGAATGGGAACTGAACCCACAAATATTCAGAATGATAACACAAAAATGATGGAGCCCGGACATAGATCTGTTTGCTTCCCCAAAGAATTGCCAATTACAGAAATTCTGCACAAGGAGCTACCATCCACAAGCATGAAAAGTGGATGCCCTCTCATTCAGCTGGAAAAAACTACAAGTATACGCTTTCCCTCCTTTACCTCTCCTTCCAAAGGTACTCATAAAAGCCAGACAGGAAGAGCCAAAGATGATCCTGATTGCACCAGACTGGCCACACCAGCACTGGTACCCAATCTTAAAGAACTTAGCACAAGAACCACCCTGGGTTTTGCCTCAAATCCCACAGTTACTGCCGCAGCACAACAATCAGATACTTCACAGCCAGCTAAAGACCTTAAATCTAGCTGCATGGAAAATTCCTTAGTCGAGCAAGCAATGCCTCTCTCCAAAGCTGTTATGGATGTCGTTCTGGAGGCCAAAAGGCCTAGCACCAGGAAAGCATACTCGGATAAATGGAAGAGATTCTGTGCCTGGAACCAAGCGTACAGCCTTGACCCTCGTGTCCCAAACATTCCTCAGATATTGCAATACTTAACTGAGATGCCGGACAAGGGTTTCTCTTTTTCATCCATCAAGATCCACGCCTCGACTATCTCTGCTCATTACAACACGGATCCACCAATTTTTTCTAATCCCTTGCACAAACAATACCTCAGAGGGGCTAAAACATAAGACCTCCCCGTAGAGCACCTACACCAACTTGGGACCTCAACTTTGTTTTGCAAAAATTAACTTTACCTCCTTTTGAGCCAGCTAACACAGCAGAATTAAAATACATCTCTTGGAAAACTGCTCTGCTACTGGCAGTAACATCAGCATGAAGAGTTTCAGAATTCCTGGCACTAATGGCAGTGGAACCTTTCCTCATCTTCCACCAGGACAGGGTGTCTTTAAGAACTAACCCTTCATTTATGCCAAAGGTGGTATCAAGTGTGGCTCTAAACCAAACTATTCACTTGCCAACTTTTTATCCAAAACCACAGAACAAAGGGGAGAGACTACTACATTCATTGGACATTCACAGGCAGTTATGCTTCTACTTGGACAAAACCAAAGCTTTCAGAAAATCTGAGCAATTATTGGTAGCATACGCTGAAGGAGCACAGGGAAAAGCCATTTCAAAGCAGACTATTTCAAAATGGATAGGACACTCTATACGTTTTTGCTATACCCACCATGGGAAACCTGTACCTAGCAGCATTAGATCTCGCTCCACCAGGGCAACAGCCACTTCAACTGCGTACCTCTGAGGAGTACCTACCAAGGATATTTTGGAAGCAGCAACATGGAGTTCTGTGCATACCTTCACCAAACATTACCATTTGCCTTTATACTCCAAATCCAGAGCTGGCTTCGCCACTGCTGTACTGCAGGACCTTATAGCCACCCCTAATGCCTTATAGATCCAGCCTCCCTACCTCAGCTTTGGGATTCCACCCAAGTGTAATGACTGCAGCAGTGTAACACGATGAACATAGTACAGTTTTGTACCTACCATAAATGTAGATGTTCGAGTGTAAACACTGCTGCAGTCCAGGTTACCCTCCCTCCTTCCCCTCTTACTTTTTGGTACTTAACACATAAAAACCCACTCGGGGCGCAAAACATAAAGATAACAAAACAACGGTAAGAACCACAGAGGACGCTCCAAGAAGAACAATGAAGCTGACCACTTTTAATGCTCAATGAAATGAACGACTTAGCGCTTTCACCAGTACAACTGGCTTCTTCAGAGTCGTTTGATACATCACAATGCCATGAATTTATTGCACTTAACCCACAGCCATAGGTTAAAATCAAAATGCCCCACCCAATAAAAACATCAAAGTACTTAATATATGATCACACCAAGAAAACATAAAAAATGTATTTATATAATGTATATAAAATATATATATAATGATGGTGATAATTAATGATGCATAAACATAAAAAACATAGTTAAATTGTCATTGTGTAGTGTTTGCAACCAGCTTTGATAAATAAAATTACATTAAATTTGTTGAGATTTCAACTTCAAAAGGGGTTTTAAAGACACACTATCATTAAGCCCAGGGGATTTCAGTGCATTAAGTCTTAACTGCCATTCTGTTTCTAGGGCACCTACTTTGTTCACCGTGTCTCCACAACCATCAAACTCAACAATCCGTCCTACCACAAAAAACAAGAATTTGTTGAAATTGGAACATGTGGTACTGTGTAAATATAACGCATTGTGCATATCATTCTTTCTAATGGATCTAACATGTTCTGATATCCTATCTTTCAACCTCCAAATGGTCTTGCCTAAGTAGAATGCCTCACATGACATGCACGAGGCCACATATACTAAATTCTTAGTGTTACAGTTGCATTGACCAGGGCATGGTATAGTGTATTTGTAACCAAACACACACAGATAGGATCCTTCACAGATAAATCTACACCACCTACATGCCCCACATTTTTTCATACTTGATTTAAATTGTGGTTTGGCTTTTCTTTCCAACATTCCCTTCAAGTTGTCACCTCTACTGTAAACAATCAGAGGGTCAGGGCCCAGTATCCCTTTAATTTCATCACGTAAAACGCTTCTCCAAAGATTTTTCACCATATTCCCTAAATCAGGTGCTCTGTTGTTATAGTTTAACACAAGACAAGCTCCTGAATACTTGCCATCAGTTCTATTACTTATTAAAACCCTTGAATTTAAAATAGGGGAAAACCTAGTAGCCCTTTTTCTGACCACATCCTTTTTGATTTTGAGAAGCAGTTTTAACGGATATCCACGTTCCAAAAACATTCCAATTAATTTAAACATCTCCACCTTAAAGGTTTTCTCATCACTCACTAATCTTGATGTCCTAACCATTTGCCCCTTGATAACACCTTTCCTCTGATGCCAAGGGTGACAACTGTCAAAATGTAACAGGGAATTCGAGTAATTTTCTTTCCTGTAAACGTTACTTGAAAACCCCCCACCAGTTTTACTAATGGTTAAATCCAAAAAATTAATAACATCTTCATTCCAAGTATATGTAAATTTGAGAAAATTGGTCGTCCCATTCAAATATTCAACAAATTCACCTGCTGTTTTTTCATCACCCTTCCACAAAATCAACAGATCGTCCAAGAATCTATTATACAGCACATTGTTACTGTTGAATCTAGAAGAAAAAACATACTGCTTTTCCCAAGTAAGTAACACTGAGTTCGCAAAAACCGGGGCACACTTCGCCCCCATTGCTACTCCAGACACCTGCTGATATGTTTCACCCTCAAATGAGATAAAATTATTTTTTAAAACAATGTCCATCAGATCATATAAAAAGTTGAGCTTATTTGTATCCACCATACTACCCTCTATAATACTATCATAAAACATATCCAAACCTAACTGGTGTGGAATAACTGAAAATAAATTAATAACATCAACTGTCAAAAAACCAAAAATTACACCACTCATGTCCAAAACCCTAAGTCTTTCAAGGCAATGCCACAAATCTCTAAGTATGTGAGCGGTTTCACTCACAACTGGCTTACACATAACATCAATGTATGCCGCTAAAGGTTCGGTCTTAGATCCCCTTGCTGCCACAATGGGTCTGAATTGTAAGTTGTCAGTACCCTTGTGTACTTTTGGAATACCAAATATACAGGGAATTTTTGGAAACTTAACACTCAAATAGTGAAATTCCATCTCGTTAATAACTCCTTGAAATAAAGCATCTTGTAAAAACAAATCAATTTTAAGATACGCTCTGTTAATCTCATTGGAGGAAACCCTCTTATAGATGTGTTCATTGTTCAAAATCACAGACATTCTAGAAACATAATCAATTTTGAACATTACTACCATCCCCCCACCCTTGTCAGGTTTCATAAACCTGAAATGGTCAGAGATCCTGTAGCATTTCAACAATTCTCTTTCTTCTTTTGAAAGATTGTCTGTTTCCTTAATGTTGGATGTCAAGTTTCTTCTAAACTCATGCTCTACCAACCTTTCAAACAGCACAATCTCAGCATTAGGGGGCGGTATAAAAGTACTCCTTCTTTTCAAAATTTGAGTACATTCATTAGAGTTCCCTCCATCATTCTGCTTCCCCAAGGCTGAGAAAAAAACTTTCAAATTTAATTGTCTTGTGTACAGTTTTAAGTTAATGAGTACATGAGCAATATCCAGTCTAAAATTAGGTACAAAGCTGGTGCCTTTACAAAAAAGATCAAAATGTGCATCACCAATCTCAATGTCGGTGTAGTTATAAATACAAAAAACATTTCTCCTCAAAATCTGATGCTTCAAGGCATCACATCCCTCACAACACACATCCCCATTGTTGCCATCATGCAAACTCGTAGTACATGATAACTCATCAACAAATAAATTCATCAAATTCATCTCAACCCCACCATTCAATGACAATATACCATCATTATGTACAATGCTACAATTCTGATCCAAGTCTGCATCATTAATGTCCATAAAAAAATCCTTGTCACCATGTATTAAAAACGACCCCTCCTGTTGGCTCTCCCCCCCTTCGCATATAAGTCACTTGTGGATTTCCCACAGTCCGCCCTCTGTTCATGAGCCTCTCTGACCTTCGCAGTCCGTTCTGTTGCTCTAAAAAATCATCATTGACCGGCTCAACAAAATTGTCATTAAACACAGTGTCCAATGGGTTTTCTTCCCCATTGTTTGGTGGAAATTTAAAACCCGGGGGGGTATGCACAATTGTTTTTATAATCTGTAGTGTCCCTTGCAAGCTTTTTCTGTTTCAAAGCCAAATTCTTATTGACAAAAGTTTCTATATTCCTGACCACTTTATCGAAATTACTCTGGTAATGCTGAAACAAGAGATCACTAGTGATACTCATATTTAATTTACTAATTTTGTCCTGCATTTCTAGCAACTTCACATCATTATTATGAATTATAATGTCCAACATATCCATACCTGCTCTATTAAAAAGAGTCTTTAGTTCACGGAATGCTTCTGTGCCCTCGTCAACCCCCATAGGTCTCTTCCAAATTCGCAGACCTTTTGATACCTGATTGAGTTCCTTGGATTTTTTAAGGAACAAACTGGTAAGCTGGATCGCCTTGTACTTGTTACAAAGCTTCTCATACTGATTAATTTGTTCCCTCAAGGACAGTAGCATTTTGGCTTTGTTTTACGTAGCCCCTCCATTACCGAAAATCGGTGTCTGGAACCAGGAAGTAAGATCGTGTTTCCGGCCCGTCAACCCAGAGTCCACCACCGGAGCCAAAGGTGCTTTACTGGAACTAGGCTGCTTAAAGACAGCCTCACTATGCAAAGTATTTGCATTTTCCTCCTGTCCCGGAGGAATAGTGTTGATAGGTGAGTGCAAAGTGAACAATTCCACTTGGGAGTCCGTGGGGCTAACTGCCGATACCACTCTACTCCCCGACGCTTCTCCTGAATAAACTTTGATAAGCTTGTCCACCACACAAGCTAGTTCCTTCAAAATCACCTCCATATGACTTCCAACAACCACAAAATCCACCGTACAACAAGAGAACGTCCCCGCGGCCACTCGACTAGTAGCAAACACATAAAAACCCACTCGGGGCGCAAAACATAAAGATAACAAAACAACGGTAAGAACCACAGAGGACGCTCCAAGAAGAACGATGAAGTTGACCACTTTTAATGCTCAATGAAATGAACGACTTAGCGCTTTCACCAGTGCAACTGGCTTCTTCAGAGTCGTTTGATACATCACAATGCCATGAATTTATTGCACTTAACCCACAGCCATAGGTTAAAATCAAAATGCCTCACCCAATAAAACCATCAAAGTACTTAACATATGATCACACATTAGAGGTGACAACTTGAAGGGAATGTTGGAAAAGAAAGCCAAACCACAATTTAAATCAAGTATGAGAAAATGTGGGGCATGTAGGTGGTGTAGATTTATCTGTGAAGGATCCTATCTGTGTGTGTTTGGTTACAAATACACTATACCATGCCCTGGTCAATGCAACTGTAACACTAAGAATTTAGTATATGTGGCCTCGTGCATGTCATGTGAGGCATTCTACTTAGGCAAGACCATTAGGAGGTTGAAAGATAGGATATCAGAACATGTTAGATCCATTAGAAAGAATGATATGCACAATGCGTTACATTTACACAGTACCACATGTTCCAATTTCAACAAATTCTTGTTTTTTGTGGTAGGACGGATTGTTGAGTTTGATGGTTGTGGAGACACGGTGAACAAAGTAGGTGCCCTAGAAACAGAATGGCAGTTAAGACTTAATGTACTGAAATCCCCTGGGCTTAATGATAGTGTGTCTTTAAAACCCCTTTTGAAGTTGAAATCTCAACAAATTTAATGTAATTTTATTTATCAAAGCTGGTTGCAAACACTACACAATGACAATTTAACTATGTTTTTATGTTTATGCATCATTAATTATCACCGTCATTATATATATATTTTATATATATTATATATATACATTTTTTATGTTTTCTTGGTGTGATCATATATTAAGTACTTTGATGTTTTTATTGGGTGGGGCATTTTGATTTTAACTTATGGCTGTGGGTTAAGTGCAATAAATTCATAGCATTGTGATGTATCAAACGACTCTGAAGAAGCCAATTGTACTGGTGAAAGTGCTAAGTCATTCATTTCATTGAGCATTAAAAGTGGTCAACTTCATTGTTCTTCTTGGAGCGTCCTCTGTGGTTCTTACCGTTGTTTTGTTACTTTCTGGTACTTACCTAGGGCATCTACCCTTTATTACCTAGTATTTGCTGGTAACTAAAAATGGTTGTTTGCTTTTCTTTTGTATTTTTTACTAGCAATTTGAATTGCCTACCTATTTGGGGGCACCTGACATCTGGGGCAAGAAAAACTGAAGAAAATGGCGTTGGCTGCATCTTATATACCCCTGTCACACTGACATCAGGGAGGAGGCGACAGCAACCGACGCCGGACGAAGACTTTGGAACTCTGGCCGACTGCAGGAACTGACTGACGGCAGGATAACCCAAGTGTAATAACTGCAGCAGTGTTTGCACTCGAACATCTACATTTATGGTAGGTACAAAACTGTACTTTCTTCTACCCCCAAGAGATGTAGGAACTCGATTCCTCTGCTGAAGACTTGGACTTGGATGAGGATTCCTTGGCCTACTCCTCCCAGATGTCATCCCCTTCAGACTGTGTCTCCGAAGAGGAGTCCTTAAGTTCTGACTGCCCTTTGGAAGAGTTGTCCTTTGGGGATACAGTGGCTGGCATGATGGAGCATTTTAAGTGAGACTGCTACCAGATTTTTGACATCCAGAAAAGGTATTATTGAGTTGTTGCAGATGGACTCCCCTAAGCCTTCTGGTGTTCGCCCTGTTTTGGATACTTTTTCAGCTGCAAGACATCTACAACAACTGGAAAGACCACAGAAATACCTCACAAAGAGGATTACTGGCCTCAAACAGATGCCCTACGCAGACTGTCTCAAAAAACTACTGCTTTACTCCATCACATATCGCCTAATCAGGGGCGATCTCTGCCTAACATACAAAGCTGTGTCAAACCCAGAGCTGTTGGACATGCTCCACTTAAAGAAATCCCAAGCCATCTGAGCTACACGCTCTAGGGACCTAAACCTTGTCACCACAATAAACAGAATATGCTGGAGGGATAGATTCCTGTCCCAGAGACTTCCCATACTCTGGAACAGACTACCTGTCTATGTCAAACAGAGCTCCTCATTAGCACTCTTCAAGAAAAATCTTGATGATTGGATGGGAAATGGGAAATTCACCCCAGGGATCACTTTTGTGGCTCTGCTCGACAGGGGCACAGGAAAATAATTTTCTTGGGTGGTGAAAGCCAGGGTACATTTTTTGGCTAGGCTTGTATAGGCCCTAGGGCCAATAGCCTAGTACCTACCTATGTACCTATGCTTCTTTGGCTCCTGATTCCCAAGCTTCTGCCCCTAAGAAATCTGACCATTTTTATAAAGTGCCTGAGGCTTTCAAGATGTCCTTACATTCACTGCTGCAGGATTCTTGACAGATGGGATTTCTTGCTGTGGAAGCCCAAACGTCTAGCCAGTCTACCAACGACTACTTGTTGCTTTTAAAAGATATGCTGAATGTCACACAGATGCTGCTGTGTAGCGTAGGGCATAAAGGTGATGTTCAGGCCTACCATAATCAGAACCTCTTTGCCGCCAGTCTAAACATATATTTTTACACTCTGTTTACTTGCATCTGTTTTCTGCCAGTAGAATGCATTTTCTTTCTCCAGTAACTACCTACGCCTATTTATTGACTTTTATTGCCTTTGCAGATAAGTGCCCCACTGGGGATTTTGTTTTTGCGTACTTATGGTTCGTGGTGTTTAATGTCATCCAGGAAGGGTAAATGCCAGATTGAGAGACAGATTCCCCATAAAGACCACCATGATAAATTTAATTTTTGTCTAGGAGCTTCTCATGACCATACTTCTTGTTCTGTTTGTCAGACGTTTATTCCAAAAACCCTTTGCAGTAGACTTTCTTTCCTTGTATCTTGAGAACCAGCGTCTTAAGCTTCTTGCTAAGTATTCAATGGAAGGAATCTCCCGCCCCGAGGGTCAGCCACTGGAGAAGAAGGTGAAAAAGATATGACCAGAATGTTTTGCTGTCCAGCCTCTGCCAGATGTTTCTCCTGAGGTCGTTACAAACCCAGAGGCTCGCCTGGCTGTGTTGTCAGATTTGTTTGCCATGACTGTGAGTGTCCGGCTGGCAACATGGGTCTATATCAAATACTTGAAGAGGAGTTGCAGCCTTCCCTGTAAGTTTGCCATTTTCCCCATTGTAGTGCGATCTCGGAGTTGATATATTTAATTATTTATTTATTTAATTTTTTATTTATTTAACATTTGTTGACCGGGAAAGTTATTCATAAAGTAAATTATGCTTGTAGTGATGTGTTTGTCTTGAGGCAAGCGATTTCTTTGCCACGGAAAAAAATCGCTGATGTCAGCATTCTTGGTTTTGTGCGTTCACTGTGTCTGTGTCAATTTTTATTTATTTATTTAACATTTGTTAACTGGGAAAGTCCGACTTGGAACAAAGCCAATTTTCAGCGGAGGCCCGGGGAGAAAGGCTCCAGATGCATGTCTTTTTGTAATGTGGGAGGAAACCGGAGCACCTGGAGGAAACCCACACTAACGCAGGGAGGACATGCAGACTTCACACAGAAGGCACCCCAGCCAATGAAGAGGCGTTTACTGCAGCGCCTCTTCGGTGATATGATATAGACCCGGCAACATGTCTGATGTCTGAAGAGGCTTTGCAGGTGTCTGTCTCTGATGTTCAGGGGGAACCACGGCTGATTTTTCCAAGAAGTATATGGGAGTTCCTCAGTTTTTGGTTGGGGAAGAAGTTCCTACTATGGTTCACGACTGCTGTCCTGGGTCTGAGCCTTCACAGTTATTTGGAGGGGATGTTCCTTTTAAAAAGAAAAAATTAAACATATTTCTTCTGCTGGTAGAGCTCCACAAAGTGAGTGGCGGACCTGCACTGAGGGGCTATTTACTGCTTTAATGTCCTTTAAAAGCTTCCTCTACTCCCGTTAAAAGGCTTCGAGAACAGGATTCTTCTGAGGATGAGTCAGATTCAGATAATGAATCCCTCACTTATTCTACTCATATTCCTTCTCCTTTAGACTATGGGTCAGAGGAAGAGGAATCTTTTAGGCCAGATGTTATTTTTGAGGAAATTTCCTTTTGGAATACGCTCTCTAAAATGATGGATTTTTTGTTAAAGTGGGATTGAGCTCAGGTCTCTGATATCCATAAGAAGTACTATGAATTGCTGTAGTTGGAATCCCCTAAACCTATGGCTATTCCTCCTGTTTTGGCTGCTTTACTGGATGATTTTTTCCAATGCCTCTCATGTGCCTGATTGTCTGTCCTCTGCTCTCAAGAAGCCTGACAGGATGTCCTTCAAGGATGCATCTGCAGTCCTAACAAATGGGTTGTCCTGGCCTCAGGCAGCCCTTCGGTCGGCCGGATTCCAAAGTCTGGGTCTGGCCTCGGCTGATGTCGCACTTCACCCGACATCATAGCTGCAGTTCTTCGGGTATAAAGGCATCAGCCGACGCCATTTTCCCCAGTCTTTCTTGCCGCGTGGCACCCGAAGCAGAAGCTGTTCGCAAGTGCCGGTCAGTCAGAACCAGAGATTGCTACTACCGAAGACTTCTAAAAAGCTAAGTACCCCGTTGGGGACTCTTTCTTGCCTCAGCCGATGTCAGAAAAAGTGAATAACTGTTTAAATTGTGGGAAACAAATACCTCATAAAGATTTCCACTCTTACTGCCTACCTTGTTTAGGCCCAGACCACGACGTAGCAGCTTGTCTAGCCTGTGCTTCCTTCAACCGACGGACACTTAGACATCGGTCGGAGTTTGCAGAGCAGTTTTTCGGCTCCGCTTTTTCTTATTTCATGCCGTCGGAGACTCCGACTCCACATTTAGCTAAAAAGCGTAAGGAAAAGGACCGACACTCGCGGTCCGTGGTTTCGGCCGAAACCGCGGTTAAGCCAACCGCGAGTGTCTCGGTTTTGGCTGAAACCGAGTCTGCGGTTCTTCCTTCGGCCAAAAACATGCCTCGTACTACCGAGGCCTCTTCCAGCATGGCTGAATCTGCTACTGAAATTCCACCTGCTCTTCCAGTTTCTCAGGATTTATCAGATACTATCCCCCTAGATGTATCTACTCCTGCACGTGGAGCTGCTAGGCCCCCTGCATCCATGTCAATTAAGGCTTTTGCCAGGGCTAAAGCAGCTAAATCTTCAAAGGCCGTGCCTACTAAAGCCCCCTCTCACAGGCCTAGCTCTAGTACTCAAATGCTTAGTCTAGCAGAGGATCTCATTTCTTTGATCAGGGGAACCCAGTCTCACCCTGACAGGGCCTCTCACCCCCCTCCAGAGAAGAGGCCTAGAGCAGAGCCCACCTGAGCCAGTTTCTACTGATTACTCCTCAGATGATTCAGAAAATACAAACCCTCCAGAGGGCCCTTATTCTCCATATGAGGACTCCGATGCAGAAGACTCCATTCCTTCTGCCTCTCCTCCTGAGGAATTTTCTTTTGGGGAAACCTTGCATGCTATGAGGGAACAATTTCAATGGCAGGGCCAGGATTTTTCAGACTCTAGGAAAAGGCTTAGGACCTTTTTGCATTTGCCACAGCATAGGCCTTTAGCCATTCCTCCAGTACTTACAGTTGTGGATGATGCAATTAATGATGCTTGTACTGCTCCTGATTCACTTCCTCCGGCCCCTGCTAAGCCCGACAGATACTACCGGGTTCCGGACACACATTATCACTTGTATAAGGCTCCTTTTGCAGATCCTGAAACTATTTCACAGGGCCCCAAGGCTGTAGCAGCTTCCTCTGCCAATAAAAATAAAGAGCTGGAAACAGCGCACTCAAACCGCACTTTATTGTAGTCCACAACAGAATAAATCCACAAGAGTTAAACACCAAGGTTTGTAGTCCACAACAGAATAAATCCACAAGAGTTAAACACCAAGGTTCCTCTGCCAAAAACCCCCTCCCCTCTGAAAGGGAATCTAGGGCCTTAGAGAGATGGGGTAAAAAAGTTTATACTTCTGCTACTTTTTCGGCTAGGGCCTTAAACTGTCAATTCCACATGATTCAGTATCAGGAATTTATGTTAGATCAGTTAACTAAAAAACTGTCCTCGCCTGAACCTTTACACCGAAAGTCTCTTCAGGAAATGGTACATAACATTCAGCAGGTCAGTAATCATTCCTTAAAATGCGGCTATGATGCACTGGAGGCTTCCTTTAGATCAGCTATGACTGGTACATTGATCAGAAGGCATGCATGGTTAAAAGAGCAGTCCTTACCAGACCATGTAAAATCAAAGCTCCTAGATGCTCCCATGGATAAGCACAATTTGTTTGGCTCCCCTGCACAGCAAGTGCTGAAGAAGGTGGAAGAGAAAGCAAAATCTGTCCAGACAGTCAAGGATTTCTTACAGGTCCAGCCACCAAGGTTTAGTAGGAACTGGCCTTCCAAGAATTGGTCCTTTCCAGACACCACCAGAGCACAGAGAGGCAGGAATAGGCGGCCAAGAGGCAGAGGTCAATCCAGAGGTGCCTACAGGGGACGTCAGTGGCAGCCTAACAACCAGAGAAGTACTGCCACAGATCCAGCCACTACCACTTCCACAGGACAATCACAGTGACTTGGCTCTGAAACCGCCTACCAGGGAACAACTAGAAGCACCCTTAGGCGGAAAGCTAGCCTTATTTTCAGTAAACTGGCATTACATTACAGGAGACAAATGGATTTTACAGACAATAGACAAAGGTTACAGGTTTCACTTCCATACTCTACCAAGGAAGAGAGGAATGCCAAACCTACCTCCAAATCAAAAGACAAACGCTCTACAACAAATAGACCACTTAATAAGGATGAGAGCTATAGAAAAGGTACCGTCTATGGAACAAGGGCAAGGATTTTACTCCAGACTTTTCCTGGTGCCAAGAAAGGAAAACCAATGGAGACCTATTCTCGACCTGTCCGCTCTGAACACATATCTCATTGTTCCAAAATTCAAGATGCTGACCCTACAGCAGCTTCTTCCCATGCTGGGCAAGGAGTCTTGGCTGGTGACTCTGGATCTCAAGGAGGCATACCTGCACGTCCCCATACGACCAAATTGCAGAAGATACCTCAGATTTCTTGCAGGATCAGAGCATTATCAATTCTCAGCATTGCCTTTTGGCTTATCTACTGCCCAGAGTATTCACGAAATGCCTGGCATCAGTAATTGCTCATTGCAGGCTTCAGGGAATTCAAATTTATCCATACCTGGACGACTGCCTGTTACAAGCGGACAGCAAAGACAAATTAACAAAAGATTTGAAAAAAGTTATTCACCTGCTGCAAGCCCTGGGATACACAGTCAACACAAAAAAGTCAAGGCTGATACCATCCCAAAGGATAACCTTCCTGGGTGCAGAACTGGACACATTAAACCAGATGGCATTCCTCACAGCAGAAAAACAGAAGCAGCTACCACTCTATTTCATGGCATTAACAACACAGAACCAGCTTACAGCAAGGAAAATCCTGCAAGCCTTGGGTTACATGTCATCCTGCATAATATTAATTCCACATGCCAGACTACATATGAGGAAGTTGCAATGGTACCTGAGGAATTTATGGTCTCAGCACAAGCACAGCCTAGAAACCCAAATTCCAATAATACCATGCCTGAAGCAAGAATTCCAGTGGTGGGCCCAGGCCTGTCAATTGAACAAAGGGCTGCCCTTCCACAGGCCTCACCCAAGCCAGACTATCACCACGGACGCCTCAGACCTCGGTTGGGGGGCACACATGGTGGACAAGTGCATACAAGGCTTATGGACTCAAGACCAGATGAATCTACACATAAACCAAAAAGAGATGCTGGCAGTAAAACAGGCAATTCAGACCATTTCTTCAACAGGGTCATTTGCTGATAAGGACGGACAACACCACAGTTATGTGGTATATCAACAAACAGGGAGGCACACATTCATATCCTCTGTGCCGGATGGCAATGGACCTCTGGAATGTGGCCCTGAGCCTCAACATTCAGCTCCAAGCCATATTTGTGCCAGGCAAAGAAAATATACTGGCAGACATCTTAAGCAGAACCACCACGGATGCCCACGAATGGATGCTGCATCCAGACATCTTCAAAACCATCACAAGGAAATGGGGACAACCAGAAATAGACCTGTTCGCATCCCCACACAACCACCAATTGGAAAAATTCTGCACAAGGACATACCACCCACTAGCTTGGAAGGTGGACTCCCTATCCTTCAGTTGGGAAAACCTGACAGCATATGCATTCCCACCTCTTCCTTTGATGCACAAAGTGCTACTGAAGATCAAAGAAGATCACCCGAGGATCATCTTGATTGCTCCAGATTGGCCGAGGCAACATTGGTACCCGCTACTGAGGAGTATGTCCCGGGAACACGCATGGCCTCTACCCCTACTGCCTCTACTGCTAACTCAGAACAAATTCAAAATCCTGCATCCAAGCTTGAAAACACTGCAGCTAGCTGCTTGGAACATTACATAAGCAAAAATAACCCAGATTTATCTCAAAGGGTTAAAGACATTATCTTGGAGGCTCGAAGACCCTCAACAAGGAAAACTTATTCAGCAAAATGGAAAAGATATCTTATTTGGAGTGCAACAAAAGGAGTGGAGGCATCATTGCCAAACATAGCTAACATCCTGGAATACTTAGCAGAGCTTTTCCACAATGGTCTGTCTTACTCCTCCATTAAGATTCATGCATCAGCAATTTCAGAAGAATACAACATGGATCCTCCAGTCTTTTCTCAACCTCTACTCAGGCAGTTTCTCAGAGGAATTAAAAATGTAAAGCCACCAAGGAAACCACCATTGCCTACTTGGGACTTGAACTTTGTGTTAGAAAAGTTGACACTACCCCCTTTTGAACCAGCAGCAACAGCAGAATTACAGTACTTATCTTGGAAAACTGCATTCCTGCTTGCAATCACTGCAGCTAGAAGGGTCTCTGAATTACAGGTATTAATGGCAGTACAGCCCTTCCTTATCTTCCATCAGGATAGAGTGTCCATGAGAACTAATCCTACCTTTATGCCAAAGGTGGTCTCCAGGGTATCATTAAACCAAGCAATACACCTACCAACATTCTTCCCCAACCCGCAGAACAGGGGGGAAAGATTGCTGCATACCTTGGATGTACACAGACAATTGCGCTACTACCTGGACAGAACCAAGAACAATAGAAAAACTGACCAGCTTCTGGTAGCATATGCAACAGGAATGGAAGGAAAAGCAATTTCAAAACAGACAATCTCAAAATGGATAGGAAATTGCATTAGATTTTGTTACTCTTTTCATGGAAAGGCAACTCCAGAAAACATAAGACCTCACTCCACAAGGGCTACAGCCACTACTACAGCTTTCTTACGAGGAGTGGCTACCAAAGACATTTTAGAGGCTGCTACTTGGAGCTCCGTGCATACATTTGCCAAGCATTATAATCTGCCTTTATACTCCAGATCCCGAGCAGGTTTTGCCACTGCTGTTTTGCAAGGGATCTTAACTACACCATAAAACTCTTAGTGCCTCCTTAGTGCCTCCTCCCCCAGTTTGGCTATGGTATTCTACCCATTTGTTAGGACTGCAGATGCATCCTTGAAGGACATAGTACAGTTTTGTACCTATCATAAATGTAGATGTCCGAGAGGTATGCATCTGCAGTCAGGATTACCCACCCTCCTTCCCCTCTGTGGTACTCCTAGGGTATTTGCCCATCTTGTAGCTAGCTGGGGGAATCTATTATGGTGTATTTGTTTGTATATATGTATATACATGTTTATTTCTATTTGCTCTCTATTGTTTGGAAACATTTGCATTTATCCAAATTTAGCCTTCCTAGAGGGCACCTGGCATCTGGGGCAAGAAACACTGAGGAAAATGGCATTGGCTGATGCCTTTATACCCGAAGAACTGCAGCTATGATGTCGGGTGAAGTGCGACATCAGCCGAGGCCAGACCCAGACTTTGGAATCCAGCCGACCGAAGGGCTGCCTGAGGCCAGGACAACCCATTTGTTAGGACTGCAGATGCATACCTCTCGGACATCTACATTTATGGTAGGTACAAAACTGTACTTTTTGTAGGGTGCCTGAGGATTGTTCTTTCCTATATAAATGTCCTGCTGCTGACCCCTTTGTCGTGTTTGTAACCTCTTATAAGCTGTCTCTGTTGTTTCCTTCACCCAAGTTAATTGCCTTCTGACAAGGATAGCAGAACTGTGGAAAGGCTGGGTAAGAAAGCTTACACGTCTGCTACCCTAGCTTTTAGGGCTGTTAATTATCAGATCCATATGTCTATGTATATGCTGGCTCTTCTTTCTCAGGCCTGTCAATTTATTTCTGATTTTCCAGACTAAAGGTAAAACGTTTCTGTTCTTTCTTTGCTAGGGACTTCCACATAAGTAATTTGTAATTCCATTAAATGTAGTTATGATGCAGCAGATGCCTATTCTAGGGCTGCTGTTTTTGGTTCAGTGATGAGGAGGTATTCATGGCTTAGGCTTCAACCTCTACCTGATGATATTAAAGCTAAGCTGATGGATGCTGCTCTGGATTCTGTGCTTTTGTTTGGGGAAGCTGCTGCTGGTTTCTTTAAGTCCTTTCAGGATAAGGGTAAGGCCGTACAATAGCTTAAACATATGTTTGTTTCTTCTGTGCCTAAATTTCAGAGACTGTATGACTCTCCATCTCTTTTTAGCTGCATTCATCTTTCTCTTCCTCTTCCTGTTTGGTTTCAGATCACTCAGGATTCTTGGGTTCTGTCGATTATTCGTCAGGGATACTTAATGGTGGTTTGTCCTCCTTTTATGAGCATTCCTCATCCTCCTCAGGAACAACTTACTTTTTTCCCAGGGGTTCTTCAAAAATCTCTTGACTCAGGGGGTAGTATTCAAGAGGTGCCTGTGTCCCAAATGGGGAAAGGGTTCGACTCCAGACTGTTTCTAGTTTCAAGAAAAGAGGGCACTTGGTGACCTATTCTAGACCTGTCTCATCTAAACACTTTTCTAAAAGTATCTTCCTTTCGGATGTTGTCCCATCAGATTCCGTTTCCTGTCTTGCTCCCCCAGACCTATATAGTGTCTCTGGATCTTAAGGATGCTTATCTCCATATTCCGATCCATCCTCTTCTCAGGAAGTTTTTGCACATCTCTGTTGCTTGCTGGCATTTTCATTTCTCTGCTTTGGCCTTTGGCATTTCTACTTCTCTATGGGTGTTCACCAAATACCTTGCTCCTGTGATTGCATTTTGCAGGCTTTGAGGGATCCAAACATTTCCTTACTTAGACAACCTGTTGATTCATGTGTCCTCTCCAGAAGTCCTTCTGCAAAATCTTAATTTTGCCATTCCCCTTCTTCAGAGCCTGGGGTTCACTATAAATTTCAAAAAGTCTTCTCTGACTCCTCAGGATCATGTTTTTCTGAGTTGCAGGATTAAGATTGTGCCAATGCTTGCATCTCTGCTCCCTCCAAAGGCCTTACCTCTCATTTCTTTCTTTCAGACTCTTCTTCCTTTGGCTTCCATGACTGCCAGGGAGTTTCCGAGAGCTCTGGGTTTTATAGCATCCACCATGCCGAAGCGCTGTCTAGCCAAACTTCACATGAGACAGTGGTTTCTGAACTCAGTGCGACTCCAACATGCACATCTTGTAGACTGTAGTTCCTCTTCTTCCTTGTAGACAGGAACTTCACTGGTAGATTCAGTAGTTGTCTCTGAATCCAGGGATCCCTTTTCATCCACCTCTTTCCTCTCAGGAATTGTGTACAGACACTTCAGACATGGGATGGGGGGGTGACATTTTGGTTCCCTAAAAGTGCAGGGGGTGTGGTTGCCTCATCAGCAGAAGGAGCACATCTATGTCAAAGAGATGAGAAATATTCTACTGACTTTTCAGGCCTTTCATCGTCTTTTTTTCTCCAGGGCCTTTCAAGGTGTTCTTAGACAAAACCACAGTGATTTGGTATATCAACAAACTGGGAGGAACAAGATCTTTTCTTCTTTGCCAGTTGTCACTTCTGGTATGGGATCTGCTGTTGAGTATCAATGGTCAGAACATTGTGGCAGACACTCTGAGCAGGTCCTTAACTCAGTTCCATGAACTGATACTTCACAGAGATGTGATTCTGCAAATTATCCACAAGTGGGGTACTCCTCAGATTTTTTTTGCCTCCGCTCTGAGCAGAAAACTTCCTCTGTTTTGTGCCAGAGTCCCAGGTCCTCTGGTGTGGGAAGGTGGACCCCCTCTCATTTTCTTGGAAGGGGATGTTTCTTTATGCAGTCCCTCCCCCTTCCTCCCATTCTGAAAGTCCTGTTCAAGATTCAACAAGATGCTGCCAAAATCTTGTTGGTGACTCCCTTTTGGCTGCAACAGCACTGATTCCCTCTATGTCTGCATCTAACCACGGGCAATCATCAAAAGTTATCTCACAGGGTGGATCTAATCACACAAGTCGAGGGATCTCTCATCCATCCCTACCCGTTCATGCTGACAATGTGGGCGATAGGATTTTGATTCCTCACAGACACCTTTTTTTCCTGAGGATATGCTGCAAGTCCTGCAGGAGGCTAGGAAACCTACTACTAGGAAATCCTACTTATCCAAATAGAAGTGGTTTTCTGTTTGGTGTCTCTCGTAACCTGGACCCACCTACTGTGGTTGTTACTTCGGTTCTCTCTTATTTGTGTGAGTTGCTCAATGCTGGTTTGACCTATTCTTCCATTAAACACCATTTATCAGCTATTTCTGTTTGTCTCCTTTTTCTCCTCCTTTAACTGTTAGATTTGAGGTGAAACAATTTCTTAAAGGTGTCCTTAATATTAGAGCACCCAGAAAGCTTGTTCCTCCTCGCTGGGATCTTAATTTTGTTTTGTAGAAGTTGATTCAGGCTCTTTTTGAGCCTGCTGCTTCAGTTTCCTTGCTACATTGTTCCTGGAAGACTGTTCTTTTGTTGGCTCCTACTTCTGTCAGACGGGTGTCTGAGTTGCAGGCCCTTGTGGCTTGTTTTCCTTTTCTAGTCTTTCATGAGGACAGGGTGTCCTTGTGCACTAACCCTTCTTTTATGCGTAAGGTGGTAAATGAGCTGTCACTGAATCAGTCTATTAATCTGTCTACTTTTTTCCCCCCTGTCCACGGTCTGACAGTGAGTGGGTGTTGCATGTGCATAGGCAACTCCGGGTTTATTTGGATAAGGCTAAGGCTATTACAGAATCTGATTGCGTGTTTCATCCTAGATCTATGGGACTTGCTGTATCCAAGCAAACTTATTTCTTCTTGGATTTCTAAGGCTTTTTCCTTTTGTTACACTTTTCATAGCAAGAGCCTTCCTTCTTCAGTTGGCTCATTCTGCAAGAACTGTGGCTTCTTCAGGTGTGTTTTTCAAGGGCTTTGATACTAATTCTATTATTGAGGCAGCTACCTGGACTTCTGTGCATACCTTTACCATGCACTACATGTTGGATGATATGTCTAGAGCTAGAGATGGTTTGCTAGTGCCGTTTTTCATGGCTTTTTAGGGGGGCTGTTCTCTGCTTCCCCCTCCTAAGTTTCCTCTTGAGCTTTGGTACTCTCCCATCTGTTAGTACTGCAGCAGAAAGCACTCCCATCTGTTAAGAATACTGCATTAGTGAATGTAAGAACATAGTACAGCTGTGTAAAATCTTACCATAACCCTAAATGTCCTTGCCTTCACTGCTGCAGTATTCACTCCCTCCCTCAATCCCCCTAGTCTTTTGTCTTCCTGGATGTACAGGTTACCTCCTGGGTTTCTTGGACTGTTACTACTGGGGCATTCAGTTCTGATAATGGTGGCCCTGAATGTTACGTTTATGCCCCATGCTACACATGGAGCATCAGCTTACCTTTTAAAAGCAACAAATAGTCTTTGGTAGACTGACCTGATGTTTGGACTTCCATGGCAAGGAATCCCATCTGTTAAGAATACTGCAGCAGTGAAGGCAAGGGCATCTACTGTCATGGGAAGATTTAACACAGATGTGCTTTTCTTTGTGTGTCCTCCTCCTCCTGACACTGCTGTGGTCTTTTGTCTCTGCTGATAAGCCTTCTCTTTAGCTTCTTTCCTAGGATAAGGACAGTCGAGCTATGGAGAGCCAGGGAAGAAGGTGTACCACTTCGGCCACCCTGGCATTTCTGCCTTAAGTGGTCAAGTTCACAGGACCAGGTATATTTTATCCCTTTATTTCAGCTTGGAGGGATTTTGTCTGACCTGCGTGATTCTGAGGCTAAGTCCACTGTTGTTTCTTTGTTGGGCTCCACATCTCAGGTGGCTCGTCACTCCATCAAGTGTAGTTACGATGCTGCTGATGCCTTGTGTAGAGCTGCTGCTTCAGGCTTTGCCAAGAGATGCTATACCTGGCTTCATCTTCAAGCCTTACTTGAAGACATTAAGGCTAAGCTTCTTGATGCTCCTTTAGATAATCAATGTCTCTCTGGTACACCAGTGGCTGACTTATTTAAGACTTTACAGGACCAAGTCAAGGTCATAAAAGACCTTAAACAGATTTTTGTCTGTCTCATTCCTAAGTTTCAGAGGAATTATCCTGCTAAAACTACATTTGTTTGTCAACAGCCTCCTCAGCCCTCCTAAGATAATAAAGTTCCTAGGTGTATTTTTTGTGATAAACCAACTGAGATGCTTAGACCTCAAAAAACTTTACTTTCTGGACAAGTGTGCGTCTATCTTACATTTTGCCTTCGACCAAGTTCGCTTGTCTTTCAGACTTTTTCTGTCACTCCCTATTTGGCAACAGACTACTTCAGACTCTTGGGTTCTTTCAGTCATATGTCATGGCTACTTCATGGTTTGGAAGTCTCTTTCCACCCCTTTACATAGGTTCATAGGTGTGTACTAGGCTAATGGCCCTGGAGCCTTTACAAGCCTAGCCCATAGGATTACCCTGACATCGTGCCACCCAACCTTAGTTCCCAGTGCCTCTGTCGGGTAGAGCCATTGGAGTGATCCCCGGGGTGAATTTTCTATTTCCTATCTACTCATCAAGATTTCTCTTAAAGAGGACCAGTGAGGTGCTCTGCTTGACATGTATGGAAAGTCTATTCCATAGCTTGGGCAGCCTCTGGGTTATGAACCTGAACCTCCAGCATGTTCTGCTGATTGTGGTAATGAGGTTGAGGTCTCTAGAGCATGTGGTGCGGATGGATTGGGATTTCTTTAGATGTAGCATTTCTAATAGAGCTGGGTCAGACATGGCTTTGTAAGTCAAGCAGAGACCCCTCTAAGTAGGTGATATGAGACAGAGAATAGTTGGAGTTTTTTTAAGTCTGTCCATATAAGACAAGTTTTTAAGGCCTAGGATCCTCTTTGTGAGGTACTCTCCAGTTGTTGCAGGTGTCTATTGAGGTACACGCCAAATAGGACATTGTACTTGATGATTGGCCTAATGAGGGAAGAGTAGAGGGAGACAATGACCTCTTTCTTCCTGGATGCAAAACCCTTAGTAATGAGATGTGCCACATAGAAGGACTTTCTGACCACAGTGGCAACGTGGTGGTCAAAAGAGAGGTTGCTGTCAACCTGTGTTCCCAGATGTCTTATAACACCTTTTGGGTTCAGTGGACTACCATCAATGTGGTAATTTAAGGGAACCGGATTTTTCCCAAGGGGGATGATGACACATTTTTTGGCATTGAGCTTAAGGCCAAGGCTTGTGGAGAGTTCCTCTTTGACTTCCTTCTCCCTTCTCTTCCTCCTCCCTTCTCTTACAGTAGCTTTTGTACTCTTCCATAGGTTATGAATATTCCAACATTGATATGGAAGGACATAGTACAGATGTATAAAATCTTACCATGTCCTTCTCTTCACTATGGCAGTGTTCAGTTCCTCCCTTCTACCACCTTTTACTTCCCTATTTCTGTTGGGAGCATCTGCCTGGCTGAGGGGTCTTTGCCTTTCTCCTTAGGCATCTCCTTTCCCTCTTGATATGCATGTTCTTCTTTGTCATGGGGTGTCTCTAGTTTTACTGGGGCACTTCATTTCTGAGTTTGGAGTGTTCATACATCACCTTTATGCCCCGCACTGATGTATGACACTGATAAGAATGAAAGGCTTTGGTGTACTGGCCAGATGTAAGGCTATCCCTGCACTAGAGCCCATAGGTTATGAATACTGCAGCAATGAAGAGAAGGACATAACTGTTACAGAACAGTTGAGTAAAATCTTAACATATCAGGAACCATCCTGTACATTTCCTTTCCTGGGAATCAAAGGAAAGGAAAGCCTTCCGATGTTTTTAAGTCTAACCTGTCTCATTCTTTGGTGGAGGAATTTGTCTTTGCCAATATGACATATCACAGACCTAGGGATATCAGAATTTTTTTTCCTGTAGGATACTGTCCACAAGCTGATGTCAACAAATAAAAGGGACTGTGTCAAGATTCATGTGATTCTGTTGCTTACTGTTGGGTAACATTTAGTCTGAAGGCTCACTCGCTTGGGGGGATTACCTGCACTACAGGAAAATATAATTTTCTCTGCTTTTTATTTGCAGTCCCGTACTAACAGGAGAATTGTATCCCTTCACTGTGACATGCAGAGTAGTAGTTGTTACATAGTGCACTGTATTTTTCTATTCAAGTTAGAGTTCTCTGTCTCTCTGTTTTTATAGGACAGTCATTGTTTAAGCAGTTTGTGTCCTGCAGGGGAAAAACGTAAAAAATCTCAACTGTCCTGAGATTCCAGGGCAAAAAATATCTGCTTAGTTTCCTGTAATAGTTTATAAATCAATTATTTTGTAACTGAAACTCTCTGAATACTGTACTAAGCAACTTGATCTCAAATTCTACAAGAATAAGCTTTTATTTTGACAAAGAAGTGAAATCAAGAACGTTGTACTGGTAGTAGGCACAAGCTGTCCTACAAAAGATTTTCACATTTCCAGAAAAATGTCCCATTTTGAGCATTTGAAGCAGTGGCGGCCCTAACAAGTGATTTGTTTTTAAACTACACAAGCCAGTGTAATTATGTGTATTTTAATTATATTTTCTGTATTAATTGTTCTGATCTTCTGCTGATGGAAACAGGTGCAGTGGATATATTATGGACAATATGGGATCTGCAGGAGTGTTGATTGCGTCTGTAATTATAGTGCATTTGACATACATGTCCCTCCCATTGTGGCGATATCGTTGATCCCCCTACTGAGTTTGTTGCATTAGGAAGGTGCAGAGCAATGATGGAAGATGTCCTTACATGGGGAGTGCAGGAAGCATTATTGGTCAACTGTTGACTGAGGAAGAGTAACCGGAATATAACAGTAAATAAATCGCTAATAAAGCTACAAATTAAAGAGATGATTAGCTATATTGTGATGTGGAATTGCAGAACAATGCTGTGTTGTAACAGAAAAGAGAGTATGACAGGTGTTATCAAAGTGATATACTTTCGCAGCTAAAAACAAATTTTTATTTCTACAACACTTGGGAGAAAAACACCAATCTTGCCACTATAGGCACTGGGAAAACAGCAGAATTATTTTCATGTCCCTTTCTTTCCAGTAGCTGCTGTCACTGACACATGATCCAGCAGGGTTCATTCACTGTAGTGACCATGTTGACAAATAAGGGAGAGTGTGTGGAAGGGTTTGTCGGTAGCTTAAGAGCTACAACCTTTTAACTGTAACAAAGGGCTGCAGTTTGGATGCTTTCTGTGGCTGGAACTGTAACACTGTTGGGAAAAAAGTAAAACAGACTCCAAGAGAAACATAAATGAGAGTTAGTCAATGAAAATAGAAATAGTCTTGTAGAAGTTGTGCAAGATTACTGGAACTCTCAGTACTGCCTCTGTATTTCAGTGACATGAGAAGACATCACCATTTCCTTATGACTAGCATGACTCATATAATTGGGACTTAGTGTCTCAGAAAGAGAAAGAAAAGCAGGAAAACAGGATCACATTAATATGGCAGTCCCCGTGGCAGCTGATTGGGAGAAAAAGCATACTAAAATTTTATAAGAAGTGCTTAGTTTTCTGAGCTATTTAATGCATCAAAAATCACTCTAAGATACAGTGAAAATGTTTTTAAGTGTTTAGGTAGAGTTTTCCTTTGATCAGAAGTTTCTCTGGATCATGTTTTGATTATGAAACCATTATGAAGTAAGCTTTGAAAACCATCCAAGTTGCCAGACTGATAGGGACAAGGCTATATAAGACATGTCCAACATTTTCAGTGCACACACAGAGTAATTCTTTATAAGAAAAAGTTATCCATCCTTTTCTAAACTGCTTGTTATGGTGGTTTCAATCTGTGTAGTGTTTACTAGACTTCCATACCCCAAAACCCTACTTTTCATTGAGATCCTAAGGTATTCCTAGACCAGCTTAGAGAGGTGTAATCTCACTCCATCATGTCCTGAGTCTTCTCAAGGGTCTTCTCACAGTGGCTATGGGAGGTGCACCGGGGGAATCCTCCATAAGTACCCACACCAACTGAAGTTGGTCTTTACAATACTAATGAGCATTGTTTTTACATGATCTTTCATGATTGCCGAGCTCCTCACTCTTTTAACAGAAAATGAGCCTAGAAACCCTATGAAGGGACCTTACTTCCACAGCTTATGTACTTAGAAGAAAAGTAAAGATGCAGTACCTATCACTGAAAAAAACCCACAATAAAATACTTTGTCTAATGAAAATGGTTGATATTTTAGTCAGAACCTAAAGTTCATGACCATAGGTGAAGATGGGAGCATAGACCTTACTTGTAAATTGAGAGTTTCATCCTAGAACTTGGCTTCAAAGATGACCCTGCATCTAATGAAATGATAGTTATTTCAGACGCGCATTTATTATTAGCAATGATTGCTTACTCTGAGTGCAGTTTGCTTGTGTCAAAGGCTAATATTAAGCCTTCACTTATGAATGTGACCTTGCCTGCAAACAAGCAGAATGCATCATCTTAGCTGATTTGTTTAGATGTTCTAGGAAAGTCGCATAGCAAAGTACTTTTTATTTAATATTACTAATATTATGCCTATAAAATTGTTCATGCTAGCCAATGGAGTATTAAAGAAGTTGCACCTAAAGTGAATCTTTGGGAGGTGGTAATGCTGAATGTTTAACTAGAAATGCAGAATATACTTTTGTCTTTGTGCTGCTTGCTACTAGGCTAGTTGAACGCACCATTGTAGTAGAGGAAAAAGAATTAAAAGGCCTGTTAGACTCTGGGAGCATGGTTACAGTAGTGAGATGACAATGTATTGATAACACCAAACTATTAGCAAACAGAAAGCTGAAGTAATGTGTGTACATGGTGACAAATGTGAATATTCCATAACGCAATTGATGCAAAGGCTCTTCTAGTTAAGGTAACAAAAGAGGTCAGTGCAGAGACTGACAGGGATAGACTCGCACTTGGGGAAGTAGGTTGGGAGCCAAGATGGGAATCTATGAGATTGAAGTAAAAGGGGAAAAGGAACCTAAACAGAGTTTTAAGCTTCTCACTATTGTGGCAGGGCAAAGAGACAGAAAGATGCAGAAGCAAGTCTCAAAAGGGCGAGTAAGTACTGAAGTGGGCAAAGTTGAACTGTCAGTATTCCTGGCTGAATAAATGTGAATTACCATTTTTAGATGATGAATTCAATGAAGGGAAAAAGATGACATACACAGCTTTGCAAGGGAAGAGCTTATACCATTCACTTTGCACCAGGTTACTAATGAAGGCAGTGTGGACCTTGACTGACTTACTAGATAAGTACGCATCAACATCAACCCCCTTTTTCCCATTTTCTGCATGGGGTCAGGCTGTTGCCATCTCTCTCTTTCCAATGCCACTCTACTACCTTCTTTGACAGTCACACCAGTGTCACAGATCTTCTCTCACACAATGCATACTCCTCTTTGCTGGGTTTTCTTGTCCTACTCAAATCATCTTCACTAGATTGTTTTCTGCCTATGTTCCCAAACCACTGTAATCTGTTCTCTTTGACTTTTTCGGCAATTGGAGCTACTTTGATGAGCCTTATCAGTTTTAAAAAATGCTCAGTGTGAAGACAGTACCCTGAGTACAGTGAGAGAGAATGTAGCAAGAGTGGAAGAAAAGGGAAATGAACAGAACAACCCCATTCCATAACTGTACTTTAAACTAAATGATGACTTGCTTGCTGTACAGTGTGAGCAAAGGAGACCAGGTATTAAGCCAGATGTTCATCGTGTTTCACTGTTGCAGTCATTACTCTTGGGTTATCCTGCTGGCAGGCTACCCGCAGTCGGCCTGAATTCCAAAGTCTTGGTCAGGTGTCGGTTGCTGTCGCCTCTTCCCTGACGTCAGTGTGCCAGGGGTATAAAAGATGCAGCCGACGCCATTTTCTTTAGTCTTTCTTGCTGCGTGGTGCCCGAAGCAAAAGCAGTTCTCAAGTGCCGGTCGGCTGACTCCTGAGATTTTCAAAATTGAATTTCAGCTCCAAAGTCTTCATTAAAACTAAGTACCCCGTTGGGGAAACTTTTTTCTTGCTACAGACCGATGTCAGAAAAAGTTAACAATTGTATTTCTTGTTGGAAGCAAATACCTCATAAGGATTTTCATTCGTACTGTATTCCTTGCCTAGGCCCTGGTCACGATGTTGTTAGCTGTCGGTTTTGTGCTAGATTTAACCAACGCACTATTAAGCGTCGGTACGATTTTTGCCTTTCATTACTTTGGCCGAAGGTTTAATTATATAATGCCATCGGAACAGCCAACGACTGGAGTTTATAAAAAGCACAAGGAGAAGGAAAAGGACAGGCATCCAAGGTCCAAAACCGACGATGAGGTCCCTGCTAGGCCAGTCACCATTTCTCAGTGAGGCGCTTTCGCAGCCCCTGACGCCCGGTACCTCAGAGCCACAGGCCACTTCTGACTCCCACGTGGAGCCAACTAGGCCTCTGGAAACTCAAGGTATTGGACTCTCGGAAACTATTCCCTCAGATGGGTCTGGAACCGCTGAGCAGGCATTGGCTTCTGAGGGTGTTTTCAGACCTACACAATTATATGTCAAGCCAACCTCAGCTTCAAAGACAAAGACTAAAACAGCTCTAAAGACAAAGAAACAAGTACAGCATTCTCCTGGACAGACTTCCATGCCTAAGAAACAGATGCTTAAAATGGCCGAAGACCTAATTACTTTGATCAGGGGTTCCCATCCCCCTCCTGATAAGAGGCCTAGGCAAGAGACAGAATATGACTCTTCTGATCAGGTTTCAGTTTCCTCTGACTCCTCTTCTGAACAGGGATACTCTTTTCCTCCCTATGAGGATTCTGATGCTGAAGAATCTATTCCTTCAGCCTCTCCTCCTGAGGATTATTCTTTTGGGGAAACCCTGCATACCATGAGGGAGCATTTTCACTGGGAGAGCCAAGATTACTCAGAATCTAAGAAAAGGCTCAGAGACTTTCTTTTACTACCTCAGCACAGACCTCTTGCTATTCCACCTGTTCTAGACATTGTAGATGATGTATTTTCAGAGTCCTATCTGTCTCCTGACTCTTTACCCCCTGCACCTGCTAAGCCAGACAGATACTACAGGGTTCCAGACTCTCATAAATTTCTATATAAAAACCCTGCTGCTGACCCAGAAACTGTATCTCAGGGTCCCAAAGGCGTCAAGGCTTCCATTGCAAAAAACCCTGTCCCCTCTGATAGGGATTCTAGGGCACTGGACAGATGGGAGAAAAAAGTTTACACTTCTGCTACCTTGGCTGTAAGGGCTTTAAATTGTCAGTTTCATATGCTTAAATATCAGCAATACTTAATGTCACTGCTTAAACAGAAAATGTTGACAAATTCTGAATGTTCTGATAACAAGGAAATGCAGGAATTATTGCATGCAGCTGAACAAGTGGGCAAGCATACTTTGCAATGTGGTTTGATTCACTGGAAGCCTCTTGCAGGGCCACTGTTACGGGTTCTGTCATTAGAAGGCATGCTTGGTTAAAGGAACAGAATCTGCCTGATCATGTTAAAGCAAAATTATTGGATGCTCCATTACAGCATGATACTTTGTTTGGTGTTAAGGCAGAAGAGGTGTTGAAGAAAATGGAGGATAAAGCGAAATCTATGCAGACAGTTAAGGCTTTCCTATAGGTACAGCCACCCAGATTTAGCAGGAACTGGCCGACAAAGAATTGGTCCTTTCCAGTGTCAAACAGGCCACAAAGAAGCAGATACAGACGTCCCAGAGGCGGATCCCAGCCCCAAGGCTCATACAAGCCTAAACAATGGGGTGCTTCTACCTCGAAAAGCGGAGAAGACAAATCACAACCATACAGGAAACAGTCCCAATGACTTCCCTCTGCCAGAACCAAGCACATATCTTTTGGCAGCCCCCTTAGGGGGACAACTAGCACTTTTTTCACCAAATTGACACATGATTACCCAGGACAAATGGGTCTTGAATATAGTGTCTCAGGGCTACAGGTTCCACTTTCACAGCCTGCCAAGGGCAAAAGGTATGCCAGACCTGCCACACAATCAATGGGCAGAGGCAAAAAACCAAGTTTCATCCCTCATGGACATGAGGGCTATTCAGCAAGTACCACAACAAGAGCAGTGACAAGGATTTTACTCAATACTTTTCTTGGTGCCCAGAAAGGACAAAGCCTGGAGACCAATACTGGACCTGTCTATTCTAAACACATTTCTGGACGTTCCAAAATTCAAAATGTTGACTCTGCAGCAGCTACTGCCCATGCTGGGAAGAAGGCTTAGCTCGTACCTTTGGACCTAAAAGAGGCATACCTGCATGTCCCAATCCGACAATCTTGCAGAAGATATCTCAGATTCATAGTAGGCTGAATGCACTACCAATTCTCTGCACTGTCCTTTGGCTTATCTACTGCGCCCAGGGTCTTCACAAAATTCCTGGCACCAGTAATTGCATTTCGCAGACAAAGAGGAATTCAAATATATCCTTATTTCGACGACTGCCTTATTCAAGCAGAGAACAAAGACATTCTACTAAAGCATCTGGCGTTTGTAAAAAGATTACTAATTTGCCTAGGGTACACAGTGAACGAAAAGAAATCAAAACTAGTACCCTCTCAAGAGATAATATTCCTGGGTGCAAGCTTAAATACAACTGCCCAGATGGCTTATCTCACGCCAGACAAAGGCAACTGACTTCTTACTTCAAATTGTTGGCAACAAAGACCCAGTTATCTGCAAGAAAAATTCTGCAGGCTTTGGGCTTCATGGCATCCTGCATTCTGCTAATTCCATATGCCTGACTGCATATGAGGAAACTACAATGGTATCTAAAAAGTGTTTGGACTCAACATTGCCACAGCCTGGAAACATTAATTACCCTCATTCCCTGCCTGCAACAGGAGTTTCGATGGTATGCACAGGCCTGTCATCACAACAAGGGACAGCCATTCACTTTACCCACAGCCAGGCAGACACTAACAATGGACACATCAGATTATGCCTGGGGGGCCCACATGGCAGGAAAATGTATTCAGGGCACATGGCCCGCAAGCCAGTTGCATCTTCATATCAATCAAAAAGAGATGCTAGCTGTTCAGAATGCCCTGACAGCTGTCAGGGATCTACTTCATCCAAGACAACTACTGATAAAGACGGACAGTACTACAGTCATGTGGTACATAAACAAGCAGAGAGGCACACATTCCTACCCCCTCTGCAGACAAGCCTTGACTTTGTGGGACACAGCATTGACTTATCAAGTTCACCTGCAAGCACAATTCCTGACAGGAAAAATAAGTACTCTGGCAGACGAACTAAGCAGAAACCTCATGGATCCCCATGAGTGGAAGCTGGATCCACAAGTCTTCAGCATGATAACAAGGAAATGGGGATGCCCAGACATAGATCTATTTGCCTCCCCTCACAACTGCCAACTACAGAGATTCTGCATGAGGCTCTATCACAAGCAAGCATGGAAAGTGGATGCCCTATCCTTCAGCTGGAAAAACCTAACAGTATATGCCTTTCTTCCACTGCCTCTCCTCCCCAAGGTACTCCTAAAGGACAATAGAAACCAAAAATGATACTGATTTCCCCTGACTGGCCACACCAGCACTGGTACCCAATCCTAAAGAACTTGTCTCAAGGTCCAGCCTGGATATTGCCTCAAACTTCTCACTTACTGACCCAACAAAACAATCAGATCCTGCACAGCCAACTCAGGACCTTGACTCTGGCAGCATGTTGGATAATGTAGCCATTCAGAACACTCTCTCCAAAGCTGTAATGGATGTTATCTTGGAGACCAGGCAGCCCAGTACCAGAAAATCTTATGCAGAAAAATGGAAGAGATTCTGTGCTTGGAACCAGGAACAAGGAATTGACACATTTGTACCAAATATTCTTCAGATTTTACAATACTTAACTGAGATTCTGGAAAAAGGCCTATTCTTTTCATCAATTAAGATACATGCCTCTGCCATTTCAGCCCATTACAATACGGAACCACCTATCTTTTCTCATCCTTTAATAAGGCAGTACCTCAGAGGGGCCAAAAACATAAGACCTCCAAGGAGAGCACCAATACCTGCGTGGGACCTCAATTATGTCTTGGAAAAACTCACACTGCTTCCTTTTGAGCCAGCCTCAACAGCTGATATAAAATTCTTATTCTGGAAAACAGCTCTGCTCCTAGCAATAACCTCTGCAAGACGAGTCTCTGAGTTGCAGGCACTCATGGCTGTGGAACCTTTTATCATTTTCCATCAAGACAAGGTTTCTCTGAGGACGAACCCTACATTTATGCCTAAGGTGGTGTCCAGTGTGGCCCTTAATCAAACCATTCACTTGCCTACCTTTTATCCAAACCACAGAACAATGGGGAGAGTCTTCTGCATTCTTTGGACATACACAGACAGCTACGCTTCTACTTGGACAGAACTAAAGCTTTCAGAAAGACTGAGCAACTTTTAGTTGCATATGCTGCAGGATCACAAGGAAAGGCTATCTCAAAACAGATTATTTCAAAATGGATAGGCGATTGCATTCGTTTCTGCTACTCACAGCATGGCAAATCAGTGCATAAGGGCATTAGGCCACATTCTACCAGAGCAGCAGCCACTTCAGCAGCCTTCCTCAGAGGAGTACCAACCAAAGACATCTTAGAGGCTGCAACTTGGAGTTCAGTGCACACTTTTACAAAGCACTACCACTTGCCTCTCTACTCTAAATCCAGAGCAGGCTTTGCTACTGCAGTTCTGCAGGGCCTCATAGCCTTTCCTAATCTTATTTAGCCCAGCCACCCATCCTCAGCTTTGGGATTCAACTCAAGAGTAATGACTGCAACAGTGAAACATGATGAACATAGTACAGTTGTGTACCTACCATAAATGTAGATGTTCGAGTGTATTCACTGTTGCAGTCCATGTTACCCTCCCACCATCCCCCTTTCATTTGCTGGGTTTTATCTGTACTTCTCTATTCTATACAACCTATGTGGTGTATTTGCTTGTAGATGAAGAAAATGTTTACTTTAGTGCACGCATGTTTATTGGCATAATCTATTTAGCCTACCCTTTTGGGGGCACCTGACATCTAGGGCAAGAAAAACTGAAGGAAATGGCGTCGGCTGCATCTTTTATACCCCTGGCGCACTGAGGCTTTACCTTTACAAAGAGCTAATGTCAAAGTTATAGCTAAAGAACAAGTCCTTTTGTCCTAGAATAGGGATTCCCTGAGACATTTTATAGACGAGGGTATGTAGTTCATGTTTAGAGTAATGCATGGACTCGATAGTTTTTTAAGCTGAAACAGCTAAGGATATTTATATACCACCCTCATACAATTTGGCTGGTTTAACACTTTAGTAAAATCTTAAAACACCCTCACTGAATACAAACAACTTTGTAATAAAATTAAAAGACAAATTGCTTCTGACCACAAATTCTACTACTGCAAGCTTCAAAATAACTGCAAATCCAATCCCAAAATGTTTTGGAATAGTATTATTACCATCCTCAGTCCTGGTCAAAAAGACAACCCCTGCCCAGACTCCAGCTCCCCAGACCCATATCATAGCCACCAAATTCAACTCCTCCTCCTTAGACTCAATTGCCAAACTCACCACATCTTTCCCTCAGAACTCCACTACTCTGTCCACTCCTATTACCCACAAGCCCCCCCTCCCTCTACCACACTTACTTTCCACCCCTCTCTCTTCACCTTCAAACCCATCTCAGTCTCCACTATAAAAAAACTCCTCCAAAAACTAAAAGCTTGCTCCAACGCCCCCGACAACCTTCCTACCAACTTCCTTAAGCTAGCTGTAGATGATGTTGCAATCCCCATTTGTATACTAATCAACCATTCAATCCAAGAATCCTATGTACCCCTCCTCTGGAGAAAGCCTTAATCATCTCCTTACAATAAAGGAGGCAACAGCACTGACATCCCCAACTTCCGCTCCATTGCTGTCCTCTTCCCCCATCTCAGAAATTTTTGAAACATCTATGCACCTTCAACTTTTACCCTACCTCTGGTGTCCTCCAAGGATCTATCCTGGACCTACTTTTATTCACTGTCTTTATAAATGACTTCCACCAATACATCCTCAATGTTAAACTTGTGCAATACGCAGATGGCTCAACCATTATTTGCTCTGCAGAACCCCTTCCTAAATTCATACAAATAACACAAGCCGCCTTCAGTAGCATAGAGATTTGGATGCAGAATAATCACTTATCTCTTAATGCATCCAAAACTAAAA